>NC_050486.2:5875780-6176167 GCF_012460135.2 Molothrus ater
ATGGAGATTAGAGCAAATATAAAAGAGATACTTTCCTTAAAAAAGCACATTTCTTCAATTTGTTTTTCAGTCTGCCAATGCAACAAGATTTTGTATAATCTATCAAAATGATCTGAGAAAAATGCTGTTATTATGTAAAGGAATAAAGGTAGAGAGACAAAGGGTTCTCTGCTGAATACACAGCACCCATGAATGCAAAAGCACAGAATATGCTTTATTGTAGCTAACTCTGAATAGCCTTGCTTGAACAGGAGCCTGTTCCTTTCCTTCTGACATGAAAGAAAGTTCTGGTCAACTGCTGACTCTGGCAGAGATTATTCTTTAAAGAAGATGTTATAGATAAAGGAGTAAAAATCTCTTTTGAGTTTAGCTTCAGCCAGTCCTAGGTTCTGACATATTTTTGGGTTGTCCTGTTGAATTTGTTTCCTGATTCTCCTAATTCTATCTTTCCATAAGTAAATTAAATTGTTTTTTCCATTCATATTTCTAAGACCTCTGGTTTATGTTCCTTTACCCAATACTGAACCCAAGTCAGCTGGTACTCAGTACCAGAAGATTAGGGGAAAAAATATTAATATTACAACAAGATAAAAATCCAGGGTCAACTAGGATTCCAAACAGGACTAGGTTATTCATCTACCAAAAAAGATACTTCTTTCTCTCAAAGAAGTGATTTTGGAAGTCTGAATTATTTTTTTCTCTCCAATCCAAATTGATGGTGAGTCTTGGGAAATGGTGATGGAAATATGAAAACAATGAGAGGAAGGGAGACTAAAACACTTGGAAAAGGATTAGCCTTTAGCCAGACCCCTACCTAGAAATAATCTATCCTTCAGTGCTCCACAGACCCCAGAAATCCTTTTCAGAACATCAGTTTTCCTTTATTTCTCCCATCACCAGTTTATAATTCTAGTTTTCCTCAAAGTGTTTGTCCAAGAATTGGTTCAATTTATTTGTAGGTAACTCTGATGCCTCTCAGTTTGGGAAAAAAGGGCCTATTATTCAGTAAAATGCTCAGTTCTGGCCATTATTTATCTCCAAGGGCTAGTATTTCTAGAAGCTTCACAGGTGAAGATTTTTGAGCTAGAATTACATGGCATTACATAGAAATGGCATCCAGGTGAGTTAAATTCTAGAACTTCTTTTGTGAGATAATATTTACCACTTGGTAAAAATCTACACATCTTTTACTCTAGAATTGGCAGCTTCCTCATTGGTTGAAACAGCATGGAAAAGGGGAGAGATTATATTACAATCAGAATTATCACCTGGTAATAATTGTTGGGTTTGGGTGAGCTTCTCTCTTTTTTAGTTGATCAGGGGTTCAGACACAAAGCATTTAATTCTCTATTGCAGGATTTATCCAGATGAGTTTAAAAAATACTTTGCTATGATTTGTTTCCAAACTGGAAGAAATAACAAACTGAGAGGAGGGCATGGAAGAAAAATGCTCTCTAGAAAGGAAATATTGTCCCATTGGCATCAGACAGAGATTTGGACACCAGCTTTCCCAAACAGATTTTAAAGAAGGGCCAGGAAACAACATTTGACATTTTTGGCAGAACCAGGGGAATAAACTGGACACATCAGCCCCAAATTGAGTCTGTGGGTCCTGTTCTCCTGCTGTCTGACCAAGAATGAACCATTTTTTTCAGTTGCTGTAAGTTGGTTCTTAAAGTGGCCACATTGGATCAAACTCAAAGTTTTTTCTCCTCTTGGATCTTGTGTTCCACATGACCAAACTGATGCCTGTGGAAGTTCCAGGATAAATGAGAGGCCAAAGGGATTCCTGAGCCAAAAGAAGACTCAGTAAAGTTCCATGGAAGGGGAGTTTCTGCTCCTTTAAGGGCATCAGGCCAAAGATCTTTTCCAGTGTGAAAAGGGACAATAAGGGAGAAGGCACCAACAAAACAGGGACAGACTCACCTACGTGACCATTTCCACACTTTGCATGCTCCTTATTCCAAAATTCTGCCACCTGCAGACTCACATGTCAGGTCCACATTTGGAACTTGTCTGGGATTTTTACCAAGGAAGGAAAACACACACAAGCAGTCCCTTGATAGAGAACATTTTGATTTCTTCTGTGGCAATTCTTCATCCTACAAACAATGGCACAGATGAAAGGGAGGCAGAACAAGCTTGGTCATTGGCATTGATTGAGGAGGATGGGAGGCTGCTTATCCCAGTGAGTTCATCTGACCAGAGACAAGAACAGAGGGATAAACCTGACAGAATAAGCTTGGAGAAATGCCCCAGATTTCATGAGGAGGGTTAAGGTGCCACAGTCAGTGTCCCCTGGGCGGATTTTTTCCTGTCTGTGGGGTCAAACCTGGCAGGTGGAACTGTGTCCCTCAGCCTGTCCCCACACCACTCCCCCTCCTTTCCAGCTCTTTTATGGGTGTGCTGAAAACCACAGGTGCCAGTAGCCATCACCTTGAACTGCAAGCCCTGACCTGCTGTTTGATTCTCTTTGTGATGGGTTTTATCTTCTTATCCATCTCCTTGATGACTGACACTGCCAGGGATTCCAAACCCTTTAATGAAACCTTGGAAATCCAGGGAAGCTGTTTCACTTCAGTGTCCTTCACCCAGAGCTTTTTGTTTTATTCATTAAACTCAGCCAACCATTTCAGTTCCACAGACTCATTGAAATCCCTCTTTTGCTGTGACAAGTCAGAAAACTATGAAAAAGTTTGGCTGTTGTTACAAGAAAATAATCACAGGACCATAAAATTCATGCCTTTCTGTTTATTCCGGGTGAAACTCCAGAGCTGCCTGGTTTTGATAAAATTTTGTTGAGAGAGTTCAGTTATTTTCCCTCTTCATTTTTTCTGAACTAAGTGACCTTATTAAAAAAACCAAAACACAATAACACCTAATAGCATCTCCTTATCTCTTTAGGGATAGTTGTCCAAGTTAAGAATTCTCTCACATGACTGAGCTTCTCTAGGCTCCTTTTTTACTGATGAGCTTGAATAATTTCTTTTTTCTTAAATGAGCTAATTTTTAGTATATTTACATTTTGACACATTTTAGGTAAATTACACAGAAGTTCTGAAATTACTCCTCCTTTGAAGACCTATCTCCAGTAAACTCTTAAAGTAAAAATGTTAAATATGTAAAAATTGTTGTAACTTAATAAAAACAGTATTTCTTGTTCTGCACACCACCTGATTGATATTTTTGTTTCATAAATTTATTTTTTGACAGACATATGGGCTACTAGAAAAATCATGGAGCATAGAACAAATCCCACATAGCAAAATGCAGGGGGAAAAGCAGATATGCATTATTTAGTTTAGAACATTATAACAAAATAATATTTTTTTAGAAGTTGGAGTTTTGAATTTCTCTGCTCTATGCTATTTCATTTGACTTGGAGTATCATTCCTAGTTAACAGTTAATATATCTACATCTAATGTCAAAATTATTACCTTTGGAAATTTTGTTTATGCATCACACTGCAATATAAAACTGCTCTGGATTTGTACTTTATATAAAAAATCCCTGGTTTTTATAACAAATTGATGATGAATATAAGGATTTCTAATTATTGATGCTTCTTAAAAGTGCTGTGCAGGTGCTGTGAAATTCCAAGAGCTCATACAAAGTTTCTCCATTTTCAAATCCAATAATATAAATTTAAACTGGAAATTTAATTGACAACTTCATTTTTGGAGAGAAAAATTTCATGGATTAGTTCTTCCCTATTTACCATGCAGCCAGATGTTAGATAAAAATGTTCAGTGCCACTCTCAGAGGAAACACCTTCAAATATATCTACATTTAATTTTCAGATGGAAAAGGAATTCTCTCTGTTCCTACAATTGAAATGTGGACCCACACAATTCCATGTTGTGCCCAGTAAAATTTGGTGTAAATCTGACTCCCACCATAAGGAAGGCTGGAAGTTTTCATTCATTAACCTATGAAATCTGAAGGAATCCAGTCCTTGTAGAAGAGAATTATGTCCAGGCTGTTTTCTGGCCCTCCTACTTTTTCTCCTGCTATTGACACCCCTCAGCTCCCTGCATCCCCACAGGTGAGATCCTGCCACTCATACCAAGAGAATCCATGGAATTGTACTTGGGGGACACCCCAGTTCCAAACAAGCCAGCAGAGCAGGATCCAGGAAAATGAAACATTAGACAATGAATTCAGGAAGACATTCCAAGAACAGAGGGTGTTTTCAAACACACTCTAAGTGAGCAATCCTTTTCCTGAGTAGCTGCAAAGTGACTCTGGAAGTCAGAGCTCTCAGACCTTCTCCATGCCCTGAGAGCTTGGAGCACCACCACAAGGACAAAGCAGCTTCCATGACATTATCCACAACATTATCAAGCTATTTACAGAAGCAGCATTTGGCCAAACAGAGCCATGAGTCCTCCCCAGTCCCTGGATTCTTATCTTACCACAAATCTTCCATCTCTTCTTAGTAATTTCTCATGGGCATCCCCCTCACAACACAACCAACAAACCTTCACTCACTTCTTGAGCGCCTATCCCACTCTTTTATAGCACTCATCCTTACTGGACACAGCTGTGGCCTCTTAAGGGCAGGGCTGCTCCTAATTTTGGTAATTAGTACAGGTTCAACTCCTCAGGGGTGAGATTGCCTTTTGCACTGTCTCTGTTCTCTTACATTCCATCCCCCCACACCTCCTGCACCTCCAGCCTAAGAATTCCCTGCTGGAATTCTGTTCCCTCTGTGGGTCCTCCTGCCACTGAGCCACGCTGTCACTGGGGAAGGTGCTGGGAGGGCTTTGTGGTGACACCACAAAGGGGTGGCTGCTCTGGAGGAAGCCAAAATCACACAGTGAGAAAAAAAGTGGTTCATGCAGTGGGGCAGGTTCTTACACCTGGACAAGCAACACTCACTGGGGTCAGAATCCCAGAATTACTGAGGTTGGGAAAGCCCTCCCAGCCCATGGAGTCCAAGCTGTGCCCAATCCCCACCATGTCCCCACCCCAGAGTGTCACATCCAGGCCTTCCTGGGACACCTCCAGGGATGGAGACTCCAAACCTCCCTGAAAATCCCCTTCCAAGGCCTGACCACCCTTTCCATGCAGAAATTCCTCCTGGTGTCCAACCTGAGCCTCCCTTGTCACAGCTTGAGGCCGTTCCCTCTCCTCCTGTCCCTGTTCCCTCAGAGAAATTAGTCCAAATGACAGATTTTAAAATTATTTCTCCCCAGTAAAAAACCTTTTCTGTTTGCCTGAAGTAACTGAACAAAGGAAGCAGATATTGGCTTCTTTAATTATTACCTCTGCCAGGTTAATTTCCATGGGGCAGGCTAATTACAGGACCTTAAATCCTCATTGCTATTGACTTTTCCTTTTGTGTCAGGCCTGTTTATGGCTTCTTATATTTGAGATATTTGAGAATACACTGAAAATCTGCAAATTTAGAGAAATTTAGGGAAAATCAAATAAGATTTTAAGTGGTTTATCTTTTGTTCCATCACATGTAACATGTGAAGATTAAAAGAAGACAACAAAATCTTTCTGTGAGGGAACATGAATGAGTAGAATTAGTGTTGGTTCACACGTGTTGTAAACTGCACCCTGCATTTGTTTATAGGTGGGTTTATTGTGTTAAAATTTGTGTTTTCTGATTTTGAATGAGAGTGAACTGTAGGAAATGAGATAGCTGTAAAGGCTGGGAGAGAACGGCTACCTGGAAAAGAGGTAACCTATGAAAATATTCCTTAAATTTTGAGAGTTTCAGATCCTAATCATCAAAAATGGATAATACAATTTTTGTTCTCCTGCATTGATAATCTCCTTAAAAAAAAATAAAAGAAGATCCTAGTTTTGTTTCTTCTCCAGAATAACAAAGAAACACAGGACAAGATTATAAATATTGCCATTCCTTAATGCTGGGGTAGAGTTTTCAGAAATGATAAGGAATAAAAATGTTAGCACACTATAAAATATCAAAGGGACTCATTCTTTTCTGCCCAGGTTTATTATGCTAATAAACAGAAACAATTTCAAAGAATAATTTTATGTAGGTAAACAAATCATAATAACCACCTATTTATTCATAGCATGTAACCCTCAAGAAAGTTAATGTAGGAATTCTCACACCTCTGAGTAAGCAATCCTGTAGTTCTTGTGATAAATCTTCATTACAAAACCCAGCTATTGTTCCAGTATTCTTCTGTGATTTAGAGAAATTCCATAGTTGTTGAATGAGAAAGCAAATAAAATAAATTAGAAGGGAAATCAAAGCCAACCAACCAACCAAAAAAAACCCAAACCCTCAGTTTTTTGGTTATTTGTTGCAGTGCTTTTAAAGTTATCACAGCCTGAGCCCTCCCAAGGTTAATTAGAAGGGGATTTAACTCTAATCTGTCTCACAGACTCAGTTTTGTGACCATTTCCACACTGTGTGTACTCCTTATTCCAAAATTTTGCCACCTGCAGACTCACGTGTCAGGTCCATGTTTGGGATTTGTCTGGGATTTTTACCAAGGAAGGAAACCACACACAAACAGTCCCTTGATACAGAACATTTTGATTTCTTCTGTTGTAATTCTTCATCCTACAAATACAGGTTGAGCCAGCAAGTTAATTCATTAATATTTAAATAACTCTTATTTAGGGCAGTTATAAGTAAGGATAAATTGTGGTTGCTGAGAAAATAACTACAAGAGGCAGATTGCTAAATACAAGGAAATACTGACTGCCATACTCAGGCTCCAGTTCTGCTGCTCACCTTCCTCAAGGAAAAATGTGGGGAATGGGAAGCTCTCCTGGAAAAGTAGCTACTTTCTAAGGTAAAAACTGAAAATTTGATTGTTCTAGCAATAAATGACTGCAGAGCTAAGATGGCTCTAAGTGAACCTGACTGCTCACAAACTGATATCTTACAGTCGCAGGGAAAACCATGTTTTATATGTGTGAATTTCTTGCCAGAACAACAATAAGTGAACTTGAATAATTTTTAAGGTAATTTTTTAAAAAGAAAATTTCAGTGAAGAGAGAAGGAAAGGGAAAAGAATTAATGGGAGGGAATTTATTTAAGGTGGTGTAGGTGAATTTGTCTTCATCACAGGGAGATTTTAGGGATCATCCCATTAAAGAAAATAATATGTCAAATTGATCAGTAATTGAATTTGGAAAATAATATGTGAAATGCTCATTTTTCCTTTTAAGAGTACTTGTAAACGATGTAAAATATTTATGAATATAAAGGGTTACATTTTATCCCTTAGAATGAAAAGGGAAAAAAACCCACATCTCCTTATGCATTAAAAGAGAATATAAGTTGCAGAAATTCAAAGTACACTTTTTAACATGAAGCTGTCCCTGTTTTCCATCAGATATTCTTGATCCCTGGCAGATGCCTCATACAATTCAATGTCAGCACTAAGCCAGTGCAGAATAAAAGGCTCAAGCAAAGTAGGACAGGTAAAAAATGAGCCCTGGTGTCATTTCCAGGCCCAGAATTGCTGTCATCCTCTCATCATACCCCATGGCTGCAGGGGATTTGCTGAAACCTTGGTTCTCTGAGCAGCAGAGTTTTTGATACCTTTCTTTCCATGCCATCCCTGTAGTTTGTGTACAGACAGCTCAGCAGAAGGGAGATCTGTGGAGGTTCACCCACGATTGTGTAGTTCCTGCAGAAAACTGACCCCTGTGATTCCATGTCTTTGCTCCATCTGGGACTGCAACTAAGCCCAGAAGGAAGAAGATCTCCAAAGTGATTCCAGTTCTGCAAGGTCAGCTCTGACTTCGCCACAGCTCCCTGCAGTCACCTTTCCCATCTGGATTGTCCAAAGCCAGGCTGGATGGGGCTTGGAGCACCCTGGGGCAGTGGAAGGTGTCCCTGCCCATGGCAGGGAGTGGCACTGGATGGGCTTCAGGGCCCCTTCAGTCCCAAATTATTCTGGGATTCCATGGCCATGCTGTCCTCTGCACTGTGCCTCCTACTCCCGAAGGATCAGCGTGGGGATGTTTGTTTGAACTTTTGGAAAAGAGGCAAAGTGAAAAATTAACGTCTCCTTTCTGAAAGACAGATACCAAGGAGCTTGGGGGTGAAAACTCTGGGGTTTAATAGAACCACAGAGTCACAGGATGGTTTGGGTGGGAAGAGACCATAAAGATTACCCAGTCCCACCCTTGCCAGGGGCAGGGACACCTTCCACTGCCCAGGTTGCTCCAAGCCCCATCCAACCTCATCTTGGATACTTCCAGGGATCCAGGGGCAGCCACAGCTTCTCTGGGCACCCTGAGCTCCTCAGGGGCTGATACAGACAATTTACAGCAGTGACCACATGGCAGCACAAATAAATGAATATATCAAAAAAACTGCCAGCACCCTCAATGGCAATTTAAGGAGAAAAATCTCCCAGATGGCGAAGCTCAGCAGTAGAATGTGCTGTCAGTACTTTGATATCAAGAAGCAGTTGCTTTGTGTGATGTCACATGGTAACAACCTGTTTACCAGAATCCAGAGCTATTGGCGAAGGAAAAAAAGACAATTTTGATATTTTTCTATTTCTGGTATTGCATGCAATATGCGTGGAGTGGGAGATGCAGCCCTGTATCTGCTTTGAATCCTTTCTCATCTCACAGAAAGAAAAAATGATATTTAGCTATTCTTTGTCTTCGTAACTACAGGAAAAATACAGTTGGTTGTGTGGGATCAAATGGAATTCTGAGTTCTCATTACTCATCTGTGGAATCCCAAAATGTGTATTTTAAACTAGCCCTTGATACTTTTGCACAAATATTTAAGATGGAGTTGGAACTACTGTGTTATCCCTTTAAACAAAATGAACCATCTTAAATCAAATTGCAAAAGTTAGGAAAGCAAAATTCATAATTTCCAAGCTTTCATCTCCTATGACTTATGATGGCCCACTTTGTCACTGAGCAACTGTTGCCAAAAAAATCTGCATCTTAAATCCACAATTCCAAGAAATATGACACCCACTTTCTGTAAATGATCAAGGTTAAAATGTATATTTCAAATCTTTTTGCTTCCTTTGGCTGAAATATAACCCAAATAAATTTTTAGGGTCTTTTGTGTATTTATTTTTTTCATTACAAATTACTGACACCACCTAGAAATTGGATGTTTAAGGATGCTATATGCAAACAGCTGATGTTTCTTTGTGAAAGTGGAAAAACAGGCAGCATTTAAAACAAGGTAAAGTGTCAACAATTCATACTCACTTTCTTATATTTCGGAGAGTTTTCCAGAATTTCTCTGGATTACTCCCAACACAATGGAAGTGTACAGTGTGTATTTACTTACTTATTTTGTACTTTTTTACTTACTTATTTTGCTTCCCTGATTCCAGGGAAAATAAGCAGCACACAGAATTTTGGTTGACTCATGTTAAGAACCCCCTTTGAGATTTTCACCAAAATTAAGAAGAGCTTGTAGCACGCACCATGTTAGAACCACACAGCACCTGCAGGAATCTGCAAATTTATGGGATTTATGGAGTTGTGTCTTTTCCATTCTCTTTAGTCCTTAGGTACAATTTTGATAAACAGCAGAGGAAATGTTTGAGTTGCTGGATGCTTGAATTGACCCAATTCATGAGCCTTTTGCACTTCCCACTCAGCCACTGCTGCTGTGGGGTGGCAGATCCCATGGAAAACCTTTGGAAAATCAATGCCCTCCTAAAGTGAGGAATAGCAGGAAAACTTGAGCTCCTTCTGAGGATGGTGTGGTTACACATACATGAAATTAATTACATGTCAGGCGTTGCTGGATTGAGGTCTCAAGATAAAAAGCCATCTGGTAGATTTTCATTACTTATCATAACATCCTTGCTGAAAAAAAGCATAAAAACTCATTATGGAGAACAAGCTGTAATATTAAAATCTAAATTGCAGAAAACACAAGAAATTAAAAAGTGTAATGAATATAGCACATTGTGCAGTTTAAGATTAAATTAAATTCAAATCATTTGTTAAAATGACTAAGTAATAGACCACACTGTTGCATTTAATTTTGGGGATAAAAGTTGCTGTAGAAATCATTGTATTAACCATATAATTATCTATAGATTGGACAAGAAGTGGAAATAATCAAAGTTTAATATTCTGCATTGCAGATGTACACAGAAGAATAATAAAACTATTCTACAATGATGTACAAAAATAGCCTAGTGAGATTACTTACAATTCTTTTAAGTTACTTTTAAGAACTTTCCATGAGATCCCAAATCATTTACAAACAACCACCTGTTGCTTGAGACATCAGGCTAAAAAAACATTTCTTGAAGTCATGGACTAATTTTTCATAATCTTTCTGTACTGTGTGCACAAAACCCCAAATAAACAAACAATAAAAATTGTTTGGTCAGATTAAAAAGAAGTTAATTAATTCTCTAAGATCAGTGACAAAGACATGGGTGATTTTTAGTCTGTGCATCATTTATTAAAATTGAAGGAGTCGTTCATATAAATTATTTGAGTTTGGACAGAGGTTAATTGCTAATTATATAAATCTTGAATGCTCCCTCTGTCTTTAGAAGGTGAAACTTCTTATTGTCTCATCAGTCTTTGTGTATAATAATAGTTAATATGGGAGAATGCATTTTATCTTGTAAAATGTTACTGGGACTTCAGCCTTATCCATGCTTAGATACTCCCTGTTTTCATTTTCCATTTCCCTGATAATATTCCATTGGATACTATCAACAGCACTATGCTAGTTTTGGAAAACACATGATCTAATTCTACAGGTTTAAGTTAAAAATCCCTGAATGAATAAAAAGAAAATGTAATCTTGCAGGATATAATTGTCAGTGATATTTTCAGAGTATTAAAATCCAGCCTCAGAGGTTAATCAGGCAATTGAGAGTTGCAGAATTCTCTTTTTATGATGAGAAAAGCTCTTGTATTTTGTGAAGTAGGGAGGATCAAGAATAAAAGTAAATGGTTTCTGTGAGGAAATTTTGAAGGAGCTGAAAATCATTTCTCAGGTTTTTTGCACTTTGATGGAAGATTCGGGAAGAAAGGAAGATAAAATGAGTCAACTTAAAATAGTGTACTTTGCTTACTGTTATTTCCACTTCTATTTTCCAGGTGAGTAGAATAGCAATAAAACTATGAAATTCTTTTGCTAGGAGCCACAAATACTAACATTTTAGAAAACTTCTTGGCAAATGTGGACATCTACATGGAATCCCAGTATGGTTTGGGATGGAAGGGATCTTACAGCCCATCCAGTGCCACCCCTGCCATGGGCAGGGACACCTTCCACTGTCCCAGGCTGCTCCAAGCCCCGTCCAGCCTGGCCTTGGGCACTGCCAGGGATCCAGGGGCAGCCACAGCTGCTCTGGGCACCCTGTGCCAGTATATTTTCCAATACACATTGAGATTTTCTTTTCAAATTCTTGTAGATATTTACATCGGTACTGAAACACAAAAGTGTAGAGCACTTAAAGCACAAATTTTACTATAAAAAAATAAACAGAGTGCTGTTTATTATGTTGGGGAATTAAACTGAAATTAGCTCCCCCCTGAGACCACTGATATCTTGGCTTGAACAACGCTAAAGAAGATCCATTTCTCCAGAAGTGCAATTCCCTGGACATGGAGAAATCCATCTTGTGTCATCAGAACAGTTAAAGAACGTCCCAAGCCTGATCTGCAAACAGACCAAATGTCACAGTCAGACAATCAGGCTCCCAGGAAATATTGATTTACAGCTGGAAAAGGCAGAAGAAATGCAGGGATTAGCAGCATTCCCAGCTCAGCTTGGTGCCATTAAAAGTTTGATCCTTATCCTGTTGTGCCAGGGGACGTTTAGATTGAAGCTTAGGGAAAATTTCATCCCAGAAAGAGTCATAGTCCTGGGCAGTGGTGGAGTCCCCATCCCTGGAAGGATTTAAAAGATGTCTGGATGTGACACTTGGAGGCATGGATTCATGCTGGCTTTGGCAGTGCTGGGGGAATGGTTGGTTTTGGAGGGTTTCCCGACCTAAAACATTCTATGATTCTGATTCTGTGACTGTGGTTCTGTGGTTTTGGGTTGAAGGCACCATTTCTGAGGGAAGATGCTCTTGCAGCTGCCAGTCAGCCATTTGCTCAGAAACAATTATGTGCCTGCCTTGACACTGTCCAGATGATTAATTTGGTATACTAATTTGAGTGAGGTATTGATGGAGATTATTTAAAAATAGGCAAAAAACTTTGGTGGTGTGGATCAGATTTATCTCCAACCTAAAATCAAATGGTCTCACCAAGAACTATTACTTTTTAAGGCCTGGCCATTAGAAAACCCACATGGAGCTGTGTCATATCAACAAACTTGGATCATTAATTCTGTGAATCACAGAACCACTGAAAAAGCCCTGCAAGAGCATCAAGTGACTGATGTCCACCTTGTCACCAGCCCAGAGCTCTGAGTGCCACATCCAGCCCTTCCTGGGACACCTCCAGGGATGGGGACTCCAACACCTCCCTGGCCAGCCCCTTCCCTGGTGTTGGGGACAAATTCAGATGCTCAATGTGCCCATTGCAAGTAATTTGTGTAAGGCCTGCTTTGGGGATCCTCTCTGATCTGCCAGGCATATCCTTAGATATTTGGTTATGTTTTGAAATGATAGCTGGTTCACACCTAGGAACAACCCTTGAAAAGTGTTTGGTTTTGTAGCTTCTCCAGGTAGCAGATAATCCTTTACAATAATATCCACAGCTCTCTGCAGGCCACAGAAACCCTCCTGGAGGAGGCTGCAGGGAAAGATAACTTTTCCCCACTGGCTTTAAATCAAGTTCTCAGAACAGCAGCAGAACTCAGGTTATTGTATCAGGCAGCTCCCATCCATAAAGACCCCAATGTGCTCCATAAAGGAATTACCTCAGCCCCAAGTAGAATATGGGGTTTTTTTAAAGGTGGGTCTCAGCACCAAACTCAAAGGGAAGAAAACAAACAAACCTCATTCAAAGGATTTAAGATGTTCTAAGTAAGCCAAATGCATTTGCTTGAAATGGAATGTGGTTGAAATCTAGCCTTACATCTCTTTCTCTTGGAAAAAAAATGATGAGTCTTTAATGATGGGAGTCAAAATGGAACTGCTTCAGTGACAGGATTTGCCTGCAGTGAAGGAATCTTTTAAAATGATTATTTCTTTCCTTTCCCCTGCTTTTAATTCTGCCAGTATTTTCAGGGAATGCAGAGAACTAGGAGTGTTAACAGAAATCCTACAGTGAATTGCATGTGCCATCTACTGCAGAAAAGTAGTTAATACTTAATAAACCACCACAAGGAAGGTGGGGGAATGAATCTATTAAGTGTGAATAGTTAAAAAGGGCAGTGGGTACCAGTGTGCTTAAGTAGTGCCAGAAAGAAAAGGTTGTTAAAATTATGCTCCTCTGGAAAGGAGAAGGGAATAGCTATAGAAGAAAATAAACTAAAGTGGGATAAGGAAATAAAAAAGTAAAAACCATGCACTAGATGAAAAAATTGCAACAGATTGTTGAGCTGGCTTAGTGGAGGTGTTTGCACGTTCCTGCAGCAGGTGAAAAAAAACCCAGGAAGGCACCAGGGAAGAAAACATGAGGAGAAATAAATGCAAGGTGCAGTTCATGTAGGGATCAGGAGAATTTTTTGCTATGGCATCAAGAAGCTCTCATCAAATCCTGAGGCAAAAAGAAGGAAGGCTCAGGATGCAGAATAGAAATGTGCTGAAATTCTCAACAATTTTGCAGAATAATTAAAAGGACAAAGCTGCTTCTAGACTAAATCCAAGAAAAGCATTGTACAATAAAAGTGCATAAATTATTGATTCTTTAAGTAATAGATGTGCTGAAAGGACTAGTGCAAGTAATTAATTAATTCAATGGTCAGACTAAGCAGATCATTTTCTCTCTGCCTCTGTTCTTTCCACATTTTTTGCACATTTGGCTGTAGATAAGTGGCAATGATAAATATTCTACTGAAAACAGTGAAGTCAAGGGATTGGATAGTTGGAGAAGAATTTAGGATTCTTTTTTCAGTGGATTTAAGTTGATCACTGTGAAAAGCTTTAGACTTAACAGGGAAAATGTGCTGGGCTTAATTTTTCCAGAAACTATCTTTGTGCCTCCTACAAAGTATTATTTTGAGGATGCAGCTTTTACAAAAGAAAATGTTAACCACTAATAGAGAAAAAAACAACCCCCATTCTACCCCTAAGAGGACAAGTCAGAGTCATACAAATTATTCAAATGGCATAATGTGTGACTATTGTATTTTTTTTTCACATTTTTATTAAAAATTTAATCCCTTCTTTTATGTGTATTGACTTTGTCAAAAATGTGGTTTCTGGTGGATCAAATTATTTGCTAATTCTTGTTCAATTCAAACAATAAAATGGTAAAGAAAAAACAAAAATCAGTTTGCTTGTTTTGATGTTGACATAATGTCCTAACAATTCTACAAACTCACTAAATCTACTAACTCACTAAATCTAAAATGGAAAAGCAGAAAAGGATTTAATCCTTGTTCTGTAAGAATAATTTAAACCATTGTTTTCTCATTGAATAAAATAATCAAATGTTTGGACAGACCCCAAGAGGAGTCATTGGTATCTTTTTAACCATTTTCTAGGCCCCTGATGCATTTTCCATATTCCTGTGTCAGTTGGCTTAAGATGATCTATAAAATTCCCTCATCCTCCCTGTCTTCAGCCTCCATTGGGAACAGACTCAAGCTGTGCCAGGGAAGGGTCAGATTTGATCTCAGGGAAAATTTCCTCACAAAAAGGAAATTGGACCAGGCTGCCCAGGGCAGTGGTGGAATCCCTGGAAGTGTTCAAAATGTGGATCACAAGTGGTTCACATGCAGATGTGGCACACAGGACAGGGTTTAGTGGTGGCCATGGCTGGTTGATGGTTGGACTTGATGGTCCAGGAGGACTTTTCCAGCCTTAGGACTCTGTGATTGCATTCCTTGGATTTTTACTGAGCACAGGGAGCCCCAGAGTGGGGAGAGCCCCTGCTCTGGACAGCTTGGAATTGCTCAGGTTTTTCCCTGTGCAGGAGTCTTGACCTGAGCTGCTTTCCTACGATCAAACCCCCTGCTCTCCAGCACTAAGGTTGGTGTTTATTCATCATCCCCATCCCTGTGCAGGAATCTTGACCTGAGCTGCTCTCCCATGATCAAACCCCCTGCTCTCCAGCACTAAGGTTGGTGTTTATTCATCCCCATCCCTGTACAGGAATCTTGACCTGAGCTGCTTTTCCACGATCAAACCCCCTGCTCTCTAGCACTAAGGTTGGTGTTTATTCATCATCCCCATCCCTGTGCAGGAATCTTGACCTGAGCTGCTTTCCCATGATCAAACCCCCTGCTCTCCAGCACTAAGGTTGGTGTTTATTCATCATCCCCATCCCTGTGCAGGAATCTTGACCTGAGCTGCTCTCCCATGATCAAACCCCCTGCTCTCCAGCACTAAGGTTGGTGTTTATTCATCATCCCCATCCCTGTGCAGGAATCTTGACCTGAGCTGCTCTCCCATGATCAAACCCCCTGCTCTCCAGCACTAAGGTTGGTGTTTATTCATCATCCCCATCCCTGTGCAGGAATCTTGACCTGAGCTGCTTTTCCATGATCAAACCCCCTGCTCTCCAGCACTAAGGTTGGTGTTTATTCATCATCTCCATGCCCAGCTTTCTGAGCTGTGCTGGCTCATACCAGCACATGACCCTGTAACCTCTGATAAGCTCCTGAGAGGTGACTGCCTCATCCATTTTTTATCTGGGCTTTTTTCCTGATCCTGAGGAAGTGACAAGTCTGGAGATGTCTTCATGCTCAACGCACCCCAGGGTGACAGCTCCACTCTCCCTTGGACTGCCTGTACAGCCCCATCCTGTGAACTGTGGGATGAAGTAAAAATGATGCTGGCTGCAGAGGAATGTGTGATTATCCTTCCCTCAGCTTCCTGGTGGGAGCATTCCTGATGATTTGTGTGCTGCTGGAACACTCCAAATCTGCTTTCTCTGCTCAAACCGGCACTAAGTGAGAGCAGCTGTCAAGAGAAGCTCCAGCCAGGTCTGAACCTTCTGCCCTTTCTCTCTGCACTGTGACCCCAGGAAATGAAAAGTTTTGTCTCTTCTGGACAAGTGTAAGCCTTAGAATCACTAAATTACTGAATCATGGAATCATTAAGGCTGGAAAAGAACTCTGAGATCACCAAAATTTACCATCAAATCAGCACCACCACCATACTTCCAACAGAGACATCTTCCATATTAATTCACTTAAAAATAATACAGCTATGAATAAGTAAAAAGTAGCTGCTCTTTTAAGGTGTCTTTAGCACCTTTGAAACCATTTTGAACTGTAATTGTGTTTTTTGACTGGGATGAATAAAAATGAAATCTGTCACTGGGAAATTCTTTTTGTGGTACATATTTTCCAGCTGAGCATCGATTTGTTGGCCTAAAGTTGTTTACATCCAAAGCAGTGAATTTACAGTGATCTATGTACATGTTCTGATATCAATATAATTCAATTAATGCATTAGTATAATTAATTATCTTAATGCATCAACAGATGCATTAAAAACAAGCTTTTCTATTTATATATTTCATAGGACAAACAAACCCACTGGTAAATGTTCCTATATTATTGACCTTAAAAAATTAGTAGAGAAAACATATTCAAAACCTTGAAAGAATTTTGAAGAATTTTAAAGGAACCTTGAAATGTTTCTAACAAGTTCCTCTCCACTGCTTAATGCCATTTTTGGGAAGATATATAGAAGTTTTTTTTCAGCAAAGTCAACTTGCCACATGTCCCAGGGATAAAATAATTTGTTCTACTTGCCATTGTGACCTGATTTCCTGGGCTAGTAAAAAAACCCCAAACAACAGAGATTTTAATTCACTGACAATTGCAAAGAAATAATGAGAAATCAGCTGTTTTTTCTGAGCTATGCCTAATTTTCTTCTCAAACCAGGATGCTACAAGTAGTGATTGCCCTTCAAGGAAATCTTGGTGAGTGGATGATGTGAAAGCTTCAATTTTTACAGGAAATATGAAAATCCTATTTTATAAGTAGAAGAAACAGAAAGCACTAAATGCTAAATATTCCTCTGTGTAGTGTGAACCTCTCCGAATCATTCCAATTCTTATATCAAATTTCACCTGTGAATTTTAGTTAAGCATTTCTACTCTTCAAGGAGTGCAAGTATCCAGATTTTAACCAATCTAATTATGGTTCTTCCTTTCAAAGGCACACAGAGAGAATATTTTTCTTGCACATTTTCCTCCCTGGAATGTAGACAACAATTACATGTTTCCAAACTGTGCAGACATTTCAAAGGCAAATCAAGGCACAACAAAGGAGAGCAAAATGATAATTTGAAAACAGAATTGAAATACTGTCAACAAAATAATAAACCCCACATTAACTCCATTGATGTCTGTCAAGAGTTGTTTATGGTTCAGACAGTATTCTGAAAAAAAACCCAAAGCAAAACAAATAAAAACCTTTCTATTGTTCTTTTCACTTTATTTTAGATCATTTAGGTAGCTCGTAAAAATATTTATTATTTTTTACACCTTTTTCTGAATTGCATTTCAAAATATTTTGAGTTGATAGGAAATATTGGTATCTTGTTCAGTAATTTTTATTGCATTACCTGTGACATCCTGAAGAGAACAGTGAGCTCTTGGTGACAGAACAAATGTGGGAAATAAAGGAACATGGGGGTTTTTCTTGGTTTTTAAGAGCCTCACAACAAGTGCTCACTTGAAGTCTGAGTGCAGCCCATGAATGGCATGGTTACCTCTTGGTGTCCTTGTGGATTTCAAAACTCAATTGCTCTTACTGAAAAGCAAAACAGAAAATCTCTGAGAAAGGGATTGATAATTGTGCTTGAACTGCAGGTCAGCTTTTCAATAAAAGCTAATTTAATCTCCTATAAATTGTCTATTCCACTTGTTTAAGCGAAGAGGTTTAGAGAGCTCAACACTGAAAGCAACTTTTATATTGTCCACAAGAAGGACATGGAAATGTTGGAATGAGTCCAGAGGAGCCCTGAAGGGCTCTGGAGCTCCTCCCCCTTGGAGCCGGGCTGGGAGAGCTGGGAATGTTCAGCCTGGAGCAGAGGAGGTTGTGTGGAGACCTCACAGAACCTTCCAGGGTCTGCAGGGGCTCCAGGGAACTGGGGAGGGACAACTCATCAGGAACTGGAGGGACAGGACAAGGGGGAATGGATTCAAACTGACAGAGGGCAGGGATGGATGGGATAATGGGAAGGAATTGTTCCCTGTGTGTGTTCACAGGGTGCCCAGGGAAGCTGTGGCTGCCCCTGGATCCCTGGCAGTGCCCAAGGCCAGGCTGGACAGGGCTTGGAGCAGCCTGGGACAGTGGAAGGTGTCCCTGCCCATGGCAGGAGTGGGATGAGATGACCCTTAAGATCTCCTCCAACCCAAACTATTCCATGATTCTCTGATTTGGGAACATGATTTACATGGTGCTAGTGCTGGGTTGATGGTTGGACTTGATGATCTTGAAGGTGTTTTCCACCTTTAGCTATTCTATGATTCCTTGACCTATTCTGAGGTGGGTCTGTGTCAAAACTTTGTAACTTTCTAAGACATCATCCTTCTCCTTCTTGCAGCAATTTTACACCCCTGTGGCAACACTGGTTTTCCCTGGGTGTTAGCTGAAGTTTTTGAAATCCTGGGATAGTAAAGAGATAAACACAGGATTGTGGAAAGCCTTGTACTGGAGGGTTTAATCTGAGTTCAAGACAAGGAGTAGCTATCAAAATAGCTAAAAAATCCATGAGTGCTCATTTTGTGCTGGGTTTCTTTTGCATTATCTCTTATTTCTTCTTGTTTCAAATAGTACCTCATTACCTCCTCATTTTTGAAATGAACTTTTTGCACGCACTCAGCATGGAAAGAAGACAGATAAAAAATGTTCACAGCAAAAATTCAGCATAGATAAGACTTCTTTCATTTATTAATACTATTGACTGTAAATGCAATTTGGAGGAGGAAAGAGGAGCTGGAAAGAAAAGTTCTTGTTTGTATCAGTCTTCCTCATTCTAGATGTAGTCCACAGGACTTAGCAGCCTATCTGCTGCTTTGTAGAATGTGCAGCAAAAATGCATCTCTCAGTAAATGAGATCCTCACTCAAAAAAATAAAAAAAAAAAATATGACCAAGCTGCAGATATGAGACGTGGGGAGTGAATTTTAATTTGAGCTCTTTCTGCTGCTGTGAATCCTCTGCATGAGTTACAAAGTGAAAAATATTTCCTACTGCTGAGGTAACACCTAAAGATGTGATCTCTATCTCCTAGTTACTGGGTTTTTTTCCTCATTGTACATTCCCAAGTTCTGTATCCTATTAAAAAAATGCCACTACTTAGTGCATAATATAAAATCCCAATATTTTGCCTCATTTCCACATTACAGTCAAATTTACTGCTGTCATTTGGCAAAATGCAACATGTGTTGATTAGGATTAAGGAACAGGAAAAGCACAAGTCCAAGTGTGGTGCAACTGCTGTGCTATTAACGTGCTATTAAACAAATTAAATCTTTAAATCATGCAGGTTCACTGGAATTCCCTTTGATCAATGTCAGCATTAGGAAGTTGCTTTTCTTATTGCTGCACATTGGAACACCTTCCTGACATAAATACCCCGAGGATGGGAAATGGGCATTAAATCTGCTCTCAGATCCGGAATTTCAGATGAACTGTGGTTAAAGCAGGCCAGGATTAAATGAACTCCACATTTCCTTTCATTGCTTCACCTGCGCCACTTCCATCCTGTGGAAATCTTTTAATAAATTATTTCCAGTTTATCAAAAGAGAGCTGCTCAAAAGTGCAGGATTCATTTCAGGAGAAACTGAGTGTGTACCTTGCCTGGAAATATCTTTTAGTGGGTAGAGAGCAGAAATGTCTTTCTGGAGTAAACCTGATTTTTCACGGGTAGATAAAACACCTTTTTAACTATGGTTACGTTTGCCATTTAGAAAATAAAACCAAAGAAAATCAAGAAACCTTGCAATTTTGCTTCATAACCAAAGTATTAAAACACCTGTGCTCATATGCACTGAAATATTTATCAAACTGTCTGTCACAAGGTGCTCTTTTCTACCTGCAGTGTGCAGTCACTAAAGATAAACTATAACATCCTATTTATTAGTGCTAGGAGTTTATTTTGACGTTTTCTTTTATTTCTTGTTCCTTTCCCGCACTGTAAACCACATTATTGTTGCCTGTAATCACACTGAACTATGAAAATATAGAATATTTTTAAATAAATGGATTTTAGAAATAAACAAGGCCCACAGGCTAGATGCCTCTAATTTTCTGATAATGAAAACCTGACATTTTAATTAGAAAATGTGTGTTTTACATCAGGTGCCACTGCAATATGTGACTTTCTTCTTCTCCTTGACTCAATCTGCATTTTAAGATAAAATGAGAGGGTGACAACTGCACAAGACTTTGAGTTGCTTCCTGTCCTGATACCATCCACACTGACAAGGATGTGCTGCTGGATGACAGACACCAGGAGGGATTCCAGGGATTTTCTGAAATAGAGCTTTAGTAAGGAAGACACAGCTGTGTGCAGCTGCAATAAATAAATAAATAAATAAATAAATAAATAAATAAATAAATTAAATAAATATCTCTACTGACCCCCGAAGTTTTAATTTGTAACCAAATGTATAAAATCTAAAAAATACATTTATTGCATTGTTCTGTGAGGTCTTTTCATCCTTCCCAGTGAAATCCAGATCAGGAAGAATTCTTTCCTCTCAGAGCACAAATGCCACCTGAGAATGATGGTCCTACAAGGTAGCATTGTAAAGGTCTGCACACAGCAGGGAAAGCTGCATAAAAAGTGTTTTAAGAGGTCTTTTTATGATCTGCCTCTTCTTCCAGGAAAGAGTTGCTATTTATCCCTGTGGCTTGATAAGGAATTCAGTTTGGGAACTGTATATTTGTATTATAGCTGTGCCTTTTTTACCAGCTGACAAGGAAACATTTAAAACATGACCACTGAGGTGATTGCTCTTCCAGCTTTTTTCTGCTTTGGAGTTTCCAGATTTTCTGTGCCAACTTAACTCCTTTCTGCTTGTTTGAGGGCACTGAGGAACTTTCCATCAGAGCCTGAACTGGAGAACTCTGGTACAATAATAAATCCTGGACTTTCTGGAATTTCCTAAATGGATTAAACCCTTTTTGGCAGTTTTGCACGTTCAGGCTCATCATGACCCTGCAAAGGGCTCTGTTGTGGGAAAACCAAGCAGATCAGGGGTTTGAGGTCACAGTGGTGAATTGGGAGCTCTGGACATAATTCAGTGAGGTTTCTTTTCAGAAAATAGATACTGCACAGCACAGGAGCCTGAATCCCTTCCTGTGCCTAAATCAGTTCACCTCCTCATGCTGCAGGGCCCCTCAGGTTCCTGTCAGGAAGAAGCAGTGAGTTTTCCTTTCAAGGATCCTTAAAAATACATCACTGAGATAATTCTTTCTGCTTTCCACTGCGGAGTGGGATGATCCTTTCCTTCAGGACTGCTGCCTATCATTCTGATGTGTGTGCCTTCTGGAGACAGCTTGTTACAGGCATTGAAAACATCCAAAAAAACCCAGCAACAGAGCCCATTCCTGAGAAAAGCAGGAAAAAGCTCTCTGTAAAAGCATTCACCAATGCAACAGTAACACAACAACAACAACAAAAGCTATTCCATTTCTTCCATTGACTTTTTGGTTTTTTGCAATAAACGTCTCTTCTTATTCAAAAATACAGTTTGGAATCATGCTATGCAGAAATCCCTGCCATGAATTAAACCAGTTTATTTGTGTCTTTCTATCAGGCTGCAGGAAGTGCTCATGCCACCTTTGCTTTGCAGGGCTGTAATTTCAGGGTTTGGCTCTAGTGCAGCTTGAATGAGGCCCATGATTAACTCTTATTGTTTAATGTATCCACTGTGCTAAAAGCTTTGCTTGCAGAAGTTCAGCAAATATTAGATTTTCTGGAGAGACTGTACAGTAAACATCCGAGCTCTTGCATTAGTGTGTACATCCATCAGATGCTTCTCTTCCCAATTAAAAGCACTTTAGAGCTTCTTTCATGAGGAAGATACTCTGTGCAGTGCCAGGGAAGGGCCAAGAATAATTGACATTCACCCTGTGGAGAGCACATCAGCTGCTCCAAGGAACAGAAAACTAAAAAAGGCATCACAGACAGGAGTGTTCCCTCCAGCTTGTGAGGAAAGAAAAGCCCTGAGGGAAGCTGGCACTCAGCTCTGGGCTGTGACTTTTCACAGCAGCTGGATAAAGGGACTCCCATGAAACACCAGGCAGGATCCCTTGCAGAGTTAGCCAGGACAGAATGGGGGTGATTTGGGTTGATTTGGGTTGATGGGGAGAAGCTGAAGACAAAGTGAGATGGTCTGAAGAAAGTATTTGGCCTCCTGAGTGAACTTGGGAGGGTATTGCTTTGCCACAGCCCCATGGTTATTTATAATGATTCCAAAACTTTGCTCCTCTGTCCTGCAGAGCCTGGCCTGGTGCTGGGCATCCTTGAGCTGCACACACACCCCCTTAGACAGAGGCCAAATATCAACACTGGCCTCTCAGGAGCAACCCTCAGCTGGCCAAAACTGCATGAACACAGCAGTTTGTCACTCAAATACAAAAAGGGGGAAGTATGGAAGGGCTTGACAGCTGGCCTGCAAGCAAAGCTGAGTTAATAGAAGAAATCACAATTGATGATTTTCGAGTGTAGCCATAGGAAGGAGGAAGACAAAGCTGTCAGCATGGAAACAGATTAGAAAAGATGCATGAAAATTTTTGTAAGCTAGACTACATGCATAAGTAGATGTGTATACATGCCTTATTACATTTCTGTAAAACTTTTGCCAATTATATTGATGCTAATTGCTTTGCACCAATGAATATAATAAGTTATTATGTGATGTAGTTAATGACTTAAGAACCAATGAGTATAATAAGTTATGTGATGTAGTTATTGACTTAAGATCAAGCTGGAGAACACACAGAATAAAAATCTCTTTTCTTCTTGAACCCTGATCCTGTGTGTATGTCATGTCCAGCCTAACAGTGACACTGCCTTCTTAGGAGCAGCCCTCAGCTGACAGGTGGCCAAAACTGCATGAACACAGCAGAAAAACCTGACTGTACATCAGCCTCTTCACTTTATAAACATCTGCAGTTCTCAGCATTGAGGTTCTCCTCCAAAAGCAGCTGCTCCTGAGCAGGGACATCCCTCACAGCAGGCAGGGACAGCTTGGTGACATTTTGGCACACATGTGACATTTAAGGTACACACAGGAAGCTCACGTGGCAATCTTTGATCCCATACTAACTTCAAGTGTGTTAAATAGCTGAGTATTCACCACCAACCCATCTGTTCTTACTAAATAAATATTCAATAAAATATTCATAATAAATATTTTACCTAAATTTACCAGTAAGAGCTCAGCTGTGACCGTGTTCTCAGGGGTCCAAGGATGAGGGAAGAGACGAGGATCTGACTCCATGTTTCAGAAGGCTGATTTATTATTTTATGATATATATTACATTAAAACTACACTAAAAGAATAGAAGAAAGGATTTCATCAGAAGGCTGGCTAAGAATAGAAAAAGAAAGAATGATAACAAAGGCTTGTGGCTTGGACAGAGATTCTGAGCCAGCTGGACTGTGATTGGCCATTAATCAGAAACAACCACATGAGCCCAATCACAGATGCACCTGTTGCATTCCACAGCAGCAGATAACCATTGGTTACATTTTGTTCCTGAGGCCTCTCAGCTTCTCAGGAGAAAGAATCCTAAGGAAAGGATTTTTCATAAAACATGTCAGTGACACTCAACAATCTACCTACCTGATCACATTTATCTGAGTGATCCCTCATTACACAATCCAGAACTGCTCTGGCCAGTGTGTCCCACCCTGACTCCAAACCACAGCCATTGGTTTATGGAGAACCCCACCTTTGGAAGGCTTTTATTCACTCTTTTCTCCCCTAAGCTGAGCAGTTTAAGGAGTGAGGTAATGTGAGCTGCCTACAGCCTTTTGCTGCAGCTTTCACAAGCCCGGCTGTAAATGCACCCTTCAAACATCCTGTGGCACCTTGAGCAACACATGGACATTGGAATGGAAACACATGGGAAAAAAATGTCATTTAGGCTTGGAAAAGCTTAAATAAAAGAGGAGTGGCTGAAGGTGAGTTAGCAATTAGTCCAGTAGCACATCTCCAGAAGCCAAAATTGACATTTCTCTGTTATCAGCTGGAACATTTCAGTCAGTTTTTTTCCTGATTCTCAGATTTGTTTTCAGGAGGAGTGTGACACCAGCCTGTTGTTTAATGCCTTTGGGATGATCCCTGTGCAGAAATCCACAGACAAGGACTATCACAGGAATGGTTTGAGGATGAAAGACAGTATCTGTGCCAGGAGCCTTGATAAAACTGTTGAGGATTTAAAGTTATAAGCAAACTTGGAAATCTGAAACACTTAGCTACTTCCAATATTTTGAAGTCACTAAATTGGATGGTCCTGTTGTTGGCATATTCATATTTTGAATAAAAACACATTTACTGATTAATCTTTGCACTCCAGACTTATCTGAAGGTGCAGTGGGGGTGGAACAAGATGGTCTTTAAGCTCCCTTCCCACCCAAGTCGTTCTGGGATTCTGTGATTGTATCAATAGTCACAGATGGCTCTTTCTTGCAATGCAAAGTTGTTTTCCTCACATTTCTAGATAGGCTGTACCGAGAATGTTTTTAATAGTGTAGAATCATTTCAACATGTGAATACAAAGGGAAAAAAATTTAAAAGAAAATGCTGAAGGGAATGGAAATATTTTCTAAGAGAGGTTACAAGACACTTATAAGATAGTCAAAATCTCTTCATAAAAGCAGTAGAAGGTTATGACATAATCAGAATAATGTTAAATCTCTGAGTAGAGGTCTTGAAATAAAACAGATTAACAAAGATATTTAAAAAATCATCTACAATTCTATTTTTTTGTGATTAGCTGATTTTAAAACATTTAAATGTTCTTTGCAAGAGATACAACATGGGTCACTGCTTGCTGATTTTGGCCTCCATGCCTGCTCCCTGTGTTCTCTGTTGCATATGTGAATTAGCAAAATAAATGTTTTGCCTTATCTGCTGTCAGTACTCTATAAGGATGCAGCTGCCTTATCAGTGGAGTTATTAGAGACATTAATTGTGTCTCCCTGAATGAGCTGCACACATTCTTTTCCTTGGATGTGTGAACAGGATGCCAGATCCCTGGAAGTGCTGCAGAGCTGGAAAACTTGTCTATGGAAAGAGGGATCAGAACGTTGTGCTGACAAGAGAGGAGATGCTGGGAGCTGGTTATTGCAGGCCAGGTGAACTCTCTGAAAAACCCTCACTGGTTTTGGTTTCCAGTGATTTTCTGGTTGTTTGTTTTTCTTATTAAGCCTCGCTGGGCTTCTCTCCCTTCTAAAACTACAACAAATGGGGTTCTCTGCCCTGTTTATACTGCAGAGACATGACACCAGATGGGGCACCCAAGCCCAGAGCTGGGGGAAAGTCTGCTCCAGATGGCAAAGTGAAATATTGCTAAATATGCCTGCAAGGTATTTGAGCACAGCGTGACAGACAGGCAGAACAAACAGAGATGGGGGGAAAGCAGGATAAACAACAGCTGAGAAAGGCTGCCTTTTTGTGGATGCTCCAGCCTGTGTCTAAGGAGACACATGGAGATGAGGCTCAGAGCAGGCAACAAGACAAAGAGGTTGTGAGGCAGCTCTGGAGATGGGCACTGCAGCTCAGCTCCAGCTGGAACAGTCCCACGGTCAGGCTCTTTTTAAAGAACATAGAAATTTGGTTATGGCAGCTTTGGGGAATTTGGTTTTTAGGGAAGGCAGAGAGATTCTAGAGAGATTGCCCTGGGTGTAGCTAAAAACATTCTTTCACTGAATTACCCATCTAAATCATTCTGGCTCTGGTTGTGCAAGGAGCACAGGTTATGGGGAAGGTCCAGAAAACACCAAGATCTGTCTCAGATGCATCCCCTTGGACCCAGATGGATGTCTCAGATGCATCCCCTTGGATTCAGATGGATGTTTCAGATGCATCCCCTTGGACCCAGATGGATGTTTCAGATGCACCTCTTTGGATTCAGATGGATATTTCAGATGCATCCCCTTGGACTCAGATGGATCCCCTCTCCCCAGCTCTTGCAAAGCCAGTTAATTTCTGGGAAGAGAAATTAACCCTTGTCAATTTTTAATTCTTTGTTTGAGCTTTTCTGGTTTTCAATGCCTTGATGCTTCGGCAAGGATTCTCTACTGACTTATTTCCTGGTGTGTTTCCAAGAAGTGATCGAAAATCCCAGGTGTCTCACCTTTTAGAAGAGGATGAACTATGCTGCAGATATTTTAAGCATGGATAAGTCTGTATAAATTGTGAAATTCCTAAGTCCAGGTTAGAAATCCGTTGTTTTAACAAGTTGACTGAAAAAAATCAAGAAAATTTATTGTAAAACCAAAAAAATCCCAGAGGAATGAACTCAAAGACGATTTTTTGTTCTTTTCATGGAGCAATAGTAAAATACAGAATCATAGAAATGTGGAATAGTTTGTGTTTGAAGGGACCATGAAACTCATCCCACCCCACCCACTACCCACTATCAGGGACACCTTTCACTGTCTCAGGCTGTTTCAAGACCATTCCAGCCTGGCCTTGGACATTTTCAGGGGTCCAGGGGCAGCCACAGCCTCTCTGGGAAACCCATGCCAAAGCCTTTCCTGTAGACAGTTTTACTGCCAGGATTTTACTGGTTACGGAGTCTTTTAAAGGTAATAATTTATTTCTATAGAAAAAGAATTTCTCACCACCCTTTGGTGCTTTTCTCTAAGTCTCTTTCTCCAAACTGAGGTTTATTTTCTTGTCTTCAAGGTAAAGCCCAGCACCTTCAGTGAGTGGGTTGGAGGAGGGATTGGGGAAATGTTGTGGTGTATCATCCAGCACCGTGTGACACAGGAGCCAAGGGGAAGAGGGACCTTATCACAGATATTGTCCTGCTTTTATAAAAGCCTCTCTGAGGGTTTCAGAAATTGCACAAGAGCATTGGCTGCTTTGGGAGATAAATTTTTACATCTACCAGAGGGAATGAAGGGCACCATCCCCACCCTGAGTACTCAAACTCGTGGGCAGGAAGGTTTTTTTGGGAGAGCAGCACTGCTGTCAGCAGCTGTGCTGCCGTGTAGTGAAAGATTAATGTGATCCACGAGAAAAAGACAAGGAATATAACACAACCAGAGGCAAGAGTGCTTGTGATGCTGTGCTGGTCTTCACTCTGAGACTGTTTCTGTAGTTTTTATTAAACTTTGATTAGCTGTCAGTGCATTCTAAAGGGCACATCGAGCTGCTCAGCTTTCTGGAGGGCGCACAGTTTCCAAAGGTCTCTGGAAGCAGAGATCTGGGGATGCTCACTGGGGATGCTCAAAAACAAACTGGGAAGCAGCTGGAGTTGGTTATTGCCTACCCTTGGGCTTAGTTAGGAGGCACTGCAGGACTCTGCTCCAGACTTCAGCAGAGCAGAATTTATGAAGTGATATTGGGTGCACAGAGGAGCGGAGGGCGTTGGAATGGCAGCAATAACAGGACCTGGGGGGTGGGAAAACAAAGGCAGGTGATTTGCAGGATTGAAGGATTGTGGCTAATGCTGCTTTGGAAATTGCAGCTTGGGCTGTCCAAATTCTCTACCAATACTTGGATCCAAATATTAAAAAGGGCCCTTCAGGTGAAATCCAGATGAAAAACTATGTGAGCTAAAGTGCAGCTCCCATGCTAAGACTAGAATTTCCAAGTTTCCTTTAGGTTTAATCATTATTAGTTCTTATTAGGAATCGTTATTAGGAATCATTATTAGTTCTTTCACAGTGACAGGAACTTCTACAATTCCACCATTTTCTCTGCTTTTGTTCACCCCTGTCACCTGTTCCTCAAGGTCCTGAGGTCAGTGGGTTTATTACAACTAAATAAAATAAAATTAAAACTTTGTCTATAGTTTAGTTCCTTGCAAATATTGATCAATAATATAAGGTCAGATCAGAGCTATTTAATTTTAATTTTTTATTTAATTAATTTATTTTATTTTATTTTTAATTAAATATTTTTTTTCCAAATTATACAACATGACAAAACCTGTGGTGAATTACAGACAATATAGCAAAAGTACTTCAGCTCTTTCTTTGACTATAAATGTATTTTTATTTTAATGAAACCTGTTAAATTGATTGATATTAAAGGTAAGATTTATGCAAAGACAACAGTTAAAAGAGCAGAGCTCTGCTACTCTGGGGTGGCTGTCTGAGCATTATAGGGTAGATAAATTCTCTTTTGGTTCATTCCATACTGTTTGCACAGTACATTTCAAACGGGAAGAAGGCAATCCACAGTATTCCTCCCTCTTCTGTTCCCTGCTCTTGCACTCTAACCAGCACACTGCAGGAATTTGGAAGTGCACAGGAATTTTCTAAATCCCTACACAAAGGAAAAGTCAGAGGAACATCTCACGCTAAACCTTCATAACAGGAAATGCAGATGTGTGCTTGACTTTATGGAGAAATGTCTGCTCCTTTCTCCAAATATAAAGTTCGAGGAGCAACATCTGGATCTGATTTACAGGAAGGTTGGAGATACAAAGCCACTGTTTAAAGATGGGGACATCCTGTGTCACTGTCATATTTTCTGAAAAATCCCTTCTCCAGGATTTCTTCTCCTGGGCAGCTGAGAAGCCTCAGAAAAGAATGAAAACAAGAATTATTTCATTTGCTACTCCTGTGTTTGCTGCTTTGGAATGTGGTCTGGAGATTGTTTATCCAACAGGTGCATGTTTGATTGGTTCCATGTGAATTGTTTTTACTTAATGACCAATCACCATCAGCTGTGTCAGACTCTGAGGAGTCAGTCACGAGTTTTCCATTATCATTCTTGTTAAGCCTTCTGTCTCTATCCTTTCTCTTTCTTTAGTATAGTTTTAGTATAGCATTCTTTAATATGAATATCATACAAAAATAAATCAGCCTTCTGAGAACATGGAGTCAGATTCTCATCTCTCACCTAGTCCTGGGGACCTCACAATCTCAACAATCCTCAGTGTTTTGAGGTTTTTATTATATTCTGAAGATGAGCAGAAATTCTTGAAAAAATCCAGAAGAACTAATGGGAGCAGAGCAGAGGTTATCTCATTACCTTGGGGACCGGGAAGGGAGGATTTGAAGCAGCAGTGCAGATGCTGATTAATGTAAGAGGTTAATAAAGGGCAGGATAGACAGAATTATCTCATAATAAAGGCATTCAACTTAAGGAATTAAAAGCCTCAATAAGAAAATTATTCACAATTATTAACATTCACTGATTCTGGTGAATATGCAGCTGTGTTTCAAAGTGCCAGGAAAAACAAGAAACTCTTGTTTCAAGGCAAAATTAATCAGACTCCTCAATAAAAGTAAAAGGCTGAGGATGCCTGGTCAGCCACCTGCTACTATTTGCTTTGTTCATAGAAAAATATTTATTAGCACTATGCTCTACTTTTATTGATTTTCAAAAAATTATTATTATAATTTTCCCTTATTTGTCACCTTCCCCATACACACTTTCTGAAATGAATTGAAATCCATAAGTTAAAGAAAGCCGACAGAAAGGTGTTGACAAGACTGAAAAGATGTTAATAAGGAAGCAAAGTGTTAAAAATACCCATAACTACCACATTTTAATTTACTAAACCCATTTTCCAGCCTTGGAGACCTTTTAATCTTCTCATTGACCCAAAGATGCAGTAAATGCTGTCTCCCATGGAGTGGCCAGAGAAGTTAATCCCATAATTTCTTCTACCCAGATAATTTCATTGCTTTGACCACTCAACAAGTGATGGGAAGAGGGGGAATGACCTCAACTTGTTCCAAGGGAGGTTGGATATCAGGAAAAATTTCTTCACTGCTGGTCAAGCACTGGAAGAGGCTTCTCAGGGCCGTGGTGGAGTCACCATCCATGAAGTGCTCAAAAAACAAGAGGATGTGGCAATTTGGGATGTGGTTTAGGGACAGAGTGGGTTTTAGTCAAAGGTTTGATGGTCCTGGAGGTCTTTTCCAGCCTTGATGATTCCATGATTCCATGTGCTGGCCACAAGCAGTGGTCCAGCACACAATTCTGCTGGGGCTGGTGGATGGTAACCTCCAGGAAAGCTGGTTCTCCAGAAGGGAAGGAAAGAACAGGCACACCTTGGAGTGAGGAAATTACCTCAATCTGGCTTTTTCCCCAAAACTGGACATCTTTATGAAAATAGACAAGTGAAAAAAATTGCCATGCCAACTGCAGACTGAAAGGAACTGGTTGTTTTCTAGATCATGGTGTCCAGATGAGACTGTAAATTCTTAAATCTTGTGAAATTCAAGTTACATTTCAGAAGTCCAACCAGTCATGTGCCCAACCTGCAGATCTGAAGATATTTAAAATTAATAATGGCATCTGTTCTTCATTTTTAGTATTGTATTGTATTACAAGTAATCACTTGTAATGAAATAATCTATTTGATATCCATAACATTAATTATTGAAGAAAATCCTATGGGCTACACATGGAAGTGCTCAAAGTGTGTAGAAGTGGTGCTTAGAATATGGTCCTGGTCCCATTAGGTTAATATTTGGATTAATCTTAGAGGTCTTTTCCAGTTTAAATGTTTCTATGACTCTATAATACCTCCAAATAAACCTCTAGAATTATTCTTTTGCAATATCCCAAGCTATGATTTATTTCTTGAGCAGCTTGTCTCATGTCACGACATCCTTTCCTTTATCCTCATATCTTGAATTTTGAATCTGAGTATGAGAAATAGATGGGTTCTTAGAGGAGAGGAATTGTGGTGGATGAGACAGCTCTGAAGCCAATTACACACGTAGTTTAAAGGAAGAAAAATTCCCTCTCTAACCTGTGCTCACTGAAGGCAATCATCAGGTAGGACTGCATCCTGCTGAAGCAGCTTCTCACTGATTCCAGTGTAACCAGCTTCTCTTTAATTAGTTTTTATTTATTTCAGGATAATAAAAACTAACATATGCAACAATTTGAAAGCATTCTTCTCCTTTTAATGCATTCAAGTGGAAGCAGAGTTCCTTTGCATAATTGCATTAGTAAACAGATTAATTTACATTTTAATTTACATTAGCAGTGTAATTGGGATTCCAAAGTGCAATATACAGGAAGGAATGAAAGCAGGAACAAAGTCCCAGCAGCTACTAAAGGATGGAGATGCCAGACTCCAATTAAGACATTCTTTTGTCAAGCCTTATCTCTGAGGTTTGCAAGATTAACTTGAAACAAAATGGCTGGCTTTTATCTCCCCTGTTCCTGGCTCTAATTCCACAACTTAAAAGGATTCCTTTGGAGATTTATGTGAGGAAGGCAACTTCTTCCTCTGTGTCTTCCCAGCACCACTGGCCCTATCATGGGATGAATGGTGTAGCTCAGAGGAATATTAATTCTGCCCCAGTGCCCCTTGCTCTTGCCTCAGAGAGGTTTCATTTATAAAGCTTTATTTTGGAGTGCAGTTTGTTTACTCTGAGGCTACTCACTGAGCAACACATCCCACAGGGTGACAAGTAAATGCATTGCTGTCCTGCAACAGCACAGCTATTTATGCCAAAAAACGAGTGGCCAGCTCCCATTTTTGGAAGCTTAGAGTGTCCAAATTTGCACAGAAAATGTGGTATTTGAGCCAGCAGCATCCCCTGGGGACAGTGGGGTCCTGGGGACACTGGGGCCCTGGGGACAGCATTCCCAGCAGGTCAGGGAGGGATCCTGCCCCTGTGCCCAGCCCTGGAGACACACTCTGGTAGAAAGCTTTCTCTTGGTTAGCAGCACTTATTTTTACAATAGAAATATTTAAGTATTCCAGCTTAATTTAGCTCACACTGAGGTGAGGGGGAGTGAGCATTGCCATATTTATGTCAGGGTACACATGGGCCAGGAGCCAGGGGATCTGTGTCTGAGCAGGGTGTGTCCTGCCACAGCAAAATTAGTTCTGTTCCATCTGCACAGACAGGGACATCCTTGGAATTTGCACCTTTTCCTTTGGCTGTGGTGCATACAGATACATTTGACAAAACATCCACCCACACATCTGGTGCTTCCCTTGTCTCTCCTCCTGTTGTGACTTTTCAGTGACATAAGAAGAGTTTTGCCTGTGAGCAATTTGACTTCAGCTGAATTTTACCAACACACACAGCCACCACACATCACATATTCTTCATGCATTAAAACCACTCTAAAGAATTCCTAAAAAGCCTTTGCAGCAGAATTTTTTGGGGTTAATTTAGCAAATTCAATGTGCCATAAAGTGGTTGGATTGGCTGCAGGTCATGATGTGATTTAATCAGCCAGTGAACATTGGGGTTATTGCATCATCATGGCTGACATTAATTACATCATTCAGGCTAGCAGTAATTAATGAACTAAAAATGAGTGTAATACAGACAGCACCTATTGCCACAGCAACCCAAAGTGACATTGCTGAGATAAACTCCAAGCTGAATTCACCTGGAGTAAGCATTTCTTCCCTGGGTATGCCAGCTTACTTAGAGGTTCAAGGTTTATTACAGAGCCTGGTCCACTTTTAGTGGCACTTTATATCATGTTGTGCTTAGCTATAAATGAAATAAGTTCAAGAAAGGAGTCTCAGTTCCTCAGCCCTCTGCATTGTTTAGCACCTGTACAAAAATCCTAATATATATTTCAAAAACAAGTCACTGAACAAATCCTACTTGACATGATTCAAAATAACAATAATTCAGCATTTGCAGGATGTAATTTATTTTTTTAAATACAGAACAGTTTTGCTGCAGCAGCCACAGTCTGGCTGCTCTGTAGCCTCTCTTCCAGTCTGTGGACTGTCAAAAAATAAACCCTGAAATTTTTGTGTCAGGTGATGGTTCCAGCAATGCTTTTAAAGAGCTGCCAGTGCCTGGGTGCTCAGGATGCTTGCAGAACCTTCCTTTGAAAAGTCGTCTGTTGACAAATGATGTCTCCTCCTTGTCCCCAAGGGTGTGACCCTTTCCTTGAGCTCTCCTTGGACACAACATTATTATTTCATGTCTTGCAGCTCACTTTCCTGTGGTAAGAGAGTGGCTGATCATGTCATACCTGAACTGTCAGCCTGCTGCAGTGAGCACTGCTGCCTGAGGGACTCCAAGGGATGATTCTCATTAACCCTTCATGAAAGTCAAAACCTTCCATAATGTATCTCCAAGCCCTGTGCTGAAGAATTTCTTCTAATTCTTCTAGAAGAAGAACTTCTTCTAATGTTTTTTCCCATGGATTTTATTCTTGGATTATTTAATAGAATTTAATATAATTACTACAACCAGCTCAGAGATTAGGCCACAGCTGGAGTAATCTGCCATTAACAACTTGCCTATAGAATAACCTTTAAATGTTCAATATTGTCTCTATTAATACTAATTCCTGCTTTGCTGTGCCTGTATGGAACACACCTGATGGACAGGTATTGCTGGCACTTTCCCCTTTCCCAGTGCTGCTACCTCAGCTCTGCTTTGACTTTGATCTGCTATGAAATTCTGCTGAACAAATGTTTATTAAATCCTTTTACAATGAGGAAAAAATTACTATAAGGTTATTCAAAACGAGCTGATGCTTTCCATCTTGAGTAGCCTTTGTTGCAGTTAGGGTACTTAGAGTCTTTTAAATCTGTGAACATCAAAGACCAGCTACATTCTTGACCCCTACAGGAAGAACCAGGAAAAGGTTCACAGAGTAAATATTTCCTCCAAATTCTCATCCCAGGCAATCTGCTTTAGCAGTATCAAAACTATCCTTCATGGTTAATCCCAAATAGGACAAATGTTGTGAGGATTGTCCAGAGAAGCTGTGGCTGCCCCTGGCAGTGTCCAAGGCCAGGCTGGACAGGGCTTGGAGCACCCTGGGACAGTGGAAGGTGTCCCTACCCATGGCAGGGGTGGCACTGGATGGGCTTTGGGGCCCTTTCCAACACAAACCATCCCATGTTTCTATGATCCTGTGAAATCATGAAGTGCCAGCACACATAAATACTAATAATAGAAAGGTTTGTTCTCTTAGAGCCAGAAAATTGACCTTTTTGGTTATCACCCAATATTGCCTCTGCTGTTTGTAACCAGAATTCAGTTTTCACTGAATGTAATGTAAAATGTAAATATGATGTAGAACTCTCAACAAACTCCCCCAAACAACTCTCCTTTAAAGTAAGATTATTATTATTATTATTATTATTATTATGTGGAAATGTTTGAGAAGTTTTAAATGCTTTATTAAATATCCAGAAAACCTATGAACTAAATATCAGATCTCATCAACAAACAGGGCTTCACTAAGGGCAAGCCTTGCCTGACAATCCTGGTGACCTTAGATAGTGATACACACTTAAAAATTATATTTTATATTGGAGGGAAGGGTTTGAGGGTAATTCCAGGATTTAAATAAGCAGCCATGGCCACCTACAGGTATTGCAAACCTGGAGTCCCTGTTGTGCACATGGAATAACTCTGGTGGCACTGAGTGTTCCAGGAGTTTGACATTGTGACCCTAATTGCATTTAACAGCCCATTTAATAGATTCAACCTAATGCAGTCCACAAAGTGGTCATACTGATTTTATATAGATATTATTTTTAATGTTACATTTTCTCCATATATTAAAATATTGTCTGGGAAACCTTTCTGTGTGCTTCTGAGAAAATTATAAGTTACAGAACTTGCAGCCAAACCAGTTCAGTGGAAGGTTCACAGGTTCACATTTTTACCACCTGTGCAAGCTCTTAATTCAAACAGAAATACATTTTATAGCTTTAGCACTCTGTTAGCTAACAAACTAAAATACCCTGGGTGATCTGATCTGCCCAAGAACGTGACCCAGCTCTGTCTTTTGTCTTCTTTTCTACCTAAATCCACGTTCTTACCTCTTCCTTTTTAATTTAGTGACTCATGTAGCTCCAAATACTCAAATTGTCACTGCACTATAATTTAATTCATATACATTCCACAGCTCATTTGATATCATTAATGTCAAGTTTGAATGGCCTCTTACAAGCAATGATTCATTAGCACAGCACATTCATTATTATGTTTGTCTTTCAACAGATTTTCCTCCATTTATCTCTCAGCACTGGAGGTTTCTCATGAAATTCCACCTTTTATTGGTGCAATAATGGATCTGTGAACATCTGCTTTTTTATTTGCTGCTTGTTTCAGGAGCAGTCCTGAGGCAGGTTCGGGTTCTGCCAGCACAAGAGGGGAGCTGTTTGCTGGTGTTTCATTTATGTGTGTGCTCTGCTTTTTTGGGGGGGTATTGCTTTTACCTTGCCTGTGATTAAAACTGAATTTACAGCCTCAAAATGAAGAGTTCAGATATGGAAGGACTAAGCCTGCCTAATTAGGCAGGACTGAGCAGTAGGATCAGATTTAAGTAAGGCAACAGCTGTATTGGGAGGAATTTACCTCTCTAAAATGTAGATGCTGAAGGTTCTTTCATGAGAAAAATCCTGAAAATCCTGAGAAAAACCTTATATGTGACCAAGTCCTTCTGCTTTTCCCAAATCCTTTGCTAAATATATTCACTAATTATAATTAAATAAGTATTTTTCCCATTTTAAAGAATTTACACAATTTCACGAGCAAAGATTCAGCACTTTCCACCTGAAAATTTGTGTCTTCATCCTGCAAGGGGCTTATTTGTGTAATAATTTGTGTTGGCCACCTGTGGCAGGGCCTCACTGCCCTCTCAAAGAAGAATTTCTTCTGATGTATTTCCCAGGGATTTTATTCTTGGATTATTTAATATAATTAATGCAGCCAGCTCAGAGATTAGGCCACAGCTGGAGTAATCTGCCATTAACAACTTGCCTATAGAATAACCTTTAAATGCTTAATATTGTCTCTATTCATACTAATATTTTATATGTATATTAACTGCTATTTTAGCTGTAGGTTCTTTGTATATCACTGAAACCTTCCATGCTTTCAGTGTCTTCACCAGCTGCCCCTGAAGACAATTTGAGTTCAGTTCTGAATATAAAACATCTTTAACCAGTAGCAGTTACAGATGAGGAATCAAAGGCAAAATGAGTGATTAATCTCTTTTTTTTCTTTTTGTTTCCTTTCTTTTTTATCAGAGAGTGTCTTAGATAGAAATGATGTAATTTGATAGATATTATAGGAAAAAAAATTAATTTGTACTGTGTTTTATCAATTTGTACATGAAGGGTTTTTACCAACAAAGATTTTATTGAACTGAATGAGTGCAACAAAGGGATAAAACAATCAGTTCTATTCAAAGCACTCAAGCAGTCACAGCTCTTCCCTGAAACTGAGGAAACTGGGAAAATGCTCCAGCTGTGTAGGGGTATGTGGAATGAGACAGTCTGCTTCCTGGTCAAGGACATTTTCAGTCCTTGACTGAAAATAATAAAAAAATAATAATTAAAAAAAAAATAATAAATTAAAGAATATTCAGGAAAAAAAAGCCAGGCTGTGAGCAGAACAAACCTGGTCTGAGGAGATGTGGATGAGAGCCAGCTTGTTTTGCAGTGAGAGCATCTAAGGAAGAACCTTGGCAAACTGGGATGACGAGGGAAAAGAAGGGGACAGACACACAGAGACACAAATCATGGCCTGGTTTGGGTGCTCAGTGTCAAACTCAGCCTCTGCCTTGGAGAAATCCTTGCCTGCACCTGGAACTGGACACTGTGCTGGGGCTGCTCCTGTTTTATGGGTTCTTTTCAGCACAAGACAATGAGATCTCAGTGTTTGAGAGCCTTTGCTGTAGGCCAAGGGTGACTGTGGTGCCAGATCACGTTCCAGGATCACATTCCCTCTGGCAGGGGGCTCTTTCACCTGGCTGAAGTTACCCTTCATGCATTCTGCCACTGTCATATTTGCTGAAAAACCCCTTCACCAGGATTCCTTCTCCTGGGAAGATGAGAAACCTCAGAGAAAAACGAAAACAATATTATCTCATTTGCTTCTCCTGTGCTTGCTGCTTTGGAATGTGGTTTGGACATTGTTTACCAACAGGTGCATCTTTGATTGGCTTCATGTGAATTGTTTTTAATTAATGACCAATCACCATCAGCTGTGTCAGACTCTGGAAGCAGTCACAAGTTTTCATTATCATTCTTTTGTGAATTTCTGTCTGTATCCTTTCTCTATTCTTTAGTATGGTTTTAGTATAGCATTATAACATAATATAATATAATATAAGGTAATATGTAATATAATATAATATGTAATATAATATAATAATAAATTAGCCAGAACATGGAGTCAGATTCTCAATTACTACTTCATCCAGGGGACCCAGAAAATACCAGAGCATTCCAGGAGCCTCCTGGGTTCCCTACAGCTCCTTCCCAGCAGATATTGGAGGGGTTGGAGTCGTGCAGCAGGATGAGAGCCTGGGAGCAGGACACTCCTCTGGCTGGAAAAATAAATCATTTTCAGTCAGCTCCCCTTGCTCAGGGATGAGCCAACAGAAGGAATTTTAGTGTTTGCATGAATGTAAGCATGTGTTAGTACTGTATGAAACAGTAAAAATACATAAATTAGCTTTGTATTCTATCCCATGGAGTCATGGAAGGTTGAAAAAGATCATCAAGACCATCAAGTGCAACCTGCCTGGACTTAATTCTATGATATCAAGGAGAGGGCGCTGTGTAAGACATGCTGGATGTGTAGGAGAAAGGCTGTTAGTAGGGAAAAGAGGGATTGGGGTGGATTTGGGAAGGAACAACCATGGACAGCAGAGGGAAAAGGAGGTAAAAGAGAAGGTAATGCTACTCAGGACAGCAGGAGGGATCTCCTACATCCCCAAATGCCACCAGAGCCAGGTACCTCTGACACTTCCCTGGTTGGGCTTTAGCTGCTCAGAGCAGAGAAATGAAAAATATTTTTAGCTTTTGGTCCCAGAGATGAAGCCACATTTAATTAAAGGTGAAAATACATCCTGGCATAACTTAAGAGAAGGCTCAGTACTGCTTCCTCAACTCTGCCTTGCAGGATTTTTCTTGCTCCCATTTCCAGACATAACTTTTGGAGGTGCCAGAGCTGTCAGCTCAGAGCTTTCTTTCCCCAGCCTGGTTGTTTGAAGGCACTGTCAGCATTCCCAGAGCCATTTTAAAACCCTCACAGCACTGGGAATTTTGAAACCTAATTTCTGGTGTCCAGAATATTGCCTGAGGGAGGTGCTTTAAAGTCGATGTGGGAAAATCAGTTTCACCTTAAAATGTGAGGTCAAGGAATAAACAATGCTGTGCTACTGAATAATTAAGGCAGGGCATGACTTTCATCATGAAGTTGGAGAATCTGGCTGCCAGACTTGTGAGTAAAGAAAAGGTAAATGCAATCTGAGAAACACTTTAAAAATCTTTAGCATATTCTGGTGTAAACGAGGATGGAGTTTGGGGCTTTTTTTAAAGTATTAGATCTTGAGGAAAAAGGAGGAAAGACTCTGGCTGCAATCCTTCTTCAGAGTGGTTGAGTGAGCAAGCAAAAACAATTCAAATATTTTTAAAACTTTTAAAAAGTTGTTTTCCCTCAGGGACAAAGAAAGTCCAAGAGGACTTATTTTGATCACTGATTTAAAATGGCAATTGAAAATTGGGGAAAGGAAAAGGAAAGGAAAGGAAGGAAAGGAAAGGAAAGGAAAGGAAAGGAAAGGAAAGGTATTTAGATACATATATATGTTTATATATTCCCTTCTCTCAGTCTTTTTATTTTTGTTATCTTCCTTTTATTTCACAACAAAAGACATCTTCTCTTAGGAGAAGCCACAATTCAAACATTTCAATATAAGATATACTTGAAATTTTTAATTTTTTTGATAAAGACACATCTGGGTTAAAGAAATTTATATTATTGGGTTTCAAGTTTGCTCTGCATTTCTTTCTCGATGCTACCTTCAATTTCAAATTTGTATTTCACTTCATTTGAACGAAAGGAACATTAACTGCAGTGAGCAAGCCACGGACTATTGGGAAGAGAAGGAAATGACATTTGGCACTTTAAATTTGCTGCTCCATTAAATCAAATATTTACCCTGTGGACCACGAAAATTGTATCAGGACAGCGATACTCAGATGCACTTGGACAGAATCATTTTCTGAGGGTGTGAAGGTGCTGTGAGGGATTCTCCTGAGTCTACTCCAGCAGGGAGCTGCGCATGGGAAGGACTCCCTGCTTTTCCTAACTGATTTCTTCTTTATCCTGCACTGAGCACCAGCAATACTATGAAAGGAAGGAGAGCTGATAATTAAGTGCTTCCAGCCCAATGTATCCAGACAAAAAGGTGAATGCAGATGGGATTGATTCCTCTGGGCCAGTCTCGATAGGATGTTTCTTCCACTCATTTCCAGTCAGGCTCGCCTCAGTTTCCACTAAACTCAAATCCTGTGATCCCCCTGCCACACCAGCAATAGAAACAGATTCTCTCCCCCATGTCTGGATGGGATTAATGTGCACTGCCCACCAGTGCCAGCCAAGGCCTCATATTTTTGTGGTTCTGATGTGCCAGGCCAAGCAATTCACACAGTCCAAAACCCATGGTTTTCCCCATCCTCTACCTGGCTCTCCCCACACCTGCTAGGGAGATAAACCTCCTTTGAGAAAAGTGGAGAAAAAACTGTTTATTTAACAAGCAAATTTCATCATGAAGTTGGAGAATCCTGAAAAAAAAGATTCTCGAAAAAAGAATCTTGAGAAAAGATGGAAAAAATGAATATTGAACAATGGCACCTCTCACTGTTCTGAAGAGATGGCAAATTCAAAGAGAGTCCTTTTGTAGCTCAGAGTCCTTTTCATGGACATCCTTTCCCTCAGCTTTCTGTCACTCTCTGGGCTTGGATTTCGTGTCAAACAAACTGCAGGCTTCTTCTCCCCCGCTTCACTCTCAGAACCAGTCTTAAAGGTGCAGAACTCAATATCCAGCCTAAACAGAGCAGATGACTGGGGATACCAGCATCATAAAGTCACCTCAGGGCACCAGGTTATCTGTATCACGGAGAAACAAAGTGGAAATGGTGATTTGGGAGAAAACTGCCTGAAAGGGGATTGTGAATTGGATTCTTCTCCCAGGCAGCTAAGGACAGAAACAGGGGAAACAGCCCCAAGGTGCCAGCAGGACACCAAAATCAGGTTGGATTTTAGGAGGAAATAAAAATCAAGTTGGATTTTAGGAAAAGAAATCTTCACCTAAAGCATGGTCAAGCCCTGGAACAGTGGTGGAATCCCCATCACTGCAAGTGTCCAAAAACCAAGCAGATGTGGCACTTCATGATAATGTTCAGTGGGCAGGTTGGGCGTGATGATCTTGAAGATCTTTTTCAACCTTCCATTTCAACCTTCCATGACTTCATGGGATAAAATACAAAGCTAATTTTGTTATAAAACAAATGTTTGGCAAATGTAGCATAACAGAGAGCAGGAACCAGTGTCCCATAAACAAAGAGTGAAGCTCAGACTGTAAGAAAGGAATCCTGTCAGTGCTGCTGTTTTCAAAACATAAAAACAGAAAAAATCATCAGAAAACTCATTTTTTGGGTTATTAGTGAATCTATTTACTGCAGGAGCTCTGGAGGGTAGCAGAAAGGTGATGGGAGGTCTGGACCTTTATTATCCTTTTGCTTCTTGTACCACACCAATCCAATCAGCACAAAGCCAAAATGTGGAGGAGGAGGAAGGGATTTGGTTGTGTATCTTAGTTTATCATCTCTGCTCTGCAGTGAAAATCACTCTGTGAATGGCCAGCACCCTTGAAAAGGAAACCCTGAGATGTTAGATTTTCTTTTTAGAGGAGAAATTAGGAATTCTTTTTTGGGAATTTATGTCATTAGTTGACAGGACGTGGCACGTTCTTGGGTGGGGTTTCTCAGTCCAATGATTTGACAAGGAGAAGTGATGCACAAGAAAATGTCTGCTGAGGGGTTAAAGTGCTGGCTGGCTTTGCTGGAAAACACACTTCTAGGGCATAAATTAAAGGAAAAATTATGTTTTCTACTCAAAGTGAGGTAGTGTTCCCCTCAGTGGCCTGTATCTGTGTAACTTGAGGAGAAAAATGGACATTGGAGTGCACAGCTGAATCAGGGTGGCTTATAAATATCTTATGGATACCTCACTAAAAAAATCTGTTTTACAAGTATTTTTTAACAATACCTCACAAGAAAGATCCAGTAGCTACAAATGTTCATTTTAGTTGCAGACAAAATGAAAAAATACAGGAAGAGAGCAAGGTGGTGTGCTCCACAATTTATTTGATAGAATAAATGGAAACAAGAGGCAAATTCAATGCTTTCCATGAACAACTATTCATAACATCCAATCAAAACCTCACCTGGAGCAACTTGAGGCCATTTCATTTCAGACCTTGTGTGTACATATCCATGTTTTTCTTTAAAGAAGAACCTGGAATTCCAAATATTTCAAAGCACCTTTTGTCAAGCTTCTCAAATATGTGCCAAATACAAATTCTTCCTAATTTGAAATTTGGTTTTTTTTTCATCAAGTCTCAGCTCTCAGATGACTTTCTCTACCTCCACAGAGGTCAGAAAGGAAGAAATAACTTCTGAAAAATCTATAACAGTTATACAACAAAAGAGATCATATTTTCTCTCCTTTATTTCTGCCATAAAACAGTGAGATTAATGACTTTAAGTGTCCAAAGCATTAAAAACTGCAAGAATAATAGACTTTCAGCTTGATGAAGAAGTTCAGATCATTAAAATGAAATTTCCCATATCAGACTCTTTCAGACTTTCCAATTTTGCACAGGGGAAAGAAGAGGTGACTTCAGCAAGGGCAGAGAAGTGAGTGACCCCAATTCTGTTCTGTATCACTGGCCTTGGGGTATAAATATAAATAGATATTGGAGTGAATGGCTAAACAGGACAAACAACTTTAATTTTGAGGAAAAGTAAAATTTGGAGTGCTAGCGTAATTCATCGATGAAAAAATAACTGCTGAATTTCTCTGAACAAAATATTTCTAATACCAACAGGCAATATTTTCTTCCTTTTGAGAGATATCAAACTTTCCCAAGTTTGCCAGTTTTTGTCTCATCAGTGAAAAAATTGACATCACTTTTATGGATTTCAGTGACATCAATCATAAAAATAGTCTGTCATCTGACAAGACTCTACAAAATTTTCTCTTAAGCAATATAAAAGGGCAAATTCTATGATAATTTGAAGTCTTTCTCAAGCCTGTGTTGATGTTAATATTGAAGCAGTGCAAGACTCTGTGAATTTATTTCATTAAAGTTTATTGGTATCATTCTGACCTAATTTATTAAAACTGTGATATCTGAATTCCTTGAGTGAAAGGAGGGTTGTGTTAATACAGGCTTTACATGTTTCCACTCCGTGACTTGTCCCAGGGCTTGAAGCCTGTTTTCAGCTGAACACTTTTTCCTTTGACAAAATCAGCTGGGAGCAAGAAAATTTATTGTACAAATAAACCGAAATTCAGGTCAGTGTCTCCTTCACTGCTGGCATTTGTCCAGGATGGGATCCAAAGCCATAATTCAGTTTGGTACAGATTTTTTCACTGGTCTTATGAACTAAGACTCTCTGAAATTTTCCCTGGAATGATACATTTCACCTTCTGCCTTGCCCCTTGTTCTTTACCCTTGCACAGTTGACTGCCTTTAAAATCTATGCCTCTTTAATTAATTTTAGAAACTTTGTCCCAGGGACACTGTCTTATAAAATCACTTTTTCACAAGGTGAAAGAGAAAACCACGATATCCACTGAAAGTTTAGTGGGTAGGGATTGTTAATGGGGTCACTTTGGAAACTGAGATTCATCAAAATACCTCACAGTCTTCATGGCCATTAATCTATTGGTTTAAAGACCAAATTTTTGTATCTTTATCAGTATAATAAAATATAATATAATAATATAAATGTCTTTAGATGTGTGCCAGCTGCTCTTCTCAGCCTTTTCTTCACCTTGCAATAAGTCTAAAATACACAGACTGAATCCAGATGTCTTTTGAGAAGGTTTTTCCCTCCACCTTCCCCTAAGCCAGATAATAAATCCAAAGTGTAAACAGCAATCTACTAAATTATTGATCAGGATCTGGGAAAAAAAAAGGAAAAATACACAAAAATATATGTATATTTTTTTCAAATGAAGTATCGTCTGTTGATAAAATTTTCTCTTTTAGTGTGTGGATGTCCCCATGTCTATATGGATGTGAGTAAGCAGGTGCATGTGTGTGTGTTCAGGCATTATTGTGTGAATATGCATGAGCAGGGTAGAGGTCTGGAGTTCAAAAAGAACCCCTCTGGCTGCAAAAAATATCATTCCTGCTGCACAAGAAATGCCAGGCATGAAAAATTAAAACCTGGGCTTAAAATGGCATTGCCACTGAGAGTTTTAAAATATAAAATAAATAATATTTTTTTAATGGCACTAAACTGTGCCTTTATGAATGACTTTGGTATTGAATTAATCTGGAAGTCTTACCTATACAGAAAATGAAACCAGGTAATAAATTTAGACACATTGGAAAGAAGAATTTTTAGATTTGGATAAATTTTTCCTGTAAGTTTTTAAACAGTGATGGGACTCCAGAGAGTTGCAAAGCAGCTGAGGGAGCTGGGAAGGGGCTGGAGAATCCCAGAGGGAGCTGGGAAAGGGGCTCAGCCTGGAGCAAAGGAGGCTCAGGGGGCCCTTGTGGCTCTGCACAGCTCCTGACAGGAGGGGACAGCCGGGGGGGTCGGGCTCTGCTCCCAGGAACAGGGACAGGAGGAGAGGGAACGGCCTCAGGCTGGGCCAGGGCAGGCTCAGGGTGGACACCAGGAGGAATTTCTGCATGGAAAGGGTGGCCAGGCCTTGGCAGGGGCTGCCCAGGGAGGTGTTGGAGTCCCCATCCCTGCAGGTGACCCAGGAAGGGCCTGGATGTGGCACTCAGAGCTCTGGGCTGGGGACAAGGTGGGCATCAGGCACAGCTTGGCCATGGTGATCCTGGAGGGCTTTTCCAACCCTGGTGAATCCATGATTCCATCATTCAGTCAGAAGAACATTTCCAGAACCATGAGCCATAATAATAATCAATGATGTTATAATTTTTTTCTCATTTCAAGATGATTTAACAGCCTTAATGAGTTTGTTGTAGGCGCTGATCCCAGTGCAACAGGCTTGGATGATTTCCTTCCCTAAGGGTGTGTGTTGGGAAAGCTCCAGCAGGTCCCACTGCCACAGCTCTGAATGTGTGTCTGGGAGTTTTCTCTGTAGTTCATTCCAAGCCAGTGTCAACCACTTCAGGGCTGGCTTCCTAAGAGCTAGAACTGGAATTTGTAAAAACTCCACATCAGAGTGATCTCTTGTGCTGGACTTTAGGACTTTTGAGGAGCCAGCTTGTGCTGTCAGATCCCAGGGAAAACAAATGATATATAAGGGGCTTAATTCTTTTAGTACAGTGCAAACACACAGTACAGGACAAGCAAAGGACATGAGTTAAACAACCCACGTTTTGGCTTTTCTGTGATCCATAGTTTGACTTCTGACTTGACCTATGGCTTAATTGTAATATTTTTGGCCATAGCCTCATATTTGCAATTTAAGTATGTTAAAATTGGAAGCAGTTCTTGCACTGGGTCACAACACTGTGAAGAGCAACCAGGCCAAGTTTTTGCTCTTGAATTTCTTGCAAATCATCAGCGTCCAGGTCCTTTAATTTTTTAACTTTCCAAACTCTTTGAAAGATCTTCTTATTTTCACACACCTTTGAATTGAACTTTAACACCATTAGGAATAGCTGCAGCTCACAGCTTTAAGAATTGTTCTGAAGAGTCTGGGATTAAGGGGCCAAAATAATTTAATTTGGTATCTGCACAAGGCTGAGTCCCAGTAGAGCAATTACCACAGAGCCAGGAGCAGAGAGATCAGGGAAGTCAGAGCTGCTATAAACCATTTATACAGGAGCCTCAGTGCATGAGAGAAATGGGACTGGGGGGCAATGTCCTCTGATCATAAATTAAAATCATTTTTCTGCATCTACAACACATCAAAGCACAATACAATCTATGTATCCATGAGGCAGAATGGCCATAACTATTTCACAAAAAATGCAGAAATAATGCAAGTTCTGCACTCATTCAAATGGGCCAGGACTTGATCCTAAATATGTGCTTAGGGTTTGCTTTCTTTGGAAGGCTCAAGGAACTTCATCCCTGAGTTTCCTCCATGGCAAATTTGGTTTCCTTGCAGCACTTGTGAAAACCAGCAAGGTGAAAGTGACCTGAAATGAGAAGGTTTTATAAAGGTTCACCACAGGCTCCCATTTTTCTGTTGAAACTTCTAAAGTTTATACCTTTTAACAGGAAACCAGTATCGAATATTCTGTTTCATATCTGCATTGAAGCAGACGGGCAGGAGATTTTCTGTATTAAGGAAATTTGTAAAGTTTATAATTTTCATACTTTTGAATGTGGAATCTTGACAAGATCAGCTATTCTCTTTCACTCTTGCATTAAAACAGAATTTATAACATTTAAAATCTTTACACACACACTAGAATATTCCTATTTCATTAAAAAAGACACAAACTTGCAGTGTCTGAAATATAAAGTCAGGACCTCCTGTCCATTTACACTTCATTCCTGTCTGCAGGAAAACCAACTGCTGAATGGAGTGTTATTTACCAAAAATATTCACCAAAAATAGTCACCAAAACAACCTCCCAGCAGACATTGATTTCATCTCAGGAGCTCCCTAAGTGTCACTGTCCTAAAATATGCACCAACTCTCTCTTTTCCTTTTAAAGTTGGTTCCAAATTAAGATTTAATCCAACAATTTCTTCACACTGTTAATGACAGACCACTTCCTCTTTGATTTTTGAGTTTTTGTGTACTCCTTTTCATCTACATTTTGCAAGTCAAGAATTAATGTCAACAACAGTTCTCTGTTAATGATTCTTGGCCCTTCTTCTCCTTGTCTACTGAGAAGCTCAAGTTTAATCAGTTTATCCTAGAAGACATCCCATAACTATAGTTCTCCTTGCTAATAAAAACCTTATTAAGAGCAATTCAGAATTTTCAGAACATTGTAAAACCTTCTGTATATTTGTACAAAAACCCCCACCATGTGTAAAAGTTGTTTTATCTATGTGTGATTTTAGGAACATGCCCTGCAAGTGTGACCTAATCAAAATGTTCACTCTTTGGTTTTGCTACAATGTAAGTGTTCTTATTTTTATTTAATTTTTTTTGCATTTCACACTGTGTGCCTAATGAACATATTGAATATTGCAAAGATTCAGTTGGGCTAATTACATTTTAACATGGAAATCATCAAAAGAGCAATCTGGGGGAAAAAATAACGCCCCATCTCTGCTGCAAACATCGCTTCCACCACTTGGCAAGGCTGAGACCCTCAGCAGTTTTTCTTTTTCCACCTCCCTGTTAACTCATCTTTTTAAAAATACCATGGGAGATAGGAAATGGAGCTGATCCCACATTATTACAGTAATGGAAGCTCTCTGCTCACAGCCTTTCATTTTGATTGTATCTCTTTCATAAAGTACAGAAAAAACCCCAGAGTCTGAACATTTGGCATGTCCAAATTGCTTTAATCTTGCCATGATTTTACACTTGAAAGGCCAAACAGCACTACTCAATATTTGCTGCAGATTCAACCCTAATTTATTTCTTCTCCCAAACATTTGTTTTTTATTTGACAGCCAGGAAAACACACCACCCACAAGTTTCAGTGGGAACTGGGCTGGAATAATGTTGTGTATTATCTACAAGACACAGCTCTTTGAGACTTTTTATGAAATATATTACCAAAATGCTTTTGCATTCTATGGGTAATTCTTGAAATAATACAGAGATTGCAAAACCTGATGATTTGCCACATTAAATACATATAAACTCGTGTATATAATAGTCATTAAACTGAATGTTATGCACTCACATGCAATGTGCATAAACTCATACATTCCATTTAACAATACAAATGTGCTATTCCATTTATGTATCTACAAACACACTTGTGTTTTGCAACCCACCATTCCTTCTGCTCTCCTTAAAGTTTATTTTCTGTGGATTTACAGGTTCAAATCCCAGGTAGCAGCCTGAGGTTGTAAAGGGTAGCAAAAAAAGTGGGTTAGGAAACAATGGGACTGAAAATCTGTGAGTTAAAGGGGTAGAAAACTGTGATTATCTGGGAATAAAAGTGGTGCAGTGACGTTTGTCCTCAAAAAGAACTCAAGTTAGGGAAGCCAAGAAGGTAGCCTGGGCATCTGATATTTTTAGAGCTATGAGAAGAAACTGTAAAAAAATAGGATGGTGGAAAAGAAACTAATTTAGATGCAAACAATTAGTGGCTGAATTAGAATAAGGAAGGAGTAAAGAAAAGGTTGAGGGTGGTGGGAAGAGGCAGTCGTGTCTTTACTCAGCACAGCTCAAACTGTCTAGAAAGTCAAATGGAATTACCAAAGTAATTCTATTTTCCTTCAATTGCAGCAGACAACAATATTTATTGCTTAAACCTCTGTCTCCCAGAATCCACTTGCTTTCATTCCATCTCCTTGATTTCTTTGGACAGTTCTGAAGCTGCCATGAACTATTTCCTGGGATTTTGACACGTCTCCTACCTTGCCAAGACACAAATATAAAATGAGTTTTGCTTCTGTATTTCACACTCCAGTCAGGTTGGATAACCACGACAAAAATCTGACTCTCAGTTGATATGGTGCAGGTAAACCATGGAGCAGCCAAAAGCTGAGAACACTTCCAGCCCTATTTCCATTTTTTATAAATATTTATAAAATTCTAGGCGTTTTCAATCTAATATCATCTTTCCTGCTCAAGAAACTCCTGCATGGAATCACTGAGTGAAATATAAACTCAGGAAAATTAAACTGCATTTAGTTCTTAGACTTCTGGAAGCAGAGAAAGTGTCAATTCATCTGCACTTCAGAGAGTTTTCTTTGATATTTCTGGGAAAAATTACTGCCCATAAGTACATATTTTTGTCTTACCTCTTTTCCCTTTGGAGTGGATTGAGGGCAATTCTAAGGACTTCTGATTTCCCAAAATAAATGAGTTTTGTGAGTGTCTGAGGATAAAAATGCCTTTTTTCAGTAAGTAAGAGGAACTTTTGCAGTGAATTCAGCCTTTCTGGCATAGCTGTACCTTCAGAATTAGAGAGCATCCTGAAGAAACTTAATGTCTTCTTGCAAGTGGATTTATTGTTTGGAAAAAATGTTGGATTTCTTTAAAACAACTCTGCAAATCTAAGACCTTAGAGTGACTAACTAAAGTAGTTACAATTATAACAGCACCAGAACTTGTTGGAAAAAGGAAATGAGTTCTGTTTCCATGACTGAAATTAAATGAAACATTAATGAAAGTAATAAAAATTAACTTGGGTTTTAAGTGCAGGTGGAAAAAAACATTCACAGGAAACTAAGACCATCTCTCAGTCCTAAAATCGTTGAAATATTGGAAGAATTTAGGCCACCACCATCCTGCAGGAGATTCAAAGCAATAGAGTGTTCAATATTTACAGCTCCTTTAAAATCTGGTTTTTCTGATTTTGGGAAGCAGCTTCCAGCCATGTTTGCACACAGAGAAAACCATTAATTAAAAATGCTCACGCAGAGAATCCCTTTCAACCTGGGCAATAAGAGCTGCAAAAGAGTTGAAAGCAAACATCTGCAGCTACCACTATTCCAGGTTATTGGTAATTATTCCCTTTGGAATTTATTAGGCTTGTGTAGGCAAAATAAACCCTCCAGTTTAGAGCAGGCAATAGAATTCCCTCCCCTGGCACCCGTAAAGCTCCACAGCTCCTGTCTGAGCGCTTTAGGAAAGGTTGGGTTGAATTCCCCAAAGCCAAATCACAGCACAATGCAGGGCTCTTGTTCCACTTTCCAAGCATTTAAGCATCTTTTCCAACTTCCACAAGATAAATCTGCCTGCAGCCAGAGTCTTCCCAGCTCTCGAAAAGCCCCACGTGCTGAATAATTCCAAATCTCTGCCTAAAAATGAACTGAGATGTAACATAGGACTGATACACTCACAAACAATGCACAACCAATTTTTTTTATTTTTAGTCTGCTTAATCTGTTCATTCTAATTCCTCTTATTGCTCCTCTGCAAGATTTTTATTGGATTATTGATCCTTCAGAAAGTGCTACAACAAGTTCCCCTGTCGTTATTTTAATAAAGGCAAATAACTTTTAAACAGAAAGGGCTACAAAGCATTTCTATTATGCAGCAAAAACATGCCTTAATTTCAAGATTTTTCCTTTCTTTTTTTCCAAGATACTTGATTCACAATATTTTTCAGTTTTTTTACAAGTGTTTGGATATCAGTTTAGTTTTCTTTAAGAGCTGAGATTAAACAATTTGGTAAATATCTAAATGTTAAGCAGAGTTTACTCCCATCCCCACTATGTAGCTGAAACCCTCCCAGGGAGATCTTCAGATTTATATGAATTTTTTTCAATTTTCAAGGCCTTGGAAAAATTATCTTGTGCATAAGTATGACAAAATGCAGAACTTAAGCTCTCAAAAAGAATTTATCATCATTTCCTGTGTAATTATTTATTGATTGACTGATTTATAACTCAAACAATGTTTGATTTTTATAATGTCATCCATGATCTTTATTTGCCATTAAAGCAAGTGGTAGTAAAACACCTTCACAATCTTTTAAAATGCCTTGTAAAATATAAACTACTAAATATTGCTTACCTAGAGTCATATGTGCACCATTAATTAATTAATTGGTTAATTTAAGATGAAAAAGCCCTCTGATTCCATAGAGCCCAGACTCCTCTTCAAAGCAGATCGGACCAGATCAGGGTTGTCCTGAGACCTGACCAGTCAGGTTTTGAAAATTTTTATGGGTGGAGATTTCTGGGCAAAATGTTCCAATATTTGATAGGAAAGGAAAGGAAAGGAAAGGAAAGGAAAGGAAAGGAAAGGAAAGGAAAGGAAAGGAAAGGAAAGGAAAGGAAAGGAAAGGAAAGGAAAGGAAAGGAAAGGAAAGAAAAGAAAAGAAAAGAAAAGAAAAGAAAAGAAAAGAAAAGAAAAGAAAAGAAAAGAAAAGAAAAGAAAAGAAAAGAAAAGAAAAGAAAAGAAAAGAAAAGAAAAGAAAAGAAAAGAAAAGAAAAGAAAAGAAAAGCTATAATCAAAGCCAAAACCAAAACACCACCCAAAAACCCCCAAACTATTTAATTAATTAATTGCATAATTCAAATAATAAAGTTAGATTTTATTGTTTTCTTATTGTCTCTGTTGCCTCTCACCCCATCACTCTCCACCAGTAAGTGTCTGAATTTCTCTTGCCTGCACCTTCCTGTGTTATTTATTCCTAAAGCACCCCATGATTTTCAATTAATAATTTTATAATTAATTTCCTTGTCAGTACCATATGGACACAGGCCAGATTAATAATTCTAATAACTATTCAAAATCAATAAATAAACAAAGAGACACAGTATTTTCCAAAGTTAAAGGCCCATGGATCACCAAGAGAATTAATAAGTCATTAGAAGAGTATTGCCAACGTTTTTAATTATGGCAGGTTTTTTGGGAATTTGTGTAGGGAAATAGAACATCCTTCTGCCCCATTCTGGAGTGAACAAATTCAGCCCTTCTGGATGATGCTGGGGTATTTTCAAAGTGCCAAGCCCAGCAACACAATCAGTGTAATTCCATTTATGTTTGTCTGAGAGCCTGACCAGGGGATCAGTGCACGTGGAATTCAGGGTTGATGGGAAGCTTTGAGTTTCTGCTCTACACTGCCAATTTTCCTGCTCTATCTTCCTTCTCTTCCTTCTTCCTGCAGCAGAAAGGGTTATTATTCTTATTAATACCCTATTATTTTTATTATTACTGTATTATTCTTCTTCTTATTATTATTATTACTGTATTATTCTTATTATAACCCCAAAAGGTTCCAGATGCAGCAAAATTGTCACAATTAGATTTGGTAAACCAATATGAAACCAGATACTTCAGCCACCAAAAGTTGAATGGAATGCAGAATTCTCAATTAAGGGCAGAAAGATTCTGCAAATGAAATTTTGATGATATCGTGCACCTTAGAAGGTGCAATAAATTCCCTGAATAGAAACTGAAATTTGGAGTTCTTCCTTCTCAAGAATTGTAAGAATTATTCAAACAACAAAAATGAGTTCACCCAAGGACACAGATTAAACTTTGCCCTGGTGTTCAAGATTATGGTGAACTGAATGCAACAACACTAGGGCAAAGTTTAATCTCAAGAGGAGGATCAAAATGGCATTTTATATAGAACCTGATTTGCAGCTCATTACCAGGACAAAAATCTTGCAGATGTCCATCCTGAAATGTGTTTAGCAGAGGAGGCAGAAAGAACACCCTGGTATTTTTTGTGCCAAAGACAAGGGTGATTTGCTTCCACACGTTTCCTCCCGCTGTGCCACCCTCCTTTCCTTTGCCAAGCACTTCTGTGCATGCTGGAACACTCCTCTCTTTGATTACCATGTCCTGCTGACAAAATGCTGAGTCCATTCTGATTATTAATGATTATGAGAAATTAGGAAATCAGATGAGAGGGTCCATAAATCCTCGGGAGAGAAGGCCCAGGTTAAATGTTTGTGTTGTTGTGGTGATTATCAGAGCTAATGCATCCTCCCTTCTCTAATGGCAACATGAGGCCAGGTTCTCAGGGGGGATAAATCATTCTGCTTCTTGTTCTAGAAAGGATTTTGCTTGCTTGGCAGGTTGGCTTTGTTTTACTTCAGTATTTTTGTTCAATACAATGAATTAAGGCCTCTCTCCTCCCCCTGCACAGCTCCCCCATCATGGGAGTTCTGACTTGTGTAATTGAATATATCTTTTCTCCAAAGCCCAACCACTGTGTTAATACCCCAACACACTGTGTTTTCAAGTATTTTCACAGAATAACTAGAGTTAAAATCCTTTATTTTTTTTTCTATATTATTTTGTTCATCTGTGGCGAAGCCAAACAATGACCTGAAAATTCTAATTTTTAAAAAAGACAAACAAAAGTCAAAGACTGACCTGAAAATTCCAGCTCTTTCACCTGCTGGCTTTGCTGTTAAATCAAGAAGCTATCCCAGTAAATCCCAAGAGTTCAGGATGTTGGAGGCAGTAATATTTCTTTTGTTAGAGCAGCAGCTCTGTCTCGTTGAGAGCGCAGACCAAGGTGTCTTGTAACTTGTCCAGTCAAGCATTGAAGAAAAATGACTCAATCCATTTTCCAAATCTGTGTGCTTTCTCTCCAATTATTTCTTAATGTGCTTTTTGACAAATTGTCAGGAAGGGAAGTTAGCAGGCTTGGCTTCTGTGGTCAGACATGCCAAGCAACAAGGAGCCAGGACCTCTGAGTGGGAATCCAGCCTGGAAAGGCTGTGCAGGCTTGGCTCTGGAATATCAGGGAAAAAGCAGATTTAGGTGGTGGTGACAGTGCTGTCCTGGGTGTTTGTCTAGAAAAAGAGGAGGAACTGATCAGAAAAGAAATTATCACTATGTTTTTAATAAAGAAAATGCATAGAGACTTTGTTTTGGTTTTATAGTGAGAGAACCAGTCCATAACATGGGGCTGTGTATGCATTCTGATGTGTTTGCTTTCATAATTTCGATAAAAAATAATGTCTAAGCCAAGTGGTTAGAAAGCACATGGAATTTGCAAACAAACAAACAAACAAACAAACAAATAAATAAGAGAAGTTTTTGCTTTCGTTTTAAAGGAATTTCCTTATATTAATTTATAAGGAAATATATATATACACATATATATATCATTAACTAATAGCATATTTAGTATATAATATTATATATAAATTAATAATATAGTGATATTATAATATGTATTAATTATATAATTAATAATATAATTAATGTTAAACGTAAATAATTACATATATAATTAATATTATATACATTATTTATAAGGAAATATATATACATATACATATATATACACACACACACATATGTGTGTGTATATATATATATATATATATATATACACGTAATCTAGAGAGAAAAGTTGAAAAAGGGAAAGAAATTTCTGGTTTGGTGGCTGAAATGATGTGCAGGAAGTGTCCCTTGAGGGGACCTTTCACTTCCAGGTGTGCTGGAGGTTCTGTGTGTTTTCTCAGAGTCCTGAGAATATTGAATATATTCTGTGTAATCTGCTCTGTGAGACATCTCCTGCTCCTAACTCCTGGTCAGAGACACTGATAAAAGATGAACCAAAGGAGAAATGTCAGGGGCAAGGCAGAGGGAGCCCTGTGTGCTTTAACCTCTGTGCTTTGCTGTTCTCTTATCTCCATCCTTTTTCTGGGAGGAAACAGGAAAAGCAAAGATTGGCAGGGAACAAAGTTTTTTGGGGTTTTTTAACAGATTAATGTATAGCAATCACTCATGGAGCAGGGAACAGGATTTTTGGATGCATTTGCTGGATTCTCTGATATTTTTCCCAATATCCTTCTACTGCAAAGTAAATCATTGTTTTTGAGAAATACCTTCCAGCTTTGCAGAAATTAATTTGTTCCCAGACATTGCAGTGTGATCTAAAGAGTAACTGGAAAGCTAAAACTCTCTAATATTCTCAAATTTGTGTCTACCCAGTGCCTAAATTGATGTTCTCTTGTACTCCACCTTGAAAAGATTAGGTACCAGGTTGTGGAATATTCAAATTAACATCCCAAAATTATGTTTTAAATTTACTGCAAATAAAACAATTTTGTTGCTCTGTAACAGCAGCCTCTGGAACAAATAACTTCCAACATCTTCCTCCAGCCAAGGAAAGATGTTCCAGGTGATTATGTCTTTTTCACCAACTGGATTTCCAAACATTTTAACTGAGACTGGAGAAAAAGCTGATTACAGAAAGCAACAAATATTCCATTAACTGGAAAAGCAAAGGAACAAGCAGCAGCAAACAAACAGACAAAACCTAAGGCAACACACTCCAAATGGTTTGGGATATTTAATTTCAGCTGTCCAAACTGAGACACTGAAGGGTTTGATTTCAAGAAAATTCAGGACTCGGGCTGATACCAACAGGCTCATTGGAAGCAAAGCATTCTAAGCAAACGCAATTTAGGTGCCTAAAATAATTTTCTGTTCTGTCTTGTTTATAGAAATAAAGAATTTCCTTCAAGCTGAAGTAAACAGATTTATAGAGACAGAAGTTGTGCTGAGTGATTTTCACTCCATCAGGTCAGGGCAGCACACTCCATAATACACGAAAACAAATATTTGTTACTCTCTCTTTATCTAATAGATTTTGCCTTTCAGTGTGGTTGTTTTGCCTTGCAACATAAAGGATCCAGAGGTTGTAGACAGACATTTTCATAGCTTAATGTAAATCACTTTAAGTAGAAATAATACTCCTTTCCAGCTGGATTATAATTTCTATTCCACAGGCCAGCATTGTTATTTGACCTTTACAAACAAATATCAGATTGTTCCAAAAACAAATGGCAATAACCTTTGGCTGTTCCACTGGGGAGAAGTGACCACTTGTGACAGAGCCCTGGTTAGCATTCCTGCTCTCAGTCAGTCACTGATATTTATTTATTCCCTGTGAATAACAAATGAACTCTCAGCTCTGAGCTGGGCAGGAGGCAGTGCAGAGGCACCAGGGGCAGCAGAGCATCGCTGCTGTGTGGCTGTGACCAAGCACTCTCTTTGTGCCTCATGTTTAGGTAATAAATGCACTTTGTCCTCCAGAGGTGTAAACCAAGCCCTGTGATGGATGGCCCTGGCTTGGACCCAGAGCATCAGCACCACTTCAGGTTGTTTTAGTGCAGAGAGGAAACTGCTTCTGTTCACATCAGAGCTGCTCTCTGATGACCCTGGTGGGTCCCTTCCCATTCTGAGGTTCTGTGATATCACAACAACTGCAGCCATTACATTTATTGGCTATTTGGTATAATATGGTTCAACTTTAGTTACTTGCTGAGGAAAATCCCACCAGCAGACCTTTAAAAATGTGGTTTGTATTTTCCTTTCACTGTTGACAGCTCTTTTAGGTCTCTATTCAGCAGCTTCTCTTTGTAGCCCCAAGGATACAGCAAAATGAAACAGAGCCTTCACAGACAAAAGACAATTACCTATTTTTCCTTTTTCACAGTAATTGCTTTTCCAAACAGAATCAAGCAATCACAGTCTCCTGCAAAACAAAGGACAAACTTCAGCAACAAGCACAGCAATGGCACAATGTTCCAGGCAGTTTTTCAATCCATGGATCTCTGCTGGAGATGTTTAAGTCATTCCACTAGCTCAGTCAGAAAAAAGGACTCCAAAAAGCATCTTATTAGTCTTCCTGAGGTAAAAAAAAAAACACAAAAAAAATTTCAAAATCATTACTAGGAGAAAAAACAATTGCTCTCAGTATTCCTGGCACATATTTGCTGCACAATCTGAAGCAGAGATGGGAAATGTGTGTTTAAGTTGAATTCTGCCAATTGTGACCCACTCTGGGTTCAAGCCCTGTGACTGCAATTCCCTGGATTTTGGGGGCAGCCCATAACTGGAGGATGTAGAAGGAGCACCACACTACAAAAACACCACTTGTATTCTTTAGTCCCTCTCTCAGTGCTGTTCACACCTAGGGCCTGAAGAATTAATTTTCTGCAGTCAGATCCTTTAGTTGGTTGCTCCAGAGACCTAAAAATCTTATGGAAAATTTAGGGAATACATTTTGTGAGGTTTATATCCTCCCACGAGGGATGCATTGACCTACAGCAACACCCAACACACTGGCTTTGGTCAGGCAGTTTTCTTTCATCCTGCTTTTTTCTTCATCCTGCTTTTTTCTTCACCCTGCTTTTTCCTTTTCTAGAAAAAACTTATAAACTGAAACCAGAATACAGGTTTTTGAATGGTTTAGGGACCACAATAGAAGCAGGGTGTTCCAAAATCAAAAGAGAGAAATAATGAGAGCCTTGGAAAGGCTCAGAAGAGGAACTGGAAAAGCTCCAGCAGTAATTCCTTCCTCAGGTACTCTAACAGGAATTTCTTCTGAGGAATCCTGGCTGTCATCAATTCTTCTTTGGAAAAACAAGGTACTGCTTTGTGATGGAGAGTTGCAGAGCTGGGGATTGTGGCTCTAGAACCAGAGAAGGGGAAGAAAAATATAAATTAAAGAGATTAAAATAATTCAGTAACAAAATCATTAGAGAGCAATAAATTTCAAATAATTAAAACAGCTTATTTGCAATTAATCAGTAACATTTTAATATGTAAATATTCTTCTGCACATATAGAATCAATAACAGTAAAAAGAATGCAGGTTTGCAGGCACATCTAGATTAAAAATTTAGTATTATATCTGGGAATAAATCAAGGATTGTGCTGGGAATAGAAAGGCTTTGGTGTCACTGTAGGTTTGCCCTTACACTTTTCATTGACACCTAAGAAATCCTGAGCTAAGCCAAGTTTTCCCCTAGCATGTTATGGCAACCCTGTTGTTCCTAGGCCAAGAAAAGTAAAAAATAGGATGGATCTTTTGCCCTGGCCTGCAGCTGAGATTCCTGGACGTGGTGATAGGAATACCCCAGAGAAACACAGCCCTCACAATGAACCTTCTGCACCACTGCCTCCAAAAGCAGCCCTGATTTCTATGCACAAACCCCAGAAAGATTCTTTAGAGTTAATTGTGGCTGATTGCAATGCTGCTGTCTACTGACCACACAGCTGTAAACTATCAATCAATATTGGACCCTATAAGGAAAATACCAAATTCAGATCCACTCGTTTTTACACAATGCCACTGAAAATTGACTTTCCTGTAAGAAGAGTTGTTTTGTGTTTTATGCATTCTGTTATTATTACATAGCAGTTGTTCCCCACCTTGGAACAGGAGAGGTTTGTAAAGATGTGCTTTTGAGAAGGGATTCTGCCCCAAAAGCCCCATTAGAAAATCTCTGAGGGACATTCTGTCCAAAAAACCTCACTGTGAGATGCCTTATTAGTTATTCACTTCTGCTTCCCCAGATGTGCATACATAGAACTCATTTATGCACATATAGTATTTTTTTCCCAGCACTTGATAATATTTCTCTCATTTATTTAGGATTTTTGGCTGCCTTTAGGATCTTCATTTGTTCAGACATCTGCTTGGGAATATCCCATGCTGGAGTGGATTTGGGAAAGGCAAAGCTCAGCCCATTCATGTGTTGTTTAATGACTTTATTACCAAGGAGGATGAAATGAAGTGGAATGCTCCAACCACAGGCAGAGGAACTGACAAATTCCAGGGTGGAGGGGTTGGACAGGGGGCCTGGACGGGAGCAGAGGGATGGACACAACCTCAGGAGTTGCCATCCCATGCACAGCTGGGCTGGGTGCACAGCTGGAGAGGTGGGAACAGCTGGAGAGGTGGGAATAGCTGGAGAGGTGGGAGCAGCTGGAGAGGTGGGAACAGCTGGAGAAGCAGAACAGCTGGAGAGAAAGAACAGCTGGAGAGAAAGAACAGCTGGAGAGATGGGAACAGCTGGAGAGAAAGAACAGCTGGAGAGGTGGGAACAGCTGGAGAGGCAGGAACAGCTGGAAAGGTGGGAATAGCTGGAGAGGCAGGAACAACTGGAAAGGCAGGAACAGCTGGAGAGGTGTGAACAGCTTGAGGGACAGGAACTGGGGGTCCTGCTGGAGAATGTGTTGAGCCATATGCCACACTCCTGGCTGAATTTCCAAGAGAGGAGGCCAAATCTCTTGGAAATGGAGTCCTGGCTCCCCTCTGGAGTTCCCCAGCTCATGAGAATCATGGAAATACTGGAGAGAGCCCAGTGGAGGCACAGGAGATACAAGAAAAGGCCAGGAGAACCTGGTTTGTTGGATCTTTCAGGGCTTGGCTAAAGGAGATCAGGGCCATCTTCAGCCATAAAAATTCCTAATAAATTTGGCTGATTGTGCAGGAGCAAAGTGGGTATAAAAAATCCTTCCTGCTTCAGTTCATGGTATAAACTCATTGGTTTTAACTACCACAGTTATGCATAAAATCATAAAATTATCCAGCCATTTTAGAAATTCAGCTGCACCATTTGACTCCCTGACCTCCTGCTGCAGAGGATTTCAGAGATCCACAAAAAGATGTTGGAAGAATTTCTTCAATTACCCCTTTTCTTCATCACTGGCTTTTTTAGATTATAATTGAACAAATGGAACACCTACCCTGGGCTCCTGGATATTAAATCCCACACTTCTGTTCTCCTGCAATGTTTCACCAAATGAATTTCTGTCACTGACATTGATAATCAGGTCAGGGGAAGCAGCAGGATAAAGGCAAAGGGCCAAAATTTTACCCACAAGGATTAAACAACTGGGACAGTTTTAGACAAACCATTGAGAATATTGATATGAATCACAGAGTCATGGAATATTCTGAGCTGGAGTCAGAATCATAGAGTCATGGAATATTCAAGGACCATCAATCCAACTGCACAGACCCCCCAGCAGTTCCACCCTGTGCTGAGAGCATTGTCCAAGAACTCCTTGGGCTCTCTCAGGACTGGAGCTGGGACCATTCCTTGGGGAGCCTGTTCCAGCGCTTTTCTGGAAGTTTCTTACCTGTTCCAGTGGACTTTTCTGGAAGTTTCTATCCTTTTTTTCTCCATGTCATCTCTGAGTATTTCTTTGAATCTCAACGACGCCTGCCAGGAATCAAGTGAAGACCAAGTAGATAAAATTCTGCTTCCCCTGAGAATATAAAAATCTTCAAAATCACTGAAATCACTGTTTATTATTTGATATCACTCATCTGTGAATCAAAGTTCTGTTAACAATTTTATACCAGTATCTGGCTTGCTTTGGGGCAGAGCAAAGAACTATCCCTAAAATGAGGAAAAAATCCTCATTATCCCTTGGGGTTGTGTGTTTTTTCTTTCACCCTCCTTTTCAAGCCAAATAAATCAATTTGTGAAGGAAAACCAAGTCACCACAGACAGCCTTCTCTTCTTACAGCCTGGAAATTCACCCATTGACAGGCTGGAATTTTTAAGGACATCTAAAGCTGGGTAATACCATGGATTATGTCAAAGAGGAGAGTTAAGCAGGAGCAGATATTAGACCTGGGGCAGCTGCTGTAAAGAAGAAAGTCTGCAATGGACAACTGGGGAAATAATAACAATACATCTTAAATTAAAATATGTGGGCTAAATTGAGCCATTTTGATATTAATTCATTGTCACAAAAGAGTGGTTTCTGCTCTAGTCATCAAAGGTATTGGCAAAAAGCAGATTTTAATGGAGTTCAGTGGCAAGGTTCACTCTATTACTGACTACAGCAAGGAAGTGTATATAGGAAAATGGGATTGGAGTCAATTTTGAGTGATTTACACAGTGACTGGAGGTGGAAAAGGGTCAGGGGGCAAAGGATACAGATAAAAAGAGTGCAAGAGGATTTAGCAGTACTTAATCATCCTCCATTTAACATTAAAAAGAGTGATGCACCATCACACTGACTTTATTTAAAAAAGGATTAAATAAAGAATAAATAAGAAATACAATTAAGAATTTATATTGCTTTTAATGTTAAAGATATTTTTACATTAGACACCATCTGGTGCTTTTTCCCTACAAAATGATGGTGTTTAGCACACTTGAATGTTTATTTATATACATATTTCTAAAGCATGAACAATGGCAGGGAGTTAGAGTGCAATGATCTGAAAGTTCCCTTTGAAGTGAAACCATTCCATTAGTTTTGACTAATACCATGAGTCAAAATGACCATTACTAGTTAAAACCATTAGTTTTTGACTAATAGGCATTTGCAGATTTTCAAAAAATAGTGCAAAAATTTGATGAAGGTGCAGATGGGTGGAACACAAGAATGAATGTAAGGAAAGTAGCACTGGGTGCTATTTTCTTCTTCATTAGAAAATGCCTCTGATCTTTTCCAGGTCATGGAATGAGGTAAATGAATTATTTGATTTGAATTATTTGACTTGTTTTATATTTTTTTCCTAGCAAATATTTAGGAAATGTTTGTGGGATATGGGGAGGGGGAAATTCAAGTCCAACTTTTCAAGAGATCTGGAGTAAAAGTTCTTGTTGAGCATTTAACAACATGGGAGAGGTTTAACACTGTACTTTCATGAAAAATATCTGATTCTGGTGTCAGAGGGTGAAAATGAACTTCCTGGTATCCAAACTGAATCCTCCCTGGAATTCTCATTTCTCCAATGGCCTTTGTTGATGAGAAGGTGAAGGATTTCCTGGGATGCTGCACAACCTGCTCAGGCCAAGGAGTGACTTTTCATGGTTCTTGCAAAATGGAGCCTGCTGGAAGTTTCTCAGTCTGCACAAATCCAGTGATGAAAACCTTGAAAAAACTGTGGGACCGTTGGAATTTCCTTTCCCATGCTGAGCATACACTAGGAATGCCACAGGAGTGTCACCACTGTAAACTGCCCTGGTAAACCATTCCATTTGCAGCAGGTACTGATCTTTTGCTCTTTACAATTCTCCACCAAAGCCCCTCAGTGGTCTGGTGGAGAAGGAAATCACCACAGACACAAAGGACAGCCCCACATCTCTCACCATCTTTGTTTTACCCAGGCCAGATCTCAGATAAATACAAGATATAAAGGACTGTGGGAAGGCAGATGGAAGGGATATCTGCAAGGAGGTGTAAAGATACTGGGAAGGAATTGTTCCCTGTGAGGGTGGGCAGGCCCTGGCACAGGGTGCCCAGAGCAGCTGTGGCTGCCCCTGGATCCCTGGCAGTGCCCAAGGCCAGGCTGGATGGGGCTGGGAGCAAATCTGGGACAGTGGAGGTGTCCCTGGGATGGGACTGGATGGGCGTTGAGGTCCCTTCAAAGTGAAACATTCCACATCTCTGTGGTAAAAGATGAGAGGTAGATAAGGTCTATATGCAGAGGACAGTTGATTAAATCTGTGTAAACTGTATCTAAAGGTTTTAAGTTATCTTGGGAATACAAATGTTGAATATGATTTCAGTGTTCCCATTTAAAACAGTGTAAGTGTACATGTCTTTCTTCTTCTGGCTGTGTACAGGGAAGTGGGGTTAATTCCTTTAACTTTTTACTTGTTTTTGTTGCTTTTGTCAAGTAGATGAGCAAAGCAGCCTTTCTATTTCTTACAGACCTCCAGAGAGGTGTGTATGTCACTGCTGGTTCATACTCCTTGTTTTCCTGTAATTGGGAATGAATTACAGTTTAATCCTTTCTTGTCAGTACAGCCAAAACCAACCGTGGAACCCTCACAGGAAAACTCTTTGGAAAACAATTTGCAATTAAACAGAAGTGGAAAGAAGGCAGGTGGTTAAAATGGGAAATAACAAAAATAAAGTGTAATGACCCTAAAAAGATGAGACTGTGCAAGAAAAAATTCATTGTAATGATGATATCTAACTTCGGGGATTTTTTTTGTATATTTATTTAGTTTTTAATAAAAGGGGCAGACCTTCAGTCACCATAAGGCTTTGTTGACTTCAGTAGCAGTTAATATACAAAAACTACTCAACATATCTGGCATTAATCCAGTCAAGAAAGTCCTCAGGTAAAGGATATTTTCTGTCATCTAGGAGGAATTTCATCATTCTGACATTCAGGTTCATTTCCAGGCACCATTATTTTCAGAGCCTGGCAAGTTTCATCCAAGAGTGAACACTCTCCTGTGTTATAAAAGATCTGGTTTGAGATCTGGGTAAGTTTCTACTTTTACTGCCAAGTTTGCCCCTATTAGAACATAACATGCCAAGCCAAGTTTCCTTGAATTCAGATGGAAAGCCAAGAATTAATCTCCTGTCAGGCTATGGATGGAAAAGCCTGGTGAAGATGAGGAATACTGAAAGGAAACCAGAAAGCTCCAAAGATTTGAAGACAGGATACAGAAATATTAAAAATTGGGAGTTGTGAGATGTTTTTCACAGTGAGACAAATGTCCATTTCCATTTGGATCTTAGTAGTCCAGGCTCAACTCTTATTGATACTAAAACAAACATTATATTAAAACAGCAACAAACATGTTTGACAAGAGTTTTAAAGGTTTGGAGCTGAGTTTGATGAGAGAAAACATCCACTATGGGTTGAAATGTGTCCAGAAAAGCAGAATTTTACTTAAAAGTGCATTCAGAAAACAGAGAGAGCAGCTTGGGGAGCTTGAGCAGATGTGTTCCTTCCAGCTGGGAATTGTGGCATCACACATTCAGTGTCCACAGAAAGCCTTCCTTGCAGATTTTTGGGGCCACAGCTGAAGGCTCTGCACCTCTGTGCCCCAGATACATCAGACACAGGGAGAAAGAGAATACACTGGAATGGGAATGCCATGGGATCTCTGGGGCTGGGATTTCTGGGCACTCTTCATCTGCAGCAGAAATGCACAGTCAGGGTCTGTGTGCACAAAGAAACTGGGGAGGGGTGTCATTCCTGAAGAACTGAACCCATCCAGACCTTTGTCTGTAGAAATTTGAACCCCATGAAAATGAGGCAGAATGCACAAAGTGCTTTGGACAGGGAATCTGAGGAGTGAAGTTTCTGGGAAGCTGTTTTCCTTCAGATTTTGCCAGAGACTGATAGAATCCTTCACTATGAGAAACTGAGATGGAAACAAGCAAAGAAATTTGTCCCAAAGAAAATGGACACAAGCAGGTGAATTCCAGCTTTTGGCAGCAAATTTTTGTATCAGTGTGCTGACACTTTGAGAATCCAGCTGTTAATTAATTAGCACAGCTTAATGGTTGAATATTAAAATGCCTGATTTGATCCTTCTCAATCTCTCTTTGAAGGTCACCCACTTCATGATGAAAAATATGTGGGTGTAAGCACAGCAAAACTTGTCCCACTGCAGTGATTTTGTAGATGGGCTGTGAGGATTGTGCAGGCACCAGTTTGGACAAATGGGTTTGTCCAGGTTTGGAAGGAAAACAACATTTTTGCAGTAAAAATATAAGTTGAAAAGCTCCTTCAGTATCTGCCCAGAAAATGCTGAAGAGGAAAAACCAACTTCAGTCTAAATGGGATTTCTAAAATATCTCACTCACCAGTGAGAAGTTCTGTAGATCATAACTTTATTAACAATGAGATGAATATGTCATGTGTGGGCTATTGAACTCACTCTGACAGATAAAGAAGCATTAAGCAGTGACCTTTAAATGCTAATTGCTGATGTGTTAGAGCTTGTAAACTGCTTAAATGGAGTCCATGCACACAAATCTTCCAGCAACAAAGGATCTGCTCATTTGGAATATTAAAGAAACAATTTACTGTAACAGTTTGAGAAAGCACATTTGACATTAGAAGTGTAGTAAAATAAAAAAAAACCAACATTATTAGATAGGCAAAGGTCAAATGACTGAAGCCAAAGCCACCACCGTGTGTAAAAAGCCAAGCTGTTTGAAAGGAGTGGAAGATGTTTAAAACACCTTCCCATGGCCAAATGTAAGGTGTAGAGAAGGAATGGAAATGAGACAGGCAAGAAAGGTCAATAATGGATTTATAAGGCGGTTTCCTATGTTGGTTTTGCACAGCCTGGGTTCTGTGATTCTTACCAGGATGCAGACCAAACCCTTACATTACTGCAGTACCTTAACTAGAAGCATTTCACTTTTCTCTTGATACAGTTAATTGCATTATTTCAAAGGCTTTTCTTGTTTCAGTTAAATTCTGAAATTGAAATACTTAAGCCTTCCTTTGAAATTATTTTAAATTGTGCTCTAGAAACAGTTCTGTAGCGTCTTGAGTTCAAACATTTCTCTTTATTGTGTCTTCACTGATATCTGTGAACAACAGATTTGGAAGTTTGTGATAAAATCTTTTCTGTTCAGGTGAGAATAGGTAATATATAATTCTTTTTTTTTTTTCAGTTATGTCCTGAAATTAAAATATTGATCTGCTTTTGAAGTTTTTGTTGGAAACTGGTTTTTTTTACAGAAGTTATTTATGGTGACTCTTTTATTCAAAAGCACAGAGATCTTTTTTTTTTATTTCCCTATAACCATAATTATAAACCTAATGAGCCTATGACAGGTTTCTTCTCCCTCAATTTATCAAGGGCATTGAAAGCAAGAAGAAAGGGTGTGAATCCCCCTCTGTGGCTGACTCTGCAGTGGAAACCATGGAGTTCACCACTGCTGCTGACCTGTGCCAGCCAGTCCAGGCAATGGCATTTCCTGGTGTTCCAGGAGGGATATCAGTCTTTCCAAGCACACAATAAACCTTTCCCAACATTGCCAGCAGGTTGGATTTGTTACACAACCCTTGCACACATCCCTGAATTCAGCACTTTGTTGTATTTTTGTCTGCAGTGCATCCATTGAGCTTTGTAAATGATGCTTGGATTTCAATCTGCTGAGCACAGGATTGGGGATCTGCTGTACCAGGAGCCTTCTGAGCACAAATCACATCCATTTGATGCAGGCATTTCTCATCAAATTCATAAAGGTCCATCAAACAAGCAGAAATTTAAAAAAAAAAACAAGCAGAAATTCCAAAACTTCTTGTATTTCATTGTAATCTGCACATCTAAAATACATGGATATAATTAAAATGGACCAGTTTAAAGCAGAAGCATTGGACAGTCTATTTGGAAAATACAGAATATTCTGTTAGAAGATGAAAAACTATCTTTGCATTTCATTAGGCAGATGGAAGATTTAAGATTCGGATCTCCTACACCCTGGAAAAATCCTATTCCTCTCACCCTGTAGGAATCAGCAGTGATGAACCTTTTTCTGGTCGATTTTCTGAGCACAATCTCTCTTTATCCTATTTATTTCTCTGTGAAATTCAGGGAATTTTGTATAAAATCACAGTGTGTGTGGAGGGAAGGAGCTGATGGATGGACTTATTTTGCTGCAAGAATTAAAGCAACTTAGCCCAGGGCCTAAGTGTGTACTCCATACTTGCAGTCAAACCTCCTTGGAGGGCTAAAAGAGAGCTCAAGTTTTAATACATTTTTTTCCCCATTTTTTAGTAGTTTTCTATTGTTTGCCTTATCTTTCTCTTCCACATAGACATTTGGAAGGAAAAACACTGAATCTATGTGTTTATGGACATTGTTTTCTGCTTCTTGCCAACAGTCCCATTCTGCATAACAAGATTTATGCTGTTAGAAAGCCCCAAAATGCACTCAGCAGCTCTTCTGTGCCTGTTCTTTTAGCTCTCCTGGTATCAAGCACAACCATTTGTTTTCTTGAATTCTAACCCAATTGTAGAAATGTACCTCAGGGTTCAGCAAGACTACGATTATTTTTGTCCTATTTACAATGTCTCCAGTCACTTTTAGGTTGCAAAACTGCAAACAAGGAAACAACAGTTGTTTAGCCCACTGTTAAAATCCTTTTTTTTTACAGTTTTGAACAAAAAGCAGAGCCCGGCATTAAATAGTATCTTGATGCTATGTTCACTTTTCAGCCTGGGCTTGGGGAGATGCAGGGGGGTCAGACGTGCTGCAAAAACATTTTTCTTGTTCTTCCTCAGCTTGCATTCTGAGGGAGATAATCCCTGGGAGAGTAACCTCATCCCTGGAGGTGCCCAAGGCCAGGTTGGACAGGGCTTGGAGCAGCCTGGGCTGGTGGAAGTTGTCCATGCCCATGGCAAGGGGTGGAACTGGATGGGCTCTAAGGTCCCTTCCAACTCAAAGCACTCTGGGATTCTGTGATTCCATGAAATCTTGATGCATTTAAAACTGTTTCACTTGCACTTTGCTCTCTGTTCTTATTCTAAAAGAACTTCAAGTCAGAAGGAAATACACTTATGTTTTCTCAAGTTGATCAAGTTCAAGGAAAGATGTTGATAGTTTGGAAAGTACTTAGGTATTTAAAAATATGCTAATAGCCCCCTCTTTATAAAGTTCTAAGAAATCCTAGTATTTGTATAGGATTGTTCTATTTTATTTATCTAAATATCAGTGCAACAGAAGGACTGAATAGACAATTGGGGGGAAAATAATGAGGACAAAAAGGGAGAGGAAGAGATTATAGTGATTGTTGTTAATTTTCTTTCATCCTTCCCAAAGTTACACAGCCATGCTAAATGATTTAGCCCTGCATTAATGGGAAACAATACAGAAATATGTCACCCACGTGCCTTGTTTCCCTAATAACAAAACCCAACAATTGCTGGAACAAAACACTCTGCTGTCAGTGAAGAACAATAGAGCAAAAGCAACAAATCAAAGTGTTTTCTTAGTTTGATCCTCCAGAAGGAAGAGAAGGCAGAGCTTTGCTGTGACCCAGGGGCACTGCTGTGGTTCCCCTCCTGCTTTTGATGTTCTGTGAGGTCACTGCAGCATCTCCCCATCCTTTAAAGGGAAGCCAAACACTTCCATCCCTAATAACTATTTTGATCATTACCCATGCACTTGAGGAATCAGGAGAGAAGATCTGATGACTTCTTTTGCTCCTGAAAAAGGAGGGAGAAAGCCCCCCACTAATGAGATGGCCGATGGCACTCCAGGATTGATTGCTGCACGTCAGCCGGCTCGGGGTGCGCCGCTGGACTCCTCAGCACAGGCTGGCATCTTTTAAATGTTCATCTCTTCAAATATGACTGTGAGGCTCTTCACATTTGGGAAATTCAAAGCAGGATCTATACTTTTTTGAAGCAGAGGGGAAGAGGGTGAGGGAGAAGCGTCACTTGCCAAGCTCAGCCACTCCAGCTGAACAGAGAAAGCCTCAGTTTGGCACATCCATGGGGCATTCTCATTTTCTGGAAAAATCCCTTCACCCAGGATTTTTCTCTTGGGAAGCTGAGAAACCTCAGAGAAAAAGGAAAACAATTCTTATCTCATTTGCTTCTCCTGTGTTGTGCTCATGTGGAATGTGTTTGGAGATTATTTACCCACAGATGATTGTTTCATTGGTTTCATGTGAATTGTTTTCACTCTTTGGCCAATCAGGGCCAAGCTGTGTCAGGACTCTGGAAAGAGTCACGAGTTTTCATTATTACCTTTTTTGCTTTCTGTAAGTATCCTTTCTGTATTCTTTAGTATAGTTTAATGATATTATAGTATCATAAAATAATAAATTAGCCTTCTGAGAACATGGAGTCAGATTCACCATTCCTTCTTGCCATGAGGGATCCTGCAAATACAATACACCCACACAGGGAAACCTCAGGCTCAGGCACTGGTCCACCTTTTGCCCTGCACCAAAACTTAAAATATGCTTTATTTTCCTGAAGAATTATCTGCAGGCAGGTGTAAACTCTGTGTTTCAGGCACAACAGATAGTGCAATGTCATTAATCTTAGAGGAATGTATGATTTTTTATTCCTTTTCTCTGGTTTTAGACAGAAAATATTTCTTTAATATTCAGGATATTAATCCAGATATAGCTGTTTCTCACAAATGATTTAATAATTATTCATAACAATGATAGCATAACTGCTACAATAACTGTTTGCTGTCTCAGTTTACCATTATTATTTGAAGTTTTAAACCTTTCCTTGATTAAATAACATCCTTTAACAGATCCCAGTTTTATCAAGCCTTATAAGAAGTGTCAAAGCCTGTGCTTTCTACATCACTGTGTCTTTGCTCTCAATTTGCTTGCATTTGGAAGCAGATATACTGCAGAGATGTTTTTAGGGGCTCATTTCACCATTTTCCATGAACAACCATGAAGTAAAGTGTGTTTCAGCAGTGACATTTAATAAAAGCCTGCAGTTTTACTTTCCTGAGTGCAACAAGCACGAGCAGAGCTGTGTTTTCTTCTGGCCAGAGCAGGGGAGGTGATTTGGCAGGTGAGGAAAACATGTCTGCACATCCTCAGTGCAGAACACAGCTCACAAACACCAGAAATGGAATAATTAATCCTAAAATGAGCGCAAAGGAAGACTGAAAGGTCAGCTGAGCTGATGGGCATGTTTTGCAGTGTAACAATTTCAGAAATGCTGTTGCACTTCTGCAGGGTACGTGGTGCTGGAAATGCCACCCATCTGCTTGTGCTGAGCTTCAGCTCTGGGTTTTGGAGTTACACAGATGAGGATCAGCCAGGCATGGAAAGGAACAGCAGAGATAATTTTCTAGGGGAGGGGGGGGAAAGCTGGAGGTTTAAGTTCTCCCTGTTGCAGAGGTCTTAATCATTCATGCTGCTGCTAATAGTAAATTAAGTCTTTAAATGTCAGACCATTGTTGTGCGTCTTTCTGCACCAGAACCAAGGAAAATCTTTTGTTACTGGCATTCAACCTCTAGCAAAGGAGTCACCAAGAGCAGTTTTCCCTGCTGTTGGTCTGGGAAAGATGGAAATCTGTGCCTTTGCCAGCCTCATTCCTCTGGGATGAACGCTGCATTCCACCCTACTTGGATATAATATGAATTAATATATCATTAATTTGAATTTTGGTCAAAACAAGTATCCAAAACTGATTTGACCACAAAGCTTAAGCCACTGGCACTGGAGCTGGAGTTTTCCCAGGTTAGAAATTATGTGCATATACAAGGCAGAAGAGAAAAATCTGAAAATAAATACAGTGGCTTTAAGCTGAAGGAGGGGAGATTTAGATGGGAAATTGGGAAGGAATTGTTCCCTGTGAGGGTGGGCAGGCCCTGGCACAGGGTGCCCAGAGCAGCTGTGGCTGCCCCTGGATCCCTGGCAGTGTCCAAGGCCAGGCTGGACAGGGCTTGGAGCAACCTGGGACAGTGGAAGGTGTCCCTGCCCATGGCAGGGGGTGGAATTGGATGGGCTTGAGGTCCCTTCCAACCCAAACCATCCTGGGATTCTGTGATTTTACCAACAACAAATTCCCCAGCAACAAAAAAAACCCCAGAGAATCAGTAGTTCTTATAATGCCTACAACTGTCACTTAAAAATACTTACCCTATAAAATATTTACACCTTAAAATGAGATGTGAGACTAAACACAAAAACCAGGCAGAAGGAAACATTAATTTTAAATATGTGCTGTGTATAATTGTAGATTAAAATATTACAGCAAGTCATTTTTTCTTGATGGGAGACACTGCTCTCCAAGCAGCCTCACGAGGAAATATGACAGTTCTGACAGAACACATTTTGCAAACACAGGTAGCAATTTTGATAAAAATACACAGAATTCTAGTTTTATTCTTATCAAATAATGATATGTTAAATTTTAATTTAAAAATTAGAGCTGTGTTGGTATAATTCACTACCTGTTAAATAAGTAAAATCAACCCAAGAGATAAAATATGTAGATTTTATTAAAATAGAATGCCATTTCTATAGAATGTATTTTAGCTGCTTTAAACACATATTTATTTAGAGATTTTGTAGGTTTTCCTAGTTTTTCTTTGGACAGAAGCTATTGATCTATCAGTATTGCACCACTTATGTCCTGAACTCAATATGTTCAAATACCAGAGTGCTAAGGCTGAAGACAAAGATTTCATTCTTGAAACACTTAATGATGCCACAGTCCAGCTTTAGAAGCCCCATCATTACAAACTCTCCTTGGATCAAGGAAAATAATAAAAACATTCATGAGATTAGTTCATCCCTTTAGTCCATTCACATATTTTCTCCATGAATTGGTAAACACTAACACTTTACTCATTCTTTGGGGCAGCAACAATTCTTCAGTGTGACAGAGAGCTTAGTTTTGGGCTTTGATGTAGCTCAAACAGAAATCTTGCAGAAAAATAATGCCATTTAATTGTATCCATCACCTGAATGAGTCAGTGTTTAATAAACCCAATCAGCTCCCCCTTCCTTCCTGCAATCAGGTGTGGCTTTCCTCCCACCACAGAGAGCTGCATCCCAATTAATCAGAGCACTCCAGCTTCTCCTCACTCCATTTAAAACTTGTGCTGAGCCCTGCCTCTGCTCTGTCCTGGGATTTATTGCCACAAATAAATTCAGCAGCTCTTTCCCTCTGAACTGGGGCCTGTTTCCACATTCTGGGATCCTGAAATTCCATTGCAGCAGCAGCTCTTCATGACATTTTTGTCCCTGCCATTTGCCAAAGACACATTCTTTAATTACAATCACAGCAGAGCCATGGAGCTCTATCACTAAAATATCTATATATTTATATTATCTTTATATTTTGTTAAATATAAAGATAATATAAAGTATTATATTATAATATAATTGTATTTTTATAATATAATCAAATTATAATATAATAATCATATATAATAATATATAATATACATTATTTATATATTATATCATTATATTATATATTAATAATTATTAATTATATTATATAAAAATATAATGATATATTATTATATATTAATATATAATTATATAATAGTACTCTATTATTATATATATTAATATATATTACTAATATATATAATAATATATAAAGATTATATATATTTAATTTATTGATAATATAATATTATTATATTATAATTATTATATTATATTTATATTTATCTATCACTAAAATATCTATAGATATTTATCTATAAGCTGTAGCATCATTTATTGAATTTCATAAAACCTTATTGCATATAACTTCATTCTTAAGTCACATGAAGACACCCTAAAGAGGAGGGGTAGGAGGGAGTTACTCCCAGTTAACCACAGTAAAAAGGATGGATCTTGTCTGAGGCGAAGAATGCTTCAGGAAGGGCTAAAGCTGAAAGGATTTGAAACTGCAAATTAGTAAAATCATTACTCTGCCTTCTCAGAAGAAATTGATATTAATGTTGTGGCACTGTGACTTATCTGAGCACTTTTCAGGAGCAGCAGCCATGTCCAGAGGTGATTTTTGTTAACTTGTATATTTGTTTTGCTGGGTTGTAGGACTGACATGGGCTTACCAGCTGTTTAGGTTCTCTATATCACATTTAGAAGGTATAATCTGCTCTGTAGCTATTGACTCTCTTTGCTTGGGATATCCAACTTTTTCTCTGGGACATAAAAATAAACATGCACTCATGGTAAAGACAAGATGCAGATGTCCCTGTGTGTACCAGAGAAATATCCTGATTTTATAATTTTCTATATCCTTTGAAAAAATAGGTTTATGTGCCTGTGGTGACAACAACAATTCCTGACTTTTAACAGAAGATTTAGGGACTGGCAAACTGCACATGTAGCAGCCCTTCTTTGAAATAAAGATGTTCTTTTCACAATTTCAATGAAAACAGGATGTGTAAACACAGCAGCAGCAATAACTGAGGTACCTTCCAATAATAACATCATTAAAAAAGCTAATCCTTGATAAGAAAAAGGAAATGAAGGAAAATAATAGCAGTGTTATCACCAGACTGAATCATGACCCATTGTTGTGCAGACACCTGACTTCTACATGGCCATTCCAGGAAAATTACAAGATTTATTTCCAAGCTGGCTTGTCTTGGACATCATCTTCGTCTTGTAAGCAGCAGTGAAAATTTTCAAAGAAATACTGTTCTACTTTTGAGCACTCAATAATATAGCCTCAATATTTAATATTATTTACAGAAAACCACTCTCTTTGCCAAATTCAGCCAGGCATGGTTTTATGGATGCTTTCAGAGCTCTAACTAGAAAAAGGAAGGTAAAAGGCAAAGTAAAATGTAATTCTGTCTTGCCATGTGGACCTTGTATAAGGAGGAAGAGGTTTCTTACTATATATTTTTAATTAAAAATGATCTACCCTTTGTAATACAGCAGCAACAACGTCTTGAAGAAAATATGTGACCCTAAAATTCAGGTGGGTCACTGCTGCCTGGGACATCCATTAATAATTACCTTGGTCAGACAGTGATGATTAATGGACTTCAGGTGTTCCAGCAGGACAAAGTGAAAACATTTGAGGCTTGGCTGAACCTCAGAGGGAGAGGAGAGGTTGCTCTGAAACTCAATTAAACAAGGTTAAAGTTCCTATGAAGAATATTCCTGTAAAACTTGGGACAGGATTCTACCTCCTTAGCAGCCAGCACAGGACACAGAGGGGCTGGATTTTGTCTGTGAACCTGTGATATTTCTGAAAGAGAGAGATTTCCAGGGAATTTGGCAGCAATCTGGGCAGTGTCCTGTGCAGCTCAGCAGGATAGACGGAATAGAGAAGCAATGTCACTTCAGGAAACAATATAAATTGGATATAATATAAATTGGATATAATATAAATTAATATGTGGTCCTTGGCAACATGAGCTGTCCAGAAGAGGGGAAAAAAAGAGAAGAAATAAAAATAAAGTCACATTTTTATTTCTGTTCACAGTCTAACATAACAAAAGGTAAATGTGGTGTGGGTCAGGGGGATTTGGGGAAATGCAGGCACCTCTCCCATGCAGGGACTCTCCAGAGCCAGAGGTTTTCACCAGGAAGGCGTTGGTGGTGGAAAACCTTGTTCCTTGTTATGTCCCCTTGGCATCTTCATGAGGTCAGCCTGATATTCCCCAGCTGGAAGAGAATTCCTTCCCACCTTTTCTCCACGAAGAGCAAAGGCTCTGGAGTTACTCTCCCAGTGTGAAACACCCATGTATTAATGCCATAAAAAGCACATGGGAAGAAGTTTTATCCTCCTGAGGGCTGATAGCTTCTTTCCATGAGATTTGTCTCCTTAGAAAAGAGCAGAGATTGCCCTCCTGTGTCCTTGCAAGTCTTTCCTTGTGGCTTTTCCTTCAGCCTTCCCAGCCTCTTAGGAAGCTCCCCTTGTGCTGGGGATGTATTGAAACTCCCCTGTGCTGCACATAGACACTTCTGCCCAGCCTTTTCCCCAAAAAATCTCTTTTTTTTTCTGGGATTGAAGCCAACCACAGAGCCCAGCTCTCCTTTCCCTTGGCAGGTCAATGCCAGGTGCCTCAGCAGGGTTAATTCCAAGCTTGGGATGGTGCAAGCTCAGTACCCTGACTGCAGGTGGTATTTATATGGTGGGATCTGCACTACTTCCAAGGAAATGTCCAGAATATAAGAAATGCCCTCAACTGGGGCTGAAAAACAAGAGCAAAGGAATTATTTCAATTTCCTGCTACAGATTTCTGTTTAAACCTGCCTGACTGAAAAGGAGAAGCATTTAAATGAAGAGTTTTCTGTTTGTGCAACTCGTGTACAAACAAGTCCTTTAAAATAAAGATCAAGGATGTTTTTTTCTTATATTGATAAGGTTTATTTTCCTCACACACCAACGATCTTCTCTTTTATTTTCCCAACAAAATATTTGATTTCTGATGGTTGAGTTTCTTGACTTGCATCTCTAAGTGGCCCTCAGGAGGTTCAAGTGCTATAATCTTTAACAATAAAAACCAATGGGTGATGCCTTTATTTTCTTGTAAAGAGGGTTTTGTTTTGTTTTGTTTGTTGGTTTTTTTTTTTTTTTTTTTGCATATAATTCCTGCCAAATTTAAGGAAATATTCCAGCAATACCATTTTTCAAAGAATTCAGTCTGATTCTTATTTTCAATGCTCAGAAAGGCATCTCCCCACATAACATTGCCTTGACATTTGCAGCTTAAGGAATGTTAGGCTAAAAAAAAAAAATCAATAACAATATTATTCAATAAAATGAGTGATATTTCTTGCATTGATAAGGATGTTTTTTTCTTGTATTGATAAGGTTTATTTTCCTCACACACCAACAATCTTCTCTTTTATTTTCCCAACAAAATATTTGATTTCTGCTGGTTGAGTTTCTTGACTTGCATCTCTAAGTGGCCCTCAGGAGGTTCAAGTGCTATAATCTTTAACAATAAAAACCAATGGGTGATGCCTTTATTTTCTTGTAAAGAGGTTTTTGTTTTGTTTTGTTTGTTGTTTTTTTTTTTTTGCATATAATTCCTGCCAAATTTAAGGAAATCTTCCAGCAATAACATTTTTCAAAGAATTCAGTCTGATTCTTATTTTCAATGCTCAGAAAGGCATCTCCTCATATAACATTGCCTTGACATTTGCAGCTTAAGGAATGTTAGGCTAAAAAAAAAATCAATAACAATATTATTCAATAAAATGAGTGATATTTCTGGGAAGAAAATTATAAAGTTCAGATTTGTTTTTTAAAGTGTATTGAATTAAAGGTTTTCCTCACCCCACTGTAAACCTGATGCTCATGATAACAAAAAGTGGGGCTTCATAACCAGGCTTTAGTGGGTCAGTCTCATGTTAATATTAGGACATAGGATTCTGTGGGCTGACAAAGTCTTTTTTTCTGTAGAAGACTGAAAATTTTTGTGTGTCATCCACATAAAACTCATTTTCTCCTCCTTTTGCTGGAAGCTTTCTGATGGGAGCCAGCACAGCCTGAAAATGAGGCTTTATTTTTTGCTTTTTTGCATTGAGCTTGGTACATCTTGGAATTCTAGTGCCAGATTTTTATGGGTTCTTGGAAGTAGAAAAGGAAAATTGGAAAAGTTAACTTGTGTGAGGTTGATACAATAGTGAAAAGACAAATAACAATTCAGTGCAAATATAAACCAAAATTCTAAGATTGTGGTACTGTTGGGAGATAATTTTTATGAAACAATAAAGTTAAAGGCATCAGAAAAGGGCTTCATTCCTCATATGAAAGATTTAGATGCCCAACAAAAATCGGGCAAGAGATATCCTAAGTAATAGCATCTTAGAAAAATAACTAATTTCAAAGCAAATGCAAAACAAAACTAACAAAAAAGTGGAAAAAAAGAAAGAAATAAATCTTTGAACATCTTTGGTATGAGCGGGGTTAAGATTTCTCCCTGCCTCCTTATTGATTTTCAGACTTCTTTTATAAGTACATGAAACATGGGGTTGGAGAAAAATCCATCCCAAGAAACAAATGCCAAGTTTTTGCTGGGTGTGACACAGGCAGCAGGCTGGAATGTTAACTTTTGCTCTGGTCACCAATCAGCAGATAATGAGATTTCTAGTTGGAGTATATCTATATTTTTTCTTTATTTTTGTATGGGAATGTGTTTGCTTTTCAGTGTCTAACATTTAGGTAAATGCATTGTGTCTCACAACAAAATTAATTGCCTGGTTTTCCTGGCATTGAGTGTTTTATAATATCCTGTAGCAGAGGATTCTCAGGAACACAGAGGTCATCTGGAAATACTCCCCTGGCTGTGGTTAGTTACAAATATATGGGCTGAAGTGGAGGAAAATCCTCCTTTTTTTGATCACAAGACTCGCTTCTTATGTTAAATAGCAAAATTGATGTTGATCATAAAGATTAGGTAAGGAGGACTTCCACTGCCAAGTCTCAGGGTTAAATCTTTCCTGGAGATGTGAATTGCTTAAGGAGTCAGTGGGAAATCATAAATACCATTATTATGGTTTATGAAAGACTTGAGACTGCTCCTACACACCTGAAGCAGGATATGGGATGACATTGGGAAGATTGCTGAGAGCTTATTTTATGCAAATGGTTGTGAGCAGAAAGCATTTGAATTTATTCCAAACTGGTAAAATATAAGATTTTTCCTGTGACTCTTGGGGATGCTCTGTGCAGGGCTAAGATTTGCACTCAATGATCCTTGTGGGTCCCTCCCAACTCAGCAGATTCTGTGATTTCTCTGTTGTTATTCCCTCAGAGTTTTTTCTTCCTTCATCACCAGGAACAAGCCAGAAGCTGTTGGACAATAAAGATGAAGTGAAATATCTGTGTGCTTCCTCAAGAGCCTGGCTGAAATTATGAAACCATCCAGTTTGTATCTAAATGTGAATTTTCTCATAAAACACTGGAGTTTCCTGAGTTTATTGTCAGGAGAGTGACAGCCCCATCTATTATTTAGACCTCCACAGGCACTATCAGTGCACAAAACCCTCACATTTCCCACTGCTGGCTCATTCTAGGCTAACTAAATTCATATTAATGATTTTAGTAAGAACAAAAATCAAACCAAGAGTTGTTGAACAGTTTGAGAGAGAAGTTTATTTAGAGAAACCCATGGAGAAGAGGAGGATGAGAAACTTTAGGAGAAACTGGAGATTGAACCTGGTTCAGCACTGACCTGCTCAAATTCTATCACCAAGGTGACACCAAGCCCTGTGCTGGTGAAAAGGGGAAAAAAAAGTCTCTTTTTTCATATTCTGTAGATAAAGTTCAGATAATTATGTGCATATTTAATGCAAGAATACAGAGAAATTAAATATTTCTGTAATGAATTTGGTGCTTCTGTTATTGTAGGAACTTTCCCAGAGATGCTCTGAAGACTAAGATTTTGATCTGTAATGAAATTGATAAAACATCTACTTATTTCCATTTCTGTTTCCAAAATGATCAAATTAACAATTTCCAAATAAACATTTGCTTTGAATTTGTGTCATCAGTGCCAATGTTGAAAGGAGCAACCTCTGTATTTGTTCTAAATTGACTTTTACCAAAAAACAGTAAACTCACAGGACCTGTTGAGCATATATCACATTTGTGTAGGTATAAAGCATAGAATCATGGAATAACCTAACTTGAAAGGGATCCTCAGACATCCCAACAATCCCACCCTGTGCCTGAGAGCGTTCCCCAAGGAATCCATGGAGATTTTCAGCTCCTTGAATTTACCAGGCCTTGACATTTCCTGCTGAAAAATCCAGGTAAGACATAACCAAAAGCTGTTTAGTGAAAAATAACCCATAAAAAAAGAAAAAAGAAAAAAGGCTTTAAATATTAAATAGTTTTTTATTTGAAGTTTTGGAAGTGAATTCCCAACAGGACAAGGGACTTGTGTCCTTGAGCTGTCTTTTTAACTCTTTCATTCATCCTCTCTACAGCCTTTCTCTACACTCTGCCTTTTAGTATATGCAATTGTTTCTTCATTTGCATGGATTCATGCTCTATGATAAGTGATTCCTGTACATTTGGGTTTTTTAAGCTATATTTAGATCTAGTAGAACTTCTTTTTCTGCTGGAAAAAATCACAGGAACATAAAAATTAGATAGCCTGAAGTCTCCACAGATTTCTCATGTTTAATTTTTCCAAGTTGCTATAGTAACTTATAACAAAAAAAATCATGCTGTGTAAAAAAATCACCCTAGGTAAGACAAGAAAACTTGATAGAAAACCAAATTAAATTCCAAAATAGGAGATTGAAAGACATTAAAATAAAATGGATACCACCATATTTCAGACCAATGTAAAAGAGAGCATTTAAAAACCTAAAGATGGCAATCAGTCTTTAATCTGCAGCAATATAAGTAAACAGCAAGAAGTTACTTTTAAATTTTCTTTGTCCTGAGGCATTGGTTGGTGACGTTTATCTTCCTGCTCATTCCAACTTCTTCATATGAACTCAAGGAGTAATAGAGGAATTCAGCTGTGGAAGTGGAAAGAGATTTAAAAAACAAAACAGATCACACTCAAATTCACCCCTAAGAGAAGCTGTGGCTGCCCCTGGATCCCTGGCAGTGTCCAAGGCCAGGCTGGATGGGGCTTGGAGCAACCTGGGACAGTGGAAGGTGTCCCTGCCCATGGCAGGGGTGGCACTGGATGGGCTTTAAGGCCCCTTCCAGGCCAACCCAGTCTGGGATTCCATGAAAGTCAACAGAAAAACTCTCAACAAATGGGATTTAACTCTCCCAAAATTCAGGATCATTTCACAGTGAACAAGTGTGCCTTAATCTCTGCCCAGATTATCTATGTCCTTAAAAGCAATATGTTCCCCCAGCTCTTGGAAGGCTGATGATAATCTGCTTAAAGCAGAGGAATTAGCATCTCTTTATTAATACAAAACCTCAAAAATTCCATTTGCACTTCCACCGCCTTGTAACAGAATCCCTTGCAATAAATGATATGCAAAGAATATTCCATTTCTCTGAAGATAAAGTTCAGTTGACTTAGTAGAAATCCACCATCTACAAAGAGAAAGCACATCAAATATTCTCTGCATCCATTAATAGCTGATTAAACACTGACACTGAAATACTGAATCAAATTGTTTCCCCTATAAAACTTTGAAGAGGCTCCTTGAAGAGTCTATTCCTCTATGGAAGTCTGTGTGAAACATTCACAAAGACAAAATGAAGGGATAAATGCAGGCTCAGAGATGCCCTGTAGGTGACCTTTGGTGGACTAAAAACTGCATGTTCCTTGTCATTTTATAGGCTCCTGTTACCAACTCTCAGCCTATCTTCAAATATTATGGTCCTTTTTAGCTTACTTCTTTCTCTGATAAAATAGTAAAAAATGTTACTGCTCATTTCATGATCTTAATCATGTTTAAGGTGCACTGAATTATTATGGTGAGGGTTGTAAAGATGAAAATAACCTGGGGTTGGTTTTGAGCCCCTGAGGACCAGAGAGACCTTGAGGGGCTGGAGCGTGTCCAGGGAAGGGAACGGGGCTGGGGAAGGGGCTGGAGCACCAGGAGGGGCTGAGGGAGCTGGGAAAGGGGCTCAGCCTGGAGCAAAGGAGGCTCAGGGGGGCCCTTGTGGCTCTGCACAGCTCCTGACAGGAGGGGACAGCCGGGGGGTCGGGCTCTGCTCCCAGGAACAGGGACAGGAGGAGAGGGAACGGCCTCAGGCTGGGCCAGGGCAGGCGCAGGGTGGACACCAGGAGGAATTTCCTGGAAGGGATGTTTCATGGAAATTTCGGGGAAATTTCATGGAAAGGGTGGCCAGGCCTTGGCACAGCTGCCCAGGGAGGTGTTGGGAGTCCCCATCCTTGAGGGATTTAAAGCTATGTCAAGGTGGCAGTTGGGGACATGGGTCAGTGGTGGCCTTGGCGGTGCCAGCGGATGGTTGGACTCGATGACCTCAGAGGGCTTTTCCAACTTGAACGATTCTAGAATTCTCTTTTGGAGCAGTGAGGGAATATTAAGTTAGAAAAAGACCAAGAGGAACATTTTGAGGGAGATAAGGAAGATGTGCTGACATGCTTTTGGCTAGGGAAAGGATCCTGTGCTGTTAAAGATGAAAGTTGAAGAAAGCAGACATTTTCTGCGGAGAAATTGAACTTGGAGATGAGGGAGAATAGTTGCACATTAAACTCACTAATCAGAGACCAGCCAGGAGAAATTAGCATGACACAGAAAATCAGATTCTAACATTAAATTAATGTTGATTAAAAAGTGAGAAACTGATTGCAATGGAAATAGAAGCCCCTTCTTCATCCATGGGGCATAAGCACCACAAAAAATTAATTATTAAAAAAAGTTCAGTTACTGAAGCATTTAATATTCCACAAATGAGCTCCTGGCTCCGAGTGAAAGAGTGCCTTCCTTTATCAGTTCATGGCATGCTTTGCTTGTGGAATCACTAAGAACAATATTGATGGCACTGAGGAATGTGCAACTGGGCTCTTTTCACAATGCTGAGCCTATTTAGTCCTGACAAACTGGAACACAGAGCTCCAGGAAAAATGCAAACTATCAAACACTGGATTTTTTACTCCCAGTAGGGGAAATGTGGACAGTCTATTTAAATAGTGCAGCTACTACACTACAGCTAATTTATTAATCATAATTGAGGTGCAATACCCTGCATTATTTAAGGCTTTCCTACATTTCCACTTGCACAGTTATTTCAGGGAGATTCATAACTGTTGGCATGTGGAGCAGTCATTATTCTAATTAGGAGGGAAAATACTGATGGCTCAGTTCATCCTCCAACAAATCAATATTTAATTAACAATATGTCACCACCCAAATGTCTGGAATTAAATTTTGTGTGCGTAAGATGACAATACTGCTCTTTACCCACCTTGCCCTATACATTAAAATACTTGGACACATAAGTGAAAATGTACAAAAAGGCTGTCACAAAGCATTCAGGCAGCCAGGGGCTCTTTCAACCTGGCCTATTTGGATTTTTTTTTAATCTAGATTTCTTCCTTAACTTAGATCCTCCTGAGCTTTATGAAAAACCAAAAGTCCCCCAAAAAATTGGTGTACAAAGAGGTCTGGCTGTGAGAGTCAGGCACATTCAGTACCTGGGCTCTGTGAAACTTGGAGGACAGATAAACTTCCTTTCCATCACTATTCTCTTATTGGGGTGTTTCCAACAGCTGGTACCTAACTGTAACCATAGTATTATGTGTATGAATATTTAGTGCAGAGGATAGCAATGTTCCTAAGGGAACTTTGGAAAATCTCCTGCAAATGCCTCGGCTCCATTGAAATTGTTTGCTAAAGTTTTACTGGACTAAATACAGAGTTAAAAATTGAAGTGGACTCAGTTTTGGAATATTTGGCTCTGGAATAATCCTGAATAATCTTGAAAAATCCAACAATGTTCCTCTGGTTTTCTTCAATTTTGTGTTTGTGGTAATGAAGGATAATGTTTAGGAATATTTATTTTTTAGGAATTGGATTCTGCAATGTATGACAAGGCAAAAGGTTATGGGAAGTGAGAGACAAGAGAGGATTGACACAGCTGGTCAAAACAATATTCTCAACCTAGAAAATACCTTAATATTCTTATGTGAAGATTGTCCAGAATATTATTAAATATTATTAAATATTATTAAATATTATTAAATATTAGAAATACTAATTTTACAGAAGCCCACTTCCCTGGGGACAAACTACAAACAGTATTTTCTTGAGCACAATTTCAGGGTAAATTAATTTTTTAATTAAAGGTAAATTGTTTTTTATTTCAAAGCTAATAGCCACTCATATTAATTTAGAGGTCATGGATTTGTTGTTGATTTATGGTTTCTTATATTTAGTTATCTTAGTAAAGAAGAGAATATGGTACATTCTGAGTCTTTCCTAATCTTGATTGCCACAGCTTGGCTTTAACTCTTTTGAAATATTTAACTTGTAAGCTCTAGAGACTTTTAACTTTGCAGGTGGTAGCAAGTTAAGCTTCCTCTCAGGCTCTGCTTTTCCCTGGTACATGACCAGCAGGCAGGATATAATCGCTGTAATTCCTTCAAAGACAGGGAAGGAGATCAAACAGGCCCTTTTCCTGCAGTGCCTCAGCAAATCCCAGGTGTGAATGTTGGAGATTTCCCAAGGCCATGTGTGCACCAGGGTCAAACCAAGGCAGAGCTCTGGAGCAGGGATTAAAACAAAAACAGGGCAAAACCAGGGAACCAAGGCAACTTTATTGCCACCAAGATTTTCCTTCCTTACTACAAGGAAACTGGATTTATTCTTTAGGAATATGTATTAATATCTGTAGGAAAATATTACACCAGTTGTTGTCCTGAGAAATAAAACCATTTAGGGCTTATTGCTGCACAGAACTGCTCTGCCTATGGGTCCAGTTCTGAAGTGCAAATCAGTTCTCCAGCTGAGCTCTAAAATTCTAGGATTTTACAATCTGAGCTGAGATGGGAAAGACCTCCAAGATCACCAACTCCAGCCTTGAATGAACACACCCATGCCCATCATGTCCATGTTATAATAATCTCTTTGTAGGATGGACATAGAGAAACCTGCTCCACAAACAGATTTTCTAGACTGTTTTACCCAGCTTTGCAAATTGCCTTCTTTGAAATTTTTAAGTTGTTTAAATCAGTTGAAATTATTTCCTCAGCTTTCTTCACTTGTAACTCTGTAAGTCATGCTCGGATTTAGGTTTCATGAGCAAATTAAGCCCCATGCCCCTGTGGAATGTGGAAACCCTGCCCAGGCCCACCAGGCATCTGTCTGTTTTCAGAGAATTTCTACATTTTGATGCACTTCCAACTCTTCTTTTGACCCTAGAAAACAGAAACTGGTAAAACATCCATTGCTCTGGGGCCAGGTAACCTTCAGCTTGGCTGTCCCAGAGTCTGGATGTGAACTTCTCATGCAATGAGTTATTTGTGCTCTTCCACTTGACAGCTTCTATCATATCCTGGTTCTTTTTCCTTCAGCTTTTAGCATGGTATTCAGGACTGTAGTCAGAAAGTCTGGAAAAAATGCAGGAATCAGAGAAAAAGGACCACATTTCAATCCATCATCGTACATATGGGAGAAATAGCATGTAAGAGGTTATTTTATCTTTTATTCACAACACACTGCTTGCAAATGAGAGAAGAGACTTTAAATTTCATTTGAGACACAAACCAGTGTCAGAATCAGGTTCCAAACATGCTAATTGTTATCCCACAGACTGACTGGAAACTCCATCTGATTACAGTTCCATTTTGCTCTGCTAATTCATATACATAAAAGTCACTTATTTATCTTTTTACCTTGGAAACAAAAGAGCGAAGCAACAAAATCAGGTCTTTCATCACATGGGAAAGAACCAGAAATAGAAAAATAGGCTCCAGAACCTGATCAGCTCAGCTTTCAGGAGAGAAAAATATGATCAGAATCAGGAATTGTTCTCTATATTCCTGACCTGAAAAATCAACTGCATATGATAGTTTCCCTCCCTGCTGTCAAGGTGGAAGTTGTTACCACACCTTGCTGGGTGAAACCCAAGATATAAAGTAAAAAATGCACTGTAATTTAAGGATTTTAAAAATACTGTGCATTACTTAGGCAAAGATAGGCTTTGTTTTCCTGCTGTTCTCCCACTCTTTCCACATGACACCCCAAATTACCACTGACTTCAGTTAACATGTTAGGTATTCAGGATACCTGGCTCTGGCCATGGCATAGTCAAAAATAAAAGTCCTTTTTGATATCTGCTTCCCTAAACCCAAACAGAACAAAGCAAACACTGTCTGCAAATAATTTACATTTCTTTAGGTAAGATATGCTTTAATGTCGTTGGAAATTGCACTAAGTGAGGAAATATTTAAGTGGAAATCCTGATATATTTGTGGAGTGTCCCTGGGGTGAATTCCATCCTGCTTGGCCTGCTGCAGATGCTGATTCTGCTGCCTGAAATGCAACTTCTGCCTGAGCCCAGAGACAGGACTGGGATGAAGGCCTGACTGGCCTCTGGTATCAGTGGGTATGAGTAACAATCACCTTTTTTAAAAATTCTTCCAAATATCCTTTTTTCTGAGGTAAGGTTCCACAATGAAGGTGACTCTCAAGACCTAAAGAAGGACATTGCCTTGGCTCTGTCTGGAGCCAAAGCAGAAATGCTGACCTAGAAAGGGAGACCTTCCTTGGGCAGGAAGGTTTTATTATTAATTCCATTGCATCTGTGCTGAGCCAGTGATGAAAATCTGCCTTTCTACAGTTAAATATGAGGGACAATGTAATAGAAGAGATATCACTTCCAATTGCTGTTTATTTGTGCACGTGCAGTGTGGGATGCTGGTGGGTCTGCACCACCACAGAGGAATTGGTTGAAATTCCTCCCTCAGCAGCAGAGCTGTGAAATCCTGGTGCCTGAGGCTGGAGCCAGCCTTTTTTCTCCATGCAGGATTTTTATCAGTGAACCTGTGATATTCACTCTCTGGCCTTTAGGAAAGGGAATTGTGCTGTTACCACCTAGAGGAATTTTATTGCAAGTGGAATGATTAAAGCCTGTGCTTTTGGGAGTGTGGGACAGGCCTTTATTCTTCCTGCACCAATTACTCTGTGATTTGTCCAGCTGTTGTTCCGGTTGTCTATGGAATAGGACTCCACTCTTTATGGATTGGATTACAGGGAATGCTTCTGTTTGTGAGCTCTTAATTAAAAAGACAGCTCAGTCTAATTTACAGATAGGTCTAAGCTATAAAACTCAGCTGTAGATTTCAACTCCTTCCTTCCCTTTAAAGTAACAAAAGCATTTATTAGGATTCAAGCTTTGGATTGCCCAGTTAAACAGAGAAGTGCCCACTGTGAAATTCAAGTGTGACTTGAATTTATCCCACAGAAACCTTTGCCTGGCAGACATGATTTTGTTTTGGATGAAGCCCTGCAGATCTTGTATAAATAAACCCCAGCTCCTCCTATTATTTAGATACTGTATTTGCAATAAATCCAGTTTTAATCATGGAATCACACATTGTTTGCTCCTCGTGGAATAAACCCCACTTCATGACTCATGATTTCAAGGGCTGTGGTTATACCTTCCACATCCTGGGAATTAAATAATACAGTCATGGTGAAAATATTCTTTGTCTGCACAGATAATTGTCATAGAAGGCTCAGATAAGATCTTCGTTATCAGATAATTAATAACCAGAGCTTAGGTGAAAAACAAATATTCAATTTATGTGGAAAATAACCATCTGAGAATGCTGAAGAGTAAGAAGATGCTGAACTGAATGCTAAAGGGTAAAAAACATTAGGATTAAATAAGACGAGTATGGAAAAATATTTGAATATTTGGGTTTTCAACTTTGAAGTTTTTATTACTTTTTTAATATATTTCTTATATACCTCACAGATTATCAATACATAACTGTATTCCATTAACGTGCCATATATTCAATATCATCCCTGAAATATGTCTATAAAATCACTGTAAATTCTAAACATGATTTCTGTATTAAATTAGACACCTTTCCTTCTTATCTTGCTGTTTCTTTTTGCTCCAAGGATATTTCTTGACTGCTGTTGATCAATCCAGATTTATTTGAGTGAATGTCTTGCATTATTTAATACACTCTGTATTGCTCTGCTCTGGTTGCTGGTATGGAACAACAGCTTCTAAACTTTTTTTCTCCTCGTTATTTTGGTATTTGTAGAAACTTTACAAAACAAATGTGAAGTTCTGAATACCTGTTTCATGTCAGAAAATTATTCCAGGCTGTTGCAGGCAGCCTTTCTTCCTTTGAAAAATGGAAAGCTCTACAAACTCTAGGTAAAAAAAAATATCCTAAGGCAAATAAAAATAGGATCTTTTCAAAAGGGAGTTCAGAAGATGACTGAATTAATTTTTTAATTTTCTTTTTTTTAGCTATTAACCTTTCTGCCACTTCCTATCTTCCTCCCTCACATATATATGATAAAACTACATTTCCAACATGATCAGGAGAGTCCCCACCAATTAATTTTCTGTTAGGAAATAACAGCTATATAATTTTCAACTTCCATAATGATTTCAAGAGTTAATACTCTGATCTCCACAGCCAATATACTCTGCATGAAAGTGGTAATGGTCAAGACCACTGAAAATCACTGAAAAGTGAGATAAATGAAAAAACAAACTGGTCTGCCTCTTAATTTTATCTGGTTTATCCACAGCTGGGAGCAAGGACATGTCCATGTCCTTATCACAGAATCCCAGAATGGTTTGGGATGGAAGGGACCCCAAAGCCCATCCAATGTTACCCCTGCCATGGGCAGGGACACCTTCCACTGTCCCAGGTGGCTCCAAGCCCAGTCCAACCTGGCCTTGGGCACTGCCAGGGATCCAGGGGCAGCCACAGCTTCTCTGGGCTGGGCTGAAAATCCTTAAAAGTGTCAAGTTTGCTATGGACGAAGTCCAAAATGATTTCAAATGTTTTCTGTTAAAGCCAAGATGACCAATTGTGCCATAAAATATACTGGAAGTAGAAATTGTTCAACATCCATTGAATCTGGGCTTCATTGAGAAGAAAAGAGTCAATACATGAACACATGGGATTTTCATGAGGAATTTCATGTTTATTATTGAATGACCAAGACTTTTCCAAGTAGTCCCCTGAAGTGTCATATCCAGAATTTTGTGAGATCAGTAGTTGTTGAATTATCCAATTCCTGCCTTAAAAAAGGTAAAATTTGCAAAAACCAGAGAAAAACAAATTAAATAAAAAGGGTTCTGTCTTTTGTCATTTCTCAGTTTCTTTCTTTACTCAAAACTGAAGTTGGATATTTATTTTCTGATTCTAATGGCTCTTTATAATAGAATTAGTACACATTGTATATACAGTTATTCTGTATTGTACTCTAGATGTGAAAATAGCATTTAATATATTATAACATTATATATTTAATTCATTAATTTTTCCATTACACAGTAGAGTGCTTGGAAGAGATTTTGGGGTTATTCATGGCATTTCCAGCAAGGTTGGAGACATGGAGATGGATTCAGTCTCATAGTTCTAATTTAGGTAAACAGAGAAAAGTTTGTAGATACATGTAAGATTAAAAGAATGTTGAAGGTTTTAGGAGATATATATTCTACTGCTTAGTGGGGTTGAGTTTGTTTTCTGTATTATAAAACTTCCCATTTTTCATGCTATTTGTTATTTCTAACACTAAGTACTTATCAAAGAATCATAGAATCTTGAGTGCCCCAAAAATGTGATGTCTGTTGAGAAAACCTAATCCGGAATTTTATTTGTATTTTCACTGACCTAATTTGAAACTTTATTTATATATAAAATATACATAAATCTACAGTGACTGAAATATAACAGCCCTATATACCAGGCTAGGATATGTTTCATGTGCTGTTATGACAAATAAATTCATTAGAATTCTGTGTCACACTCTTCATCCTCCACATATAAACTATTTCCTTCTACAGGATTTTACAGAACTTTTAAAGAAATTCTTTTAGGCTTTTAATTTATTTCCCTTTTAACATGCACTGCAGATCCCTTCAAAAATGTTCTTTCTTCAGATCAAACACATGATGTAAAAATGAGGAAAATTTCTTACCAAGTCTTTCCCTTTAGCTCTACAAGGTTGTGTTTCTCCAGAGAATTGTTAACAGTGGGATATAAAAAGGGTCTGAGCTCTTAAAAGTAACTTAAGAGCTCCTGTGCCAGGCAGCCAAACCTGGTGCTACTCTGCAGTTCCTTCCTATTATATAAAAGAAAGTTGTTTTTTCCCCACAATTTTTCTCTTCAGATATTTCACCAGCAGCAATATTTCCCTGCTGGAGCCTGGAGCTCTTCTGAAAATGTATTTATTATTGCTGTGTTTATTGTTTATTTATTATCCTAATAAACATTTCTTTATGATTCATTTTTGTTCCTCTTTTGCTTTACCCACAAGACTGTGCTGTAGCATCTCACAGTAGGAATTGACCTTGAAATTCTTCACTTCCAAAATAAAATTCAGCATTTTCCACATAGGAAGAAGGGAAATAAAACATTTCCTAATTATGGTAGCAAAACATTTCTTCTTGTCAAACATTTTCCTTTTTTCTTTTTCATTCTTCTTCTTTTCCTGGAAACATTTAGGAATAAATTTGCCCAACAATTAACAACAATCTGGGGGTAGTTTGTATGTTAATGAACACAACTGCATGAAGCTGTAGGAACTCCCACTTTGCCTGTTCACTCCATGAATTTTAACAGCTATAAAAACTTCACCTTGGAAGATATCCAAGCCTTTCCTAAGAACAACCTCAGCAAGAAGTATTTGTCCCAGTTCAGAATTCATTACTTTTGTTTATCATTTACCTATCAAGAAGAGGTTGTCTCTTTTTTTTAACAAAGTTTTCCTGACATTTTCCTAATTTCTGCTGGGGTTTTTAGCACAGTAATCCTCAAGAGATTTTTTTAGTATTTTTTTTATCCCCCAGGGAGAGATTGTATTGGAGTTTTTTGACTTTCTATTAAAGAAATTTCTTGATGATGCAATATTTTTTCTCTGGATTGAGCCACCCTTTATGCATGCACTCCATATTTCAGCACGCAGACTGTAAATTTAGGAGTGCATAATTCACCTCAAACCAGAGGCTGACGGCATTTTATGGATCTTACATCGTGTGCCACATCTGCCAGCCTCTTTTCTATCCTTCCCATCCCACTGTGCTCCCCTGCAACAGTTTATGAGAAGAAATAAAGAAATTTTAGGGGTGGGAAAGCTTCTTGGAGTAGGAGAGTGTAATTATCTCCCTGGGGATTTAGCAAGGATAGCAGGCTAAAACACTCCTGTCAAGGTGCCATATTATCTTTAACAACTACATGTGGCCAGATCCACAAGATATTTTTTCAATGGATGAATAGTTTGTTGGAATGTCTGACCCAAGTGAACTGGCTGAACAACCCTGGATTGCTCCTGGTGATTTCCCAGCACACAACTCAATAAAAACAATGCAGAGACCTTGGATTTTGCCTGCAGGTTACATCTTTATATTGCTGTAGGATAAAAATAATTCCACAGGGGAAAAAAAGATCCTAAGAAGGTCAGATGGGCATCTGATTCCATCTAATTCTGTTGGGATTCTTCACCATAGACAGCAGGGACACATGGAAGTGGGGGCAGCAGGTGGAAGAATCCCCCCCACATCCCCCACTGGCGTTAGGTACGCTTTTGTCTTCACTGCGTAATAAACACTCCTTGGATTCACAAGCAAGGCCCATCTCACATCCTTATGTTGATCCACTGGCAACTGCACAGGAGGTTCAGGATCCCAGGGGAGGTGTTGTGCCCCTGTCAGGCACATAACAACAAGTGCCCTGTGACAAGTGGAGCCCTGGAATGAGGTGTCTGAGATTCCTGAGTGCCCTGTGCAGAGCCCTGAGTGCCCTCCTGAAGGGGCACGGCCACCGCACGGGGACAGCTGCAGCTGAGTGCAGGCCCTGCACATGCTCAAGTGACCTCCTGTCCCTCTCCAGCCACTGCTCTCAGGACAGCCTGCATTTGTCTGCCATACGTCTCCATATCTTCCATTTGGGACAGGCTTCCTTCTTCTGACTGCTGGCTGCTGGCGCCTCTGCCCATGAGGTGGGTGCACATGAGATGGGCAGATCAGGGCTGCTTCCAGCTGATCTCCACCATCCTCTGGGGCTGTGCAGGCTTCAGAGTCTGAGCTCTCTGCCCATGACTCACATGGCAGCAACCATGAGGCACTCTCGTCCTCAGCGCTGCAGCTTCGGACTTGGTCCTCTGCCCAAGCCTCGTGTGGCGGGGACATGAGGCCAATGTCTTCCCAAGCCATCCTGCCTGGCTCTGTGTCTTCTGGCAGTGGCTCAGATTGGAGGGACCATGAGGCTCTGTCCTCCTGAGCCATCCTGCCTGGCTCTGTGTCTTCTGGCAGTGGCTCAGATTGGAGGGACCCCGAGGTGCTCTCCTCGTCAGCGCTCCTGCTCAGCTCTGTGTCTTCTGCCCACTCTGTGGATGGGCCAGAGCTGAGCTCCTCGCAGCAGGAGCCCTCCTGTCCCTGTAGCTCTGCCAGGAGTGCCATGGCTGCTGGCCCTGCCCACAGCCTGAGCTCTTCCAGCTGGCTGGGCCGTGGGCTGGGGGGGCAGCAGGGGCTGTACGGGGCCGCTGCCCGGCTCTGTGCTGCTGCCGCCTGCGCACCAGAGGCAGCAGAAGCTGCTGTCTTTGCCACCCCTGGTGCCTGGGCAGGGGCACTCACGTGCTGCTCCTCATCCTCTGGTGCTCTGGCCAAGGCAGCAGCTGCTGGCTGGGTGTCCGTGGGAGCTGCTGGGGCAGGAGATGTGCTGGGCAGGTCAGAGTCTGCCTCCTCTGCCTCCAGCAAGCCTGGCTCCTGCATGAGGGCTGGATAGAGGGGGTTGACCCAGATGGTGTGGATGGTGACGTCCTTGTTCTTCTGCCACCACTCTTGGGCCTTGCTGTCTTCCTCATCAGACACTGATGGATCTGTGTCTTGGAGAAACAGCTTTAGTTGTTGTCCTGGGTCACTGTAAGACTCCAGTTCATTTGCATCAAAAGAACTGGACAGGGATAGCCTCTCTCCCCCATCACTCCCAGCTTGGAAATCATCAAACCAGTGCCCCTCCTCACTCCCCAGCTCTTTAAGTAATTCCATTGCTGCTGGCCCTGCCCACTGGCCGAGATCTTCCAGCTGGCTGGGCAATGGGCTGGAGGGGCAGCAGGGGCTGTGTGGGGCCTGGAAAAGGGGGTTGACCCAGGTGCTATGGATGCTGCTATCATTGTTCTTCTTGTGCCACCACTCTTGGGCATCGCTGTCTTCCTCATCAGACACTGATGGATCTGTGTCTTGGAGGAACCGTTTTAGGAGTTGTCCTGGGCCGCTGTCAGACTCCAGTTCATTTGGGTCAAAAGAACCGGACTCTGACAGGCTCTCTTCCCCACCACTCCCATCTTGGAAATCATCGGACCAGTGCTGCTCCTCGCTCCCCAGCTCTTCGAGGAGCGCCATCCCTGCTGGCCCTGCCCACTGCCCCAGCTCTTCCAGCTGGCCGGGCGAGGGGCCGGGGGCGCAGCAGGGGCGGTGCGGGGCAGCTGCCGGGCTCTGCGTCCCCGCTGCTGGAGCTGCTGCTGCCGTGGCTGAGCCCGCGGCCCGGTGCAGGGGCCGCTGTGTCCCCGGCTGCCGGATGGCAGCCGCCACCCTGCTGAGGATGGGCCGGCAGCCGCGGCGCAGCGAGCGCTGCAGAGCCCGGCCGCGGGCCCTGGGGCTGCGCGGCGCCGCTGCCCGGCTCTCTGCTGCTGCCGCCTGCGCGCCAGGGCCGGCACGGGAGTCCCGGTGCTGCTGGGCCTGCGGAGCTGCTGCCCCTGGCTCAGAGCTCTGCACCTGCACGCAGGAGGAGAAGGCTGAGGCCGAGGCGGCCGCGGGGGAGCCGCAGCGCTGCCCTGGCACAGCGGCTCCCTCCGTGCCGGCAGGCCCGGCCCGGCCCCGGGGCAGCTGCGTGCTGCCATGGCCCACCTTGGCCCTCCTCAGAGAGGGCAGCCGCCTCTGCTTGGGCTGGACGCCCCCGGGTTTCTCCTGGCTTGAAGACATCTCTGCCTCGCCTTGGCGCTGCAGAATCCCGGGAGCTGCTGTCTCCTGACGGAGCTGCTCTCCTGGGAGTGCCACCCCCGGGCTCTTTGCGCCCTTTGAGACCCTCCTGGCCAGGGCGCGGCCCCAGGTGTCACAATGGGCTCTGGGCACACGCAGCCCCGTGTCACAAAGGGCCCTGGAAGGCGCTGCTGTCCCCGGGGCCAGTGCCCAGCACCCCGAGGCCAGCGGGGGGCTCCGAGCCAGCTGCAAAGCGGCTGCAACCAGCTGGGAGCGGCTGGGACAGGAGCGTGTGCAGAGTGCGGGGACAGCGCTGTCCCAGCGCTGCTCGCACTGACACATCAGTGACGGCCAAGGAAAGCAGTGCTTAGGCCACAGCTTTAAAACGTGTGTTTCCACATCATGCACAGCTGTTACATTGTGGAAGGCATTGCTGCAGGATGACATTTATTTATTAATAATTGCATATTATAAAAAGTGGTGGAAATTTTCAAAAAAATTCCAAGAGTATTATTGTGTTGATGTCTGTTCAGTGTGATAACTGCACACTCACCAGAGAATTCCCTTCTAAAATCAAGCTAGAGGTCCCACTGAAAAATCCAGAGGCTTTTGTACATGTCCAACACCAAGTTTAGGATCAAGATCTGTGATGTGAAAATGCTGGGCTCATTGGGAAAAAAGTTTTCCTTCCACCATAGTTAAGAGTGCCATCATTTGTCCCTTTATAATGCAGAGTAAACCAAGGAGAAGTCACACATCTCAGGAGCCAAAGGAAAAAACTCCAGAGATGAGTTGTTGGAATATAATTTCAAAAATGTCTGAAATGTTCACATAGTTCCAATTGGAACTGGGAAATTACAAGAGGAAATAATGGTGAATACTCCAGTGGAGGAAGGCAGGGTTAGATGGGACATTGGGAGGAATTGTTCCCTGTGAGGGTGGGCAGGCCCTGGCACAGGGTGCCCAGAGCAGCTGTGCCTGCCCCTGGATCCCTGGCAGTGCCCAAGGCCAGGCTGGACTGGGCTTGGAGAAACCTGGGACAGTGGAAGGTGACCCTGCCATGGCAGGGGTGGCACTGGATGGGCTTTGAGGTTCTTTCCAACCCAAATCATTCCATGATTCCAGAATTCCCTGGTTCTTCAAACTACTGTGAAACCTTTCACATCAGTGTGGAGAGGTCAAGTCCACCCTGCTTAGAGATCCAAAGGATAATATTAATGTATTTATCTATGTCAGATTTTTTTCATGGCTGTGGAAGAGAAGGATATTCCTCTAAAATGAAATATTGGTATCTAAAAATCTTTGAATATAAAGATTTAATGCGTGGCATCTGCAAATCATGACTGTGAATTCACCTACATGTCCCACTCTCCACTGTTAATTTAACAAATCATATTTAAATCAGAGTGAATTTACTTCACAGACTCTGACCCTGAAATTTCTTGGAAGTCAGAATAGAAAACTAGTATTTAACTCTCCAAAAGATGACATGTTAATTGTATTTCATAATTTTCAAATTATAAACACGTAAAAGTAGGAGAACCTGCTGAAGAAAATTGGTAAGGACATGAAAAAAATCACCTAAAATTAAGACATAAAGCAAAGGTCCATTGAAACTGTTTGGTATTTCCTTTAGTGAGTCAGAGAGATCAGCTGCAGGTCATGTTTTTAATGCATCAGGCACAGTGTGCTGAATGCTCATGATTACATTTCAGGGTTTCATGGCTTCCTATATTCTGAATGTCAGAAATAGCCAGAAATTTTAATGGGGACACCCAGAGCCTTTCCTTGGCAGCCAGGTCCTCAGCCATAGTGATAAAAAAAGATCCAGCCTTCCTCAGGGGGAACCACAGAGTTGTAACAGTATCAGGGTTAATTGTCTGAATTATTGGGACACTTTTTCATGAGTTAAGTTATTAAAATGGGATGCTTTGTGCACTGAACTTTAGATGCTGACTTTGGGCTAAAAATACAAGCTGAGCATAGGCTGGAAAACCAATTTTTAAAATGCCTCTGATCATGGAGTTCTGTAAGAGAAAAAGCATGAAATATTAAATCTGGGATTCTTTCAGAATTCTCCTCTGGATCTCAAACCTTCCAGCAGGCAAGAATCCTCCAACTGATGCATCTGAGATTTCCCAGATCTGGATTATTTTTCTCCCCTACTCTCAAGTGTATTTGGGGGGAACCAAGAGAGTTGGAGGAGGAAAAAAAGAGAGGGAAGAGAGGCAAACATTATAATTTCCTTCAAACCTCCACCCCACACCCAAAATATTTCCAAATGAACACCAAATTTAGGCTAGATTGTTTGGGTTTGACACAAAATTACGGAATTTTAGGATTATTTCTCAAGTTCCATGGTGTGCATGTGTATGTGCATGTTTGAGATGCATTCAGTGTAAAAGGAAGGCACTGAACTGGAAAGGGATTTCTCTTCTTCTGCTCCTGGATGATCTGGGGAAAAGAGGTGTCCTCACAGGCAGGCAAGCAAGAACTAAAGTTTACTTTTAATTATATCAAAAGAAAACAGGGAAAAGCAGCTGAATTCCTAAAGGAACCATGTGAGGAAGCACTGCCTAGAAGAAAGAAAAGCTTTCCTGAAAACAAACCTTGAGTTCTCCAGAGAATCCATGTGGTGTCTGCATAGCTGTAGCTATGAGCTTGGAAGAGATCTCTGTTTCTTACACAAAATTAGGAGATTTGGGTTTTAGAGTCAGCTGATGTGTTAAATGGCTTTTCCTCTCAGTTCCTCACTCCTTTAAGGCCTTTCCAAAGTGATCAGGAAACATGGCCCTGCTCTAGGGAACAATTCTGATTCTTTCCAAGAGAAAGAGGGATGATGGTAAGAAGCAAAAGGAATTCAGTCAGCAGTTACTCAGCCACACACCCCCATTGAAGGGACATTCCAGCTGGTAAGTCAGGCTCTTTAATGGCAGGAAAGGCTAATGCTGGCTGGGATTCAGGAAAGGTAAAATCCAGTTCAGGTGTGACAACACCTTCCTGCTTCTCCCACTGCACAAACACCTCCTTCAACCTTCCAAGCTGGAAGTATCCTCTCCAGCCACATAAAACTGTAAATCCTGGCCCTGGGCAACTGCCCCAGGAATGGCAGTGAGGAGGAAGACAGCCTAGTCCAGAGTCTCAGCTCATCCAAAAGGCCCATCCAGGAGCTGCACAGGGAGGAGGAGGAGCAGCAAGACCATGGCCCTGGGCTGGCTGAAAGGGGACTCCTGGGCAGATTGGGGTACATGAAAACCATCAGGCTCACAAATTCCTGCTTCAGGACTCATTAGGAATTAATTGTCTGGATATGTCCCTGGGATTGGTGCCTCCAGGCTGAGCACCACCCCTCTGGTCTGCCCAGATTGTGAGGCTTATAACATGGTTAGAGCAAGGAGAGCAAGGAAATGTCTCCATTTCCTAGGAGAGAAAAAAAAAAAAAAGAAAAAAGATAAAGTACATTGATATTTTGTTTTCAGTGTATCTACTTTATAATAATAGACATGTTAACACCAGCACTTGAAAGTAAACCGACCAAAGCTACTTTGTATTTTATGAGAAACACACATTTAAGAGGGAACAACGGTATTTGCTTCTCTGAACATTAAACAGGATACAGAGTCATGTAGTGGGTTTTTTCCCTCCAGGATTTAACAGTCACAAACCACATCTATGGTATCATTGACTGCAGTGTGAGTTTTATTTGGAAATATTTTGAAGGCTCTGGGAGTACTCAGCAGCTTTTCATAAGAGGTCTCCTGCAGACAATTTTAGGGCACACTTTAGGAGAAATCCTTCTCCTTTTCATGCCCATCCAGCCCATGGCATTGCTGATGATTTACAGCTGTCCTAAAGAGGAAAAGTCTGTTCCAAGGCACCCCTCAGCACAGCTGTCCTCCCCATGGGACACTGATGGATCTGTGTCGGGGAGGAAGAGCTTTTGGAGTTGTCCTGAGCCGCTGTCAGACTCCGGTTTGTCTTTCCCACTAATGCTGGCCTGGCAAAGCGTGGACCAGTCCTGCCTCTGGTTGCCCAGCTCTTCAAGGAGTGCCATCAGTCCTGACCTTGCTCCACACAGCTCCAGCTCTTGCAGCTGGTCGAGCGAGGGGCTGGGCGTGCGGCAGCGCTCTAAGGGGTACGGGCCTGCGGGCGTTGTCCGCTCGGGCTGGGATCTGGGGGGTTCATCCGGGCCCTGCTCCGGGCACGGGTGAAGCTCCCAGGGCTCTTCCCATGCTCTGTGTGCGAGGGGCCTGGGGGGCCTCTCTTCCTCACTGCTCTGACTTTGCTGGCTGCTGCTTTCTTTTGGCAGTGTCTGTAGAAGGCAGTGCCTGTCCAGCTTGGGGAAGGGCTTCTCCCCAGTGTGTACTGCTGGCAGGAGAGCCCCCAGCTCTGCCCCTGCCCCCTGGGCACCGACAGCTTCCAGCTGAGTAGAGCCTGAATGAGGGATGTGGGACTCCAGGGGCTCTCCAAAATGCAGTTTATTCCATCCAAGAGGTCACAGCAGTCCAGGGTGGTGGGTGACAGGGCTGTGCCCACAGCTGTCAGCTCCAGCTGCAGGCAGGCCTGGAGACCCTTTGGTTTTGGTTACAATGCATTCTATACTTTTCTTTGCTGAGCATCTTAATACAGTAGAACCAATCTATACCTTAACTTTTATCTATAGCCTATCATAACTACTATAATTACCATATCCATGTTACTGTTCTCCAATCACTAACAGTCAGTACATTACAGTTCAAGCTAGAAGTTGTTTTTCAGTTTTCTTGCAGTGGAAAATTCTGAGACCTTTTTTCTACTTGCAACATTTGCTGACTTGTTTGCCTGTGCTCTCTTTCTGCTTGGTAAAAACATCTTCTGTTTGGGGTGGGTTTATCTTTTGCTTTAAGTCATAAAAACCCCTTCTAACCAACACACCCTTTGCCTCCTTGGTTATCCAGTAAGATTGGCTCAGCAATTCTTTTCTCTATATCAAAACTTGCTTTCATTTCCATTCCTTCTTCAAATTCTACATTCAAAAATCTTTCTGCCAAGCATGCATATCTGTGAGACTTTCTTGTCAAACTTTCATCCTTCCCAACACAGCTGCCCCTCTGAGGGGCTGGGGGTACAGCAGGGGCTGTTCCACATGGAACTCCTGGAATTAAGGAAGCAGCTGCTGGCTATCAGCTCCCAGCGTTCCAGGTCTGTCCTGTGTGCCTCAAATCAATATTTATGATCATCAATTAGAGGCAATGTGAAAACAAGGCATCTGACAGATCAGAAATGGCGTTTTCCCTCTCTGTGGCACTGTGGGATTTGTCATTTGTGACTCAGTAAGGATACAGGGTTTGGGGAGCTGTGACCATCTGGATGCATTTTGGCATCTGTTTTATTTCATTTATTGGTCTGTGCAGGTCTGTCCAAACAAATAAAACAGAGCCCTTTAGCAACATTTTGACAACTTTAATGATTATAATTTTAAGGTACTGATATCTAAGAACATCTTGTATGGAGTCCATTAATCTTTTATTCATTTCAGTCGCACAAAGGGCTTAGGCAGACAAAAAAAAAAGTGTTAATTAAATACATTAAATGTGACATTTTCCACAGGCTTTTACTTTTTTTAAAGTTCAAAGTTACCCCAATGTAGTACTTATCTGGATTACTAATGGCTGAAACTTTTGTAGGGAAAAATGAAAGCATTTACTCTTTAAATGACTAATAAATGTCTCATTTTGATATTTTATTATTACAAGTTTAGTGTATGAAGGAAATTATAATTTCATCCAGAGAGGTTGAAATGAGATATAACAGCTACTCTCTGTTTGCTACATAATGTTCTATCAACATCTATTATTTACAAGTTGAATTTTGTAGTCTTTTTTTATCCCATTAAAGACTGATCTTTAAATCATAAATTTAATTAAATGCATTATATCTAGATGTCTTTATAACTGCATTTTGAGAATACTATTTTTTAGCTGCAAATATCCCTTGCTATTTATAATAGAATTTTACCTTGACTGTGGTCAAATGGAAATAGCAATTTTTTATACCATTCTTAGCTCGAAGTAAATGATGCAGAAAACAAAAATATCAACAACTGATGGCTTATTTGCTTCAATTTTGTTTGTTTTTATACATCTCCTGTTGAAGTCTGAAGGGTACAATTTCAGAAGCTTGAAAACCAAGTGCAGGAGGACAGAGATAGACCATAGTGTTATAGTGTAATTTCAATCAATAATATTCTCACCTTTTTGGTTTAATTTTTTTTGGTTGCTTTGCTTAATTTTAGTCAAAATTTAATTATTTCCCACTAATCCATGATGTCTGAGTTCAGTAAATGGTATTTTCAGTATTCTTAATAATTATTGGGTGTTTTCTACTGAATTCCCAAGCAGGGCCAAAAAATAAAGCTACCAGTCCAGGTGAAGCAAGGTCTCCTGAGTTTGTGTGAGTGCTTTAACAGCAAAACCTGCTGAACATGGCCCTGAATCCCTGCGCTTTTCTGGGATCCTGTGTCTTGAGCTGCTTTTAATCCTGAATTTTGGCCTTTCTGCCGGGATACTGCTAAAAACAGTGGCCTTTGTGATGGCTGCAGCTAAAGCTTCATTTGTCTGTCACTGGGGGAAGGGTTCACCATCACATGGGAGGTTTTGTGGAGAGGTTCTTGCAGCATCAGTGCCCTGAGTGTTGTCGGCTCTTCCCTGTGAGTTGTAAGGACATATTTCCCTTGGATCATCCCACACTTTGGGTCCTCTGCTTGCTTTTGTGCCCTCACTAAAAGAGGGACACTGAGGAGCTGGGGAAAAGTCTGGAGGGGCTGAGGGAGCTGAGAAAGGGGCTCAACCTGGAGAAAAGGAGGCTCAGGGGGGACCTTGTGGCTCTACACAGCTCCCTTGTTGATGCTGGGGGATCACGTGCTCTGACTCCGTGATTTCAGAAGGCTGAACAAATGCTTTGTTAAGCTCTGCTATATTACACTAATACTAGACTGTAGGAAAGAGATATTATACTAAAGAGATACTAAAGAAAAATCTGTGACTGTCCTCAGACAGTCAGGACACAGCTTTGACCCAGTTTGCCAATCAACCCAAACAACCCTCCCCAGAGTCCAATTAACAAATCACTCTGGGTGAACAATCTCCATGACACATTCCACACGTGCCAAACAACAGGAGCAGCAAGTGGAGATAAGAATTGTTTTCTCTTCTCTGAGCTTCTCACTGCCTTCCCCAGGGAAAATCCTGGGGGACAGAATTATGGGTCTCTCTGTTCAACAGAATGTGAACACCACACTCCCTGACAGGAGGGGACAGCCAGCGGGTCGGGCTCTGCTCCCAGGAACAGGGACAGGAGGAGAGGGAACGGCCTCAGACTGTGCCAAGGGAGGTTCAGGTTGGCTTTTAGGGAAAATTTCTCCCTAGAAGGAGGGAAGCAGTGGCACAGGCTGTCCAGGATGGAAGGTTAGACTAGATGGTCCTGGAGACCCTTTCCAATCCTGATGGTTCCATGATCTCAGAATCCCACATGGATTCACTCATGAAGAAACACCTCTGGTGCCCAAGTCATCCTGGGCAAGAATGAATTCCCCTTTGCAGCCCTTCCTGTGGAAAACCCCCCACGTGTTTAGAAGACTGAACCCATCCTTGATGCCATTGGAACCCATCTAAGTGCCACTGAACCCATCCAAGTGCCATTGGAATGGTGGATTTCCTGCATTTCAGAGGGAGTGGGACCTCAATTATTTATCATCTGGGGCAATATTGCTTATAGCAAGCAAAGTGATATAAAAATTAAATTTTTTTGTAGAAAAAATAAATCCCACATTTCCACATTAATTTTCTTCATTACCTTCGATTTATATTAACTAATTTCCAAGTGCTCCTTTCTCACCTTAGCTGGTTGCAGTTTTCAATTACCTTAATTTAACCAGAAATCTCCAGATAGGTCACAGCTCTCATGTTTAATGAAAAATGAGTGAAAAAGGCTTAATAGAAATTCATAAGTTCCTGATGTTCTTTGGAGTAACACATACATTATTTAGTTCTGAGTGATGCTCTACACATTTAACCATATTTAGGCTGCTAATTGTACTGGATTTAATGTCCCTGTGGGAGTATCCTTCACAACACAAGACAGCTTCTCACTGAACTCCCTGCATTGCTCACCAAAGCAAAAACCACTCCTGGATATTGATTACTCCTAATATTCAAGAGTTTTAATGACAGAAGAATGCTTTGTAGAATAAACCAGAAAATCCTTAATTACTTTTAATGTTCCCTGGACTGCTCTAAGTCAGGGTAAAGAGATAAAGAGACAATTTCTATAATGTTTTAAAGGATGGTGAAATCCTTTATTTTTTGTTGTTGTTCAATCATTGTGGGTATTCTGTCTCAACACTTGGGGTCACAAATTCCAGTAGAATTCCAGTAGAAGCTGAAGGTTCTTCCACACTGAAAATAAGATCCTCTCCCTTTTTTTGGTCTTTTCTGACTCTACTCTACACTGGGAAGTTTTTAATAACAAACAGTCTGCAAACTCACAGGTGAGCTAAACTAGAAAAAGAAATGTTATTTATTCCAGAGTGCCTGATGAAAATTGGCTTCAAAAGAACGTCCTTCCTTTGGAATTTTGCTTCTTTTCTCCCCACTGCATGATTGCATTTGACTTTGTACAGGGCATTGAACTGGAGAGGGGAAATAGTGGTATTCCAAGGGAAGAAAAAAGAGCCAGCAAGAAAAAATTGAAAAGTGAAAAAAAGAGAAAGGCTGAATTTTCCAGTCATTAAATTGCATTAAAAATATTGAAACACAAAATGTAATGTGGCTTGGCTATGAATAATATTTTTTAAAAGAAAAATATCTGTGAAATATTGAATTCATTCTGCAAAATCCATATAGTAGCAAACATTCTTTCAGCAAAAATGAGGGAAGAGGTTTTGTGAAACCATTTTCAAAAGTCAAAAAATTTTCAGCAACTTGACTTTTTGTAAAATCCCAGTGATCTACGTATAAAAAGAAACATAGAGGCCTCTTTTAGGTAACAAACTCAGTATTCAAAACATCAGTTTTGATGATTTTCGAAGTTTTGCACCACTGAAATAATCAGTATTATACAACTTAACTGCCATGGATTTCTAAGCTAATTGACAAAAACATTTTGGGGTAAAAATGTTCTTTTTATTATATTTTAATTTTGTCTTAAAGGAATTTACTTTCTACATAAAACATTAAAAACTCAAGTGCTTGCTATCAGGTTGTGGAGAAGCTAAGAATTCATGTAATTTAAAATTGCATATTTCAAAACCTCTAAACACTGAACAGATCCCTAAAAATCTACATTAGTATTCTTCCTGTTGCTTTATGATGATATTAAAATATTTCTTTAGATCTTTATTATTTATTTTCTACTCTTCATAAAATCTTTCTGTTCTGAGAACATCACTAAAGGAATAAGTTACTAAAAACATCTTTTAGATGTCAAAGCTGAAAGTGAAGCTCTAACCTGAAGCCTCACCTGTGGAGATTCCTCCTCTTCATTCAGATTAAAATATTTTATCAAAAATATTTGGATGTTTCTGTGAATATTGAGGCTGATATGTACACTAAAATCAAAGGGATCCATGGATCTGTGTCCCAAAAATCCAGAGCACAGGAGCAGCTGGGGAGATTGGGCACATCTCATAAATCACTCAGTCAGCAGCAGACAGGATTATACCTTCACTGTAAACCTCTGACACCTTTCTGTATGGAATCTGTATCCTACACTGGATCATCCCTGGATATTTATATCATCTTAGAGCCTGGGAGAAATGATGCCCTCTTCTGATAATGTCATTTTACTTCTAGGAAGGAAGAAATCTAGACAGGCTGGGGGAGCAATGCAAGACTTCTTGGGTAGTTCTAACTTTGGTGGAGAACCTCTGCCATAAATAAAGCTAATATTTCATGTGACGAGGGGGGTTTTCAAGGGGGGTTCCTGAATGTGCATTGAGATCCTGACAAATGAAATGGCAATGAAATGACAGGATTTCTTGCAGAAATTCCAATGTTGTTTTTTCTGCTGTGAATGAGGCTTGTCTCATTGAAGAGTTTTCTAAATGTGGTACAAACAATGTTTAGTACAAAGGAAACTATTTTAAAAATATGTATTAGATCTAATGGTTACTACATTGCTCTAAATGTCTGTAGAGTAGTTAATGAAATACAATCCAGTCACATCACTCAATCCCTTCACAAACTGGCTCAGCTTGCTCTTGGAACAAGCCTGCTTCCTCCCCTTTTGTTAAATAAAGTTTGCTAACTAAACTTATTATCAGAATCCTTCTGGGTTTTCACAGAACTAATAAATAACCATGGTTAATTTGAGTTTCCTGCCCTTGTGCCATTGTTGTCATTCCACAGGAGATTGTGCTCCTTCTCCAGTGACCATCCTTTAATTATGGCATCTATGGAAAACAATTGCATCTCCTCTCAGATTTGGTTTGCTTGGGTGAAAAAAAAAAACCCCAAACCATCTGTCACCGACATTGCACAAGGGAAGGGACTCCAGTTCCTAACATTCCTGTGACTTCCCTCTGCATCCTCTCCAGCTGGAATTAATCCTGAAAGCAAGAGCTGTAAGAAATGCTCAATACAAGGTTTAAATAGTGCCTGGCATAACACTAATAATTCCCATTAATTAGAGAAATCCTCTTCCTGATCCATCCTAACATTTGCATTTTCCATGGCTTCACCACAGCGGTGCATTGTCACAAAATCATCAAAGCAGCAGATGGGAAAAGTCCTATCAATCCTTTCAACTTCAAATGTACAAATCCATTCTGTTTCTTTCTTTATTAATTTTCAAGTGAATAATATGATATTTATTCAATTAAGGGCGAGAGAAGTATAAAGGTTAATATTCCTGGAAGGTTCTGTAGGACATGGCAAAATGAGTTGAGAATGTCCAGAACCAGGTCTGAGCAAATCTTCAGAATTGGGGTTCTGCAGCTCAGAGCAACCCAAAAAATGGGGAAAAACCCTGGGAGAATCTGAATAATACTCAGGAATAACAAAAAAAATTGCAAAATAGGATTACTTTTGATGGGGAAGGAAGAGCATTCTGCTTTCTGCCACTTACAAAGAGCTAAGTTCACTCTCTTAGCTACATTGCAGATTTTTTTTCAGCCAAAGTGGTGCTACCAGTTATTTGAGTAAAGAAAGAAAACAAAGAGAAAGAGGGAAAAAGAAAAGAAGAAAATAAGGACAACTTTGAGAAACCAAACTTGCCCAGGGAGAATGGCTGCTGGACAGAACTTTATGGAGGCACTAAAAACATCCTTAAAATTCAGATGCCTTCCCTTTGTCCATAAGCACCAACCAAAGGATGGATTTGAACATTTAAAATGACCCTGCCAGTAAAAATAAGAAATTCAGGTGAACACCATTAGTAGAGTTAAGTTTATATTGAAACTAAATATCTATATTTGTGTTACAAGTAGTGAAACTGGAAAACATCCCAAAATACTCACTTTGGGGTGGGGATTTTTTTAAAATCATGTGTTAGGAGCATAAATATTGTAATAATTTCCTTCTCTTGTTCAAAATTTGGCCATGCCACAAAAAAAATCCCTTCCTCTGGAGGTTATGTTAGAGTACAACCCAGGCTGATATTGATCTGCACAAGCTATTTGTATTTTTCAGGCTTTCTGGAAAGGCAGAGTGCTTTTTAGCAGAGCACAGAAGCGAGGAAAACTCCCAAATTGTTTGTATTTGTAGCAATAAGAATGATCACTGGAGCAATATCAAACACTTGCAATCCCCCTTCCTGTCTAGTCTTTTATCAAGTGATTTAAAAATGACTCATGTAATTTAAATTCTCCATTAAAAAAGCGACTTGTGTTGTTCTCTGAAGCTTCCAGCTGCAAGATATGATTGCAACATGATTTGTTACATGCAGGCAAATAATTGATCAAACCCCGAGTTCCACAGAGCCATCAGTCACACCAGCACCTGAGTGGGAAAAAGATGCCATAAATTCACAGGTTCTGAGTTATGGCTGTGCCTTGGTGTGGGATGAACAAGCTGCTGATAAAAACAGCTGCAAACAAAGCTATATCTCAAGAAATAAAGGATATTTATTCCTGACAAGATCTGGAGGATGCAGAGAAGACAATTATAAGGGAAGGGATACTGTTGAAGTCAGGCAAATCTATCCAAATTATGCAGAATCATCACTTACCAATTGAACATTAACCCAGAATTTCTGACAACCAGCAGAAAACACAGCCCGGTAATTCAGTGTTCTCGTGACAGCTGCAGTTTTTAGTGGTTGCTTGCACAGAATGTCCTGAGTTCTGCTTATCTGCTGCAGTGGCTCCATCTTTTCCCACAGATTTGAGAGACTTCTCAGGAAATGTGTGGCTGTCCCTGGATCCCTGGCAGTGTCCCAAGGCCAGGTCGGATGGGGCTTGGAGCAGCCTGGGATAGTGGAAGGTGTCCCTGCCCACGGCAGGGGTGGCACTGGATGGGCTTTGAGCTCCCTCCAGAGGAATTCTCCCTTTCCACCCTTCCTGGAGCCCCTGGAAGGTGCTGTGAGGTCTCCACACAACCTTCTCCAGGCTGAACATTCCCAGCTCTCCCAGCCTGGCTCCATGGGGGAGATGTTCCAGCCCCCTCAGCAGCTCCATGGCCTCCTCTGGACCCTCTCTGACAACCCCTGAACCTGTTGGATGGCCTTGTCCTTTCCCTTTTCCTGGGAGAAGTGCTCTGTTCTGCTGATGCCACCAAGAGGTGGAAAGCTACATGGTCAAGGCCCAAAATTTCTCTCTATTTTAACCCCTTTTCCTGTAGTGCCAGGATTCCTCCCTGGTTAGAACCCAAATTTCTATTTTAACCACATTTCCTGTAGTGCCAGGATTCCTCCCTGGTTAGAACCCAAATTTCTATTTTAACCACATTTCCTGTAGTGCCAGGATTCCCCCCTGGTTAAATCCCAAATTTCTATTTTAACCACATTTCCTGTAGTGCCAGGATTCCTCCCTGGTTAAAGCCCAAATTTCTCTCTATTTTAACCACTTTTCCTGTAGTGCCAGGATTCCTCCCTGGTTAAAGCCCACAATTTCTATTTTAACCCCTTTTCCTGTAGTGCCAGGATTCCTCCTTGGTTAAAGCCCACAATTTCTCTCTATTCTAACCACTTTTCCTGTAGTGCCAGGATTCCTCCTTGGTTAAAGCCCACAATTTCTCTCTATTCTAACCACTTTTCCTGTAGTGCCAGGATTCCCCCCTGGTTAAAGCCCAAATTTCTATTTTAACCACATTTCCTGTAGTGCCAGGATTCCTCCCTGGTTAAAGCCCAAATTTCTATTTTAGCCACTTTTCCTGTAGTGCCAGGATTCCTCCCTGGTTAAAGCCCAAATTTCTCTCTATTTTAACCACTTTTCCTGTAGTGCCAGGATTCCTCCCTGGTTAAAGCCCACAATTTCTATTTTAACCCCTTTTCCTGTAGTGCCAGGATTCCTCCTTGGTTAAAGCCCACAATTTCTCTCTATTCTAACCACTTTTCCTGTAGTACCAGGATTCCTCCCTGGTTAAAGCCCAAATTTCTATTTTAACCCCTTTTCCTGTAGTGCCAGGATTTCTCCCAGCCTTGACCCTGGGGCTGTGTGCCCTCCAACACTGGCACGGTCTCTCCTTCAATCCACAGCCTTGCAACCTTGCAAAGTTCTCTTTCCATGGACCCTACCCTTCATTTTTATAATTGGCAGTGCAGAGGGGACCAAATGCAAAGTCAGGGAATTAATTTAGGTGTGCTGCCCTCATCTGCATGTCCTTAATTCAGGCTGTGCACTGCACTCAGCAATGGGTCACTTCCACAGAGATTGGACCAGCAGTGGGGAACAATGGGGCTAAGAGCTGAACCTCAGGAAGAAATAGATTGACCTGCTAAAACAATCTATTCTGAAGAATTTCTATTCAGTCACAGAAAGCAGAAAATATATATATTTATATCTGTATAACTATATTAATATAAAAACATAGAAACCTCCTAATTTCAGGCTAGGAAATTAACTAGACACAAGTTTTTGACATGGAATTCTAAAAGTGTACGACAAGGGCTTAGTGTTACATGGAAAATAAAACTCTTACCTGAATTTGAGAGCTTACTGGGATAAAAAGGTTGATTTTACCTTTAATACTACTTTAATAAAGTATTATTATTATTATTAAAGAAACTGTAATAAAGTTTCAGAATGTGGGGAAATTCCAGAAGAGATGCTTCCATAGTCCCCCCCCTTCCTGAGCTGGGATGCTCTGAGCCTGGGGCTTCACCTCATCCCCAAAAGAAAAGGGGTGAACCCAACACACTTCACCTAATTGGGCCTATCAGAGCTCTTGGAGCCAAAGCAAATTAATATTAATTATGTCTTCCTTAATCTCCTTTTCCTTTGTGGGTGCAACTGCCTACCAAGTTCTGCCATCAGAGTTCATTGATTTTTACTTTTGATGTGCTCTCTTTATCATTTTCTCTCTTTTTTTTTTATAATGTATTTATTTTTAGGGTTTTTAAGACAGCAAAGTGCTCCAGAACACTGCATTTAACAATTATTTATGTGCATATTGGATGCACTCCAGCTTCCTTCCTTAAATATATATATTTTAAAGCAACAATAAAATAGATCTGGTGAACAAGATCTATTTTTCACCAATGATTATGCCAACAACAGAGGAAAAAAATATATGAACCTGTGAATAATTTATAAATTGGATAAGAAAAAGGCAGATTGATCTGTGAATTTATTAAATATTAATAATCCTACAAGGCTGACATGATAACATAATTCAGGATAATGGTGAAGTTAAACCAAGCTGTCTGTGCTGGGTGTTTGGAGCAGAAGTGCTGAATGGAGACCACCAGGTTCCTCTGGGTGAAGATTAGACATCATCAGATCTTCAAGAATCTTCTAAAATGATGAAATATCCTTAGGCTTGTGCCCTCTTCTACATCTGTAAAAGTGACTATTAAAGAAAGTCAAAGGAGTTCCCAATATCCATCAGTTCTCTGATCCTGAGGCTCCTAAAGCAGCTTTTCCAGAGGCTCAATGCTGGGCACCTGAGGGGTGGGAGCAGGGAGATCCATTAGAACTGGAAGGGTTTGGGAGTGGGATCATCTTCCCAAATATCAGAAACCCCACAGTGGGCAGCAACATATCTAAGCTGAGATCAGAGTTTCCAGCTTAGTGAAAAAGAAGAAAGGAAAAAAAAAGGAAGAAAAGAAGGGAAAAGGAGAAGGAGGAGGAGGAGGAGGAGGAGGAGGAGGAGGAGGAGGAGGAGGAGGAGGAGAAGGAGAAGGAGGAGGAGGAGGAGAAGGAGAAGGAGAAGGAGAAGGAGAAGGAGAAGGAGAAGGAGAAGGAGAAGGAGAAGGAGAAGGAGAAGGAGAAGGAGAAGGAGAAGGAGAAGGAGAAGGAGAAGGAGAAGGAGAAGGAGAAGGAGAAGGAGAAGGAGAAGGAGAAGGAGAAGGAGGAGAAGGAGGAGAAGGAGGAGGAGGAGGAGGAGGAGGGGAAGGGGAAGAGAAGAGAAAAGAGAAGAGAAGAGAAGAGAAGAGAAGAGAAGAGAAGAGAAGAGAAGAGAAGAGAAGAGAAGAGAAGAGAAGAGAAGAGAAGAGAAGAGAAGAGAAGAGAAGAGAAGAGAAGAGAAGAGAAGAAGAAAGAAAGAAAAGAAAGAAAGAAAAGAAAGAAAGAAAAGAAAGAAAGAAAGAAAGAAAGAAAGAAAGAAAGAAAGAAAGAAAGAAAGAAAGAAAGAAAGAAAGAAAGAAAGAAAGAAAGAAAGAAAGAAAGAAAGAAAGAAAGAAAGAAAGAAAGAAAGAAAGAAGAAAGAAAGAAAAGAGATAGGAAAATAGAGAAAGACCCCTCCAAAGTCTGTTAATTCTGCAGCCATGCAAACACATTAATGGGATGAAATTCTGTCCTTATCCCATGGTGTCCCCAGAGCTCATTTGCAGAGCCTGGGATCTGAGACAGATAAGCACTAATTTCTGAGCAGTGCTCATATGGCAGCTGCTAAAGTGGCAGCTCCCTGACTCGGGTGTTCTGCTAATAACATTTAGTGGGGTTGGCAATCCCATTGATTTCCCATATGTAATAAGGAGAGTGCATTGCTACCTTCCTACTTAAGGTTTATTAAGCAGGCAGGATATTAGAAGTCAGAACTGATTAATTCAAGGCATAAACAATCAATTTGGGTTTTTTAGTCTTCTTTTTCTTTTTTTTTTTATCCAGTCTTTTCCCCAGACACATCCCTATTAGTGCTCTCATTTCTGGTGACACTTGTTTTTTGCTTTCCTTTGTGAGTTTTCACCTCTATGTTAAAGAATGTATGAAACACTCATGGTTTTGTCTTGATTTGTGTCATCAGTCACAATCAGCTCAAGGCTTTGGTGGCAGACACTGAAAGGGCTGCAGCAGATAAACCTTTTCATATCCAGTTCACACCAATAGTGAAAGTCTTCAAATTATAATATAATAATAATAATAATAATAATAATAATAATAATAATAATAATAATAATAAAATAGGTGTGTGTTCTATAGACTCAAATTAGGATTTTTTACAACAGACATAAAGGAACATTTATTCTCTTTTCTTTGCATCAATTTTAAGGTCAAGAGCAGCCAGGGAGTAGCCTGTAATTTAGGAAAGCCCATTTCAGGGTCCTTGGGGAGAAATTTGTATCCAAGTAGAAAGCACCTTTTTAACTCTCCTAATTTAAATAGAACTATCTCCTAATGTCCTCCTTGCTCAATAAACTTCTACTGGAATTGCTGCATTCTCTTCTCCTTATTACTTACGGGAAGTGAAGGGAATTGCCACTGGAGATGGCATTGCCACAGCCACAGGATGTGCCAGCACAGCAGTTGCCATAGGAGCACTCTTTAGAATCACTAATTTGTCACAGGACTGGAGTGGGAATGAGCACCTGGAGTGTGACTTGATAATGATGGAGCTCTGTTCCAGTAATGAGCCTGCTGCCTTTGTGGAGCTCATTTTTGTAACTTCAGGTAACTTCAAAAGAACCCATTCACTGACAGTGTTATATATCTAGATATCTAAATTTATTCAAGTTTTTAGTGGGTACACATATATTGCATATATAAAAAAGGAGTATTTTACTGCTTCAAGACTGCAGTGAAACAACAGAAAAATCATGAGAAGGGTGAAAAAAGGGCAAATCTGCCCAATAGTAATTTTCTTTGCCACATTCATGAGAGAAAATAAAGGCACAATCATACTAAAGGTGATTAAATAGAAAAACAAAGCAAAAGTGAAAAATACAAGAGTCCAGAGCTAGTTTGGGGTGCAATGGGACACGGTGGCCTGGTCATGTCACAGGTCACCAGGTGTACTGCCCTGTGCCCATGTCTCAAACACCACATTAAACACCCAGGGCACTGTGATAGCCCCATCAGCTCCTGAGTGGGTCATGATTCTCAATTTCTGCTTTCATTCCACAGCTCCTGAAACATCTCCTTGCCTTGCACCCACTGACAGTTTGGTTGGCTCCAGCTGACAGCTACTCTTGAAATCCCAAGAGATTTTTTACAGCTTGAGGTGCCTCTCTGTCCACCTGTACAATTTTTTTCCTTCAGACTGTGCAGATTCTTCTTTCCCTGCTTGCTGCACTCCAACAAGACACCTCTCTCTTGGTGCTTTTTACATTTTCTGTTATGGTTTCCCTAGGAGGATCCTTTGTTGCCAGCTATTACAGAAATCCCATTCCTGTTCTCCTCCTAGGGGATTCCTCACACTCATTTCAGACAACTGAATTTGTCCATGGCAGTCAGTAAAGGGATTATGTCAGGCTACTTCTCCAATAACATGGGGTTTATTCTCCCCTGACTCAAGCAATCAAGGACTGCATCTTCTTTTTCTAAAGATGCACTTAGAATTTCTATGGAATAATAGTGGGGGTGATGTGGCAAAGGAATGGAGCAGAGGAAAAGAAATATGATTAACATAACAACCACAACAAAAGGTTGAAACATTTAATTACACACTGCAAAAGATGTCACAGCCAGGTGTGACTGGTGGGATGATATAATAAAGAAACAAAGGCTGAGTATTTATTATATGGCTTATCGACCTGGGAACATCCTGAGCTGCTTTCTGGCAGAACTAAAACAAGGCTTAAGTTTACAGTTAAATCCCTGGCTGATATTTGTGACATTTTCTATCATCTTCACAAGCCTCCTTCCAACTTCAGCCTGTGATTCTCTGTGTTCAGTATATATCTCCATCCTTTACACCATCCAACTCCCCAAAGGGTTCATTCTCTTACGCTCAGATATTTGGTTTAAAACCATTAACTTCTTCAAGGCATCAAAACCACAGGATCAGTTTTTCTTGCTATTTACTCTGCCCAAGTAGAAGATCATTCCTGCATCATGATGTTATTCAGGGTTCAGAAGTTAAACCTTTGGGGTGTGGCTTTGCTTGGGTTTTTGGGGTAGAAGGGGGAGGAAGGTCCTGTCTCTTCCTCACATCAGAGTTTCCATCTCTTTTTGTGGTATTTAGCTTCATTAAATGAACTGAGGCTATGATTCTGCTGAGATAAAAACACTCTGATGGTGCAACAAAGAAATCATTGTGGTCTTTAGGGGAAAGGGGACACAAGGACTTGTGGCTCCCTGATCTGGACACTCCTCTTATTCTTCAGCTCTTTTAAACCATGCTCAGCAAGTCACTAAACATTCCTGTGTACTTCTGATGGAGCTTTTCCTGAATTCATAACCCCAAAGCATTCTTCCAGCCCTGGAGTAAACCTTTAAGGTCCTTAAAAGGGTCCCTTCTCTTGGAAAAAAAAAAAAAAAGGAAAAAACCAACAAAAACAAACAAACATAAAAAACCACAACAAAACAAAGCAAAAACAAACAAACAAAACAAAAAACCAAAAACAAACAAAAAACCCAAACAAAAACAAAACAAAAAAAACCACCCCAAAACCAAAAAACCTTGCACATTTAGAATAATGTAAAATCCTATTTTTCCACAGTCCTAATAAATCAAAATCACTTAATTGGAGCGGATGTCAACATCAATCATACTAATTTGGGTGCTATAGCAATAAGTGAATCAATAAAGGCCTAAGAACAGTTGGATGAACACAGTTAATGAACTCTTTCCTGTTTTCCAGTCGGAGAAAAGCTCAAAAACTCACAAGATGCATTTATCTGTTGAATTCTTATGCATTGATTGTATTGCAAAAGCAACAACCCAGTGAGAGGCCTTTTAGAGCTTTTCCTGGGGAACTACCCTGCACTGATCAGACTTTGATATAAATGAGCTATAATGAGATAAAGAGTGCATTTAAGTGGCTGAAGTGGAGGTTCTGAGTTGCTTTCTCTCACTTGCAAATGCTGTCCCAGCTCCTGCTGATGGCACTGTGCTGGGCTGGCCCTGGTGCCTCTTTGTCACTCCCCCATCTACAGGGCAGGGCAGGAAAATCTGGTGAAAATCTCTCCTGGGGCAAGATGAGGACAGGGAGATCTCTCACCTGTTGAAGTCACAAGCAGAAGTCTTGACTTGGGGAAAGTAATTGAATTTATTGCCAATTACTTGTAACAGAGGAGGAGAGTATGAAACACAACAAAGCTAAAATCCGCTTCCTCCCACCCTCCCTTCTTCCCAGGCTCAGCTTCACTCCCGACTCTGCTGCCTCCTCTGCCCAAGGGGGCTCTTCTTTGTCATCCATACATGTCATCAGTGTCCTCCTACTGTTTATGGCAGTGTCCTTGATGGAATTGTAATCATTGCCCTTCTAAGATATAATCAATATAATCAGCAGCTCATGTTCCCTTAAGGCAGGGCTTAAGTGAGGTAAATGCATTACACAACTTTACCAGAGATCTATACAGGTCATTTCCATATTGCTGTGTGACCAGGTATGTCTTTTTTCATAAATACACACATTTTTCTGCAGTTCAGAAATAAATACACAAAATGATAATTGTTAGATCTTGTCTTAGGCAGTGTCACCATGTCTGAATTCCCCAGCAGACTCACACTGGCTACTCAAAACTCTTATCATCTTGAAGATATAAATGGGATTTTGGTTTCTCTTTCCCTTGGGTTTTTATTTCAGTTCAGCCCATGAGTGTTTAAAGCATTTTTTAAAGATTACTTTTACATTTTTTTTCCCTTTAAAGATTTTCCTTCAGCTTTAATGAACAGTGTGGATATGGTTTCCTTTCACCAGGAAGGAAGGATGAAGCACCACATTGGCCCTGTCTCCTGCTCTGCTTTGCCCTTCTTGTTCCCCTGTGCCTTAATTTCCCCAAATATAAACAGCAAATAATGTACATATACATATTTGCTCCTGGAGACTATTTCTACTGAAATTTTGGCTGTGAAACTCAGCAATCCCTAAACACTCTGCCTTTTTAGAACAGTGCAGTGTAACAGCTTCAGAATTCCCCTGCAGTTAGGGGAAAGCCATAACTGAAATGAAGCCTAGTGCATAATAGGCACTACTAAAACAGCTCACAATTACTGTAATTTTACATTTAACTCACTCTCAGCCTATAGAAAAAAAAATCAAGCAGTAGCTCCTTGTTCTGTATACCTTTGTACAGCTTCCATTAGAATATGTACAAACAGCCTTGTTATGTGAGACACAAAACCCTTCCTGAAATGGCATCTCAAGCTCATTACTGGGAGAATGAGAAAGCTCTCTAATGTGATTGCTCTTGCTTCATAACAAAGGCAAAAATCACCTGTTCCTTGCAGTCTGAAACCAGTTGAGATTGCAGTTGGCTGAAGTGCTGCTGATGAATATTCACTTGCACTGGCTGTGTGTGTGTGTAAGGCTGTGTTAAAATGTGTAAATTTCATCTGCATTGATCGTTTCTATTCATTAGATGAAGAAAATAATAAAATTATAAAACCACAGAATGGTTTGGGTTGGAAGGGACCTCACAGCCCATCCAGGCCACCCCTGCCATGAGCAGGGACACCTTCCACTGTCCCAGGTTGCTCCAAGCCCCATCCAGCCTGGCCTTGGACACTGCCAGGGATCCAGGGGCAGCCACAGCTTCTCTGGGCACCCTGTGCCAGGGCCTGCCCACCCTCACAGGGAACAAATTCTGCCTAATATCCAATCTATCCCTGCTTTATTTCAGTCTGAAGCCACTGCTCATTGTCCTGTCCCTCCAGATCCCTGTAAAAGTTCCCTCTCCATCTTTCTTGTAGGCTCCCTTCCATTCCAGACTTAAAGAGTCATCTGAAGTCAATGTCAAACTCACACAAAGCTGTAACCCACCCTTTGTGACCATTTCAATAGAAAAGACCTTTTGTCACTGGTGGCAATATTGTTTTTTATTAGTTTTGCTCGAGTCAATTGAACTGTGTCATAGATGGATCATTCCTCAACCATAATTTGAGAGTTTCCTTCAGTTTCCAGAAGGATTAGATCAGACTCACTGGGTTTGTCTTATGTGTATCCACCATGGATACACAGACTGGGCCACTTTAGGAATTCTGAATTTGGGAGGGAGTCCAGATGGACCTTCCTGATCGCTGCCCATGTGTCTGTGAGATGTCACTGTCATAGGTCCTAGAGAGAGTGTAGGGGTGGCCAAGTCCCACATAAATCTGGGGAAAACAGCTCTGGTGTAAAAACAATGCTGAAAACTGAAAGCCCTGAGTGACTGCGAGCTCGCCGAGCTCATTGTGGGATTTCAGTGCTTAAAGGGAACTCATGTAAGGGAGATGGAGGGAAGCTTTGGACAGGATGGGACAGAAAGGAACAGTTTTAAACTGAAAGAGGGCATATTTCAATGAAAAGGCAGGGGCAAATATTCCCTGTGAGGGTGGGCAGGCCCTGGCACAGGGTGCCCAGAGCAGCTGTGGCTGCCCCTGGATCCCTGGAAGTGTCCAAGACCACGTTGGACAGGGCTGGGAGCAGCCTGGGACACTGGAAGGGGGTGGCACTGGATGGGCTGTGAGGTCCCTTCCAACCCAAACCATTCCATGATTCTATAAACACCATCAAGTGTCTTATTTGTCTTTCATCACTCCTTTGTTCAATTTGTCCAGTCCTCTTTTTGATGCTGTGCTGGGAGTGGAACCAGACCTGTTGTTCAGTGGAAATATTTAATGACTGCTAAGCACCTAGGTCAGGGCTGCACTTGCATGAATGTGCTTGATTTTAAGCAGGATCCTTCATTTTTCTGATGTTTGCCTTGGCAGATAAACCCACGTTTATCAGAATGCAAAAATACAATAAAATCAAACACATTGAACACTTTAGTAGATGGAGCTGTATGAATTGCCAACAATTCCAAAGCTTTTCAGCCAAAACACAAAATCTGTGAAAGTCTTTGCTTAGTTGGGTTTTGCATGTTTTTCACATAATGCTCAGATGTTCCAAAAATACCTTCACAATATGGGACCTTCTAATTCAAAGCAAAAGAAATTCATCTGTGACAATCAAAAATCCAGGGAAGAACAAATCCCACTCGTGGAGCCTGATTCTAGAATCATCTCTCACTTCAAGCTGCTGTGACTTCCCTTATTGGTGACATAGTTTATAATAAGCTGAAAATAATAAGTATCAAGCAGAGTCAGATGAAAATGCAGGCTTAGGACAGAACTATGGATCCCTGTATCCAATGTAATTAGGGCTGCAATGTGCTAACCACGGAAATGAAACTGGTAATAAAATAGGAATGTTATTTTCCATGACACAATGAGCAGCCTGCATACTTTAATAACCACTAACTTAATGAGTTTGGAAGCAATGAAATTCTTTACTTGTATTAGGAATATAGCAGAATTGTATTTACCTCAGGTGTATTTCTACTCCAATGTTAATTAGAAAAATAAAAGGAAAACTATATGAAGAAAAACAAACAACTTGGACTAATTTATCTATCTCAGAACCAAAAGTCATGGCATGTTTGTTCTTGAGAAAATGATAAAAAAAACCTTGTTAAACAAATGAGACAAACACTGTAGATTAAATTTTTGTGTTGTTTGTATTCTGAATGAAAGCAAGAGATTAATGAGATGTAATATAATTAGTGAGATGTGGTATAACCACGCAGGGCAGGTCCCTCTGCACAGCACAGCCTGGCCAGGATTCAGCAGTGTTTTTACACTAAAAATCAATGCAATCTACACTCATTTCTCTTCATCAGAGCACTGCTGAAGTATCCTATTCCAAACCAGGTTTTTAAAAGGTGCCACTCTTTTTAGTTTGCTTCTTCCATGGAATTGGAAAATACCCTGCTCTCACAGCTCCATCCTGCAAGCCAGGGACATGGGGGAGGATCTGCCAGAGCCAAGGCTTTTGTACTCCCTGCATTTTGCAAATTGCTAAAAATCCCTTTTCTTACCTAAAAAAAGAAAAAAGAGAAATGGGGCTAATTCTCAACACATGGGAATAAAGAATCCAGAGGTAATCCAGATGTTTAAGTATTAAAAGAGAAAAAAGCTTTTTGTTTTCTGGTGCTGGCAGTGCCCTGCGTTTGCCAGTGTCAAAATCCTTCCTGATCTGCTGTGTGTCAGCATAACACACCACATCAGGGGAAGTTTTAACCCCAAATATTTCAGTTTTCCAATTTCGTCTTTATCAACAAATAGGACTTTTTATAATGATTAGCAATGTTGACGTTAGATGTTCAAAATGTTTAGGAGTAAGCAAGTTGCCATACAAATGCAGTTGAGTAATATATTCCCCTTTTCCCAGATTGATAACTAATGATTTTTCAGAGAACTCTTTCACTTTTTCTGTTCAATTTGTCCAGAGTAAGATTAGTGCACAGTGATGTTCAGGCATGCTTTGACTTGCTTTGACTCCTCTGATCCTGTTGAGCCTGGTAGTTGTACAAAAATGAGTTACATTCCCACTTTACCCTAAATGCAACATAAAAGCTCTCCTTCTCAGGGGGCAGAAAAATTAGATTCTAAAACTGACCCTTGCTCAACAAAACTCATACAGACAGAGGGGTATCAGCCACACCATCTGCATCTGGATTGTGCTTTCTCCTTCTCTCCACAATAAGGAGGTGTGAAGCACATTAACCTTGAAGTTTGACCCATTTTTCTCTCACACTTGCACGCCCCCAAAAAGTACCCAGCTATTTGACCTTCTCTGCCTCAGGTGCTCCATTATTCCACACATGGCCTCTGACAAGCAGAGTTTTCCATGAGATGGAGTGTGCTTTGACTCCTGTTACAGGAATCAGTTTTCAGGCTAAAATATTTCTCCAGAGAAGTGTCATGATACAATCTTGGCAGCTCATTTATTCTCTGGCGACTCCTCTTTCCAAGAGCATCTATGAATGTATTCATAGACAATATTTCACCCTGAAACTGCTTGAAAAGGATGCAGAACAGAGTGCACTGTTTTCATGCTGAAAAATATGCAGCTAGAAGAGGCTGCCTCCTTTGTTCAGCACTTCCAGCAGTTGTACACCCTGTTCTCTTATCCATGCTCTTGTCACTGAGTGCATCAAAGAAAAATAACTTTATTCATTAATTATGCTTTCATTTGCACCAATCCCGATGTGGTTGCAGTGCACTAAGCAATCATCATAAATTAGCTTTTGTATCACATATTGCAAAGAATGATGATTTTTTTTCAGTGGGGAAGAGAAATATTGATGCTTTTAATTTAGCAAAAGAAAATGCATGTACAAGTCTGTTCTTTGGTTGTTCTCTAAAGTGTGTAGCTGAGATAAAATTGATTTTTCCAGGTGCTTTCTCCTCATTTGCCCCTCTTTCAGAACTCCTATTGTGTTAACTGTACAGGGCTTGCTTACTCAAGGGTCACACACTGTGAGTACAACTGAATGAACTCTGAGTAATAAAAGATGAGAGCTCCTCTGGACTTCATTTAAAGTTTGCTGCTCAAGAGGCTGGAAACTCACTGTGGTTTTGCTCCTTCCTCAAGTATTCCCAAAAGCCCCAATCTCAATAGATCACTTGGGAGCCTGAAATGATATTTCTGTTGCCTACCAGCCTTGGAGCTGAGAGGAGGGAAATTGAGGTCTCGACCTGGACGTCCAAGTCTGTATGGAAAAGGCTACTCACCAAATGCCATCTATATTAGGATCTCTCCTGCTTATTTCAGCTTGTTGGGAAATTACATGTGCAGTAAGTGTTGTCCTTGAAGAGTCTCCAAGTCTTGCTGAACCTCAGCCTTAACCTTTCGCCAGCCTGAAAATCGATCGTTTATTTCTGCTCTTTGTTTCCCACTTCTTTCAGCTGGTTTCTGATCCAGGCAGACCTTCACCTCCCACCTCAGCACTGCTTTGTTCCCACAATCTCCCTCTGGGGAGGACTTTGCTGCAGAGTTTTTGGAAATCCAGATAAATCACACCAATTTTTCCCTTTGTCCTCTCCTTCCCAGACATTCCAGGGGTTGTAGTGGGTTGGCAGTGAGGTGGGATGTACACTGTTGACTTCTCAGTCAGCACAGCCAAACCATCAGCAATCTTTCAGGGCCTCAAACTGGGAAAATGTAGAATCATAGAATCCTTAAGATTAAGGAAAAAAATACCCAAAAATACCAAGTTCAACCTTCGACAAATCCCACCGAACCCATTGTTTCATGAAGTGTCACATCCACTCGAATTTTGGACACCTCCAGGGATGGTGACTCCACCACTGTCCTGGGCAGTCTGTTCCAGTGCTCAATCACTCCTTCAATGAAGAAATTTTCCCTAATATCCCACCACAACCTCCCCTGGTGCAGACCCTTTCCCAGGAGGAAGCAGAGCTTAGCCTTTGGTATCTGATGAATGACCTTTCCTCCTGGTAAAATAAAACCTGGTAAAACAATCTCTTTCTTCCTGGCTTGGAACAAAGAGATTATTCTCTCTGAAAAGATAAGAAGTTGGAGTGGTTTTTGTGAATCCAGACACACCTAAAGGTTTCTTCTGCTTGATTATAGCATCAAGCCCAGTGAAGACACAAGACACTGACAGAAAACATGAGGAGTTCTCTTCGAGTGAGAGTGGAATGGATTCATGGATAAAGAATAGGGCAGTATGGTCAGATTTGTTTAAAAAAATAAGTTTTAAGTTCTTCAAGTTTTCCAGTAAAGAGCAAAAAAATAATTGCAAATATTCAGGACCAAACCAGTGCTGTAGAGGAAAAGAAAAAAACCCAAAACAAATGAAATAACCACCATCAAAAAAAAAAACCCCAAACAGCAACAATAGCAACAAGAACAAAAACAGAATAGAAAAGATAAAAAGAATGGAAAAAAATAATTTCTCCCTCTTTTTCATTTTCATAAGCAGTCAAGATATTTCCCTGGATATTATGAAAATCTTTTGGGAGAATTTGATGGAAATCCCCTAATTTCACCTTTTGTCTTTGCTTCCCCTTTTGCTTTGTCTGTACAAAATTTGGCATTTCCAGTACCAATGCCAAGATAATCATGCCCTCAAGGGCTGTTACTGGTGTGGCCCTCAAGGTGGTGTTGGCCCTGTAAAACCTCACTGCCCAAAATATCCTTTCAGTTACCTCTGAAGGTTACAACAGTCCCTTAGGTGGCTGTGAAGATCCAAACACCTTCCACAGTTCTGCTGGGCATTTTTGTGTCTTCTTGTGTGACTTCTTTTCCACATTCATCAACTTTCTATGCCCTACCCAGTAGTTTCCTGCCCCCTGCCTGGTCAGTTTAGCTGAGGGCAGGACCTGCTCAGAACTTACTTCTACCTGGCAATTATATTCAGGAAGTATTTGGTGAAAAATTTGTAGGACTGCCTGAAGAACCTAGTCCTGTTAAAGGCTGAGGCAAAAAACACCTCCTGGTTTCTCCATTAGGATAAGCTAATTACTATGTTCTTAACATGGTTCTGTTTGGAGGAAAAAAGTTCTTCTTTTCGCTGGGAATGCAGCTAAAACAAGTAGATGGGGAGAAACATCTCAATTGTGGACATTCAGTCCACATACTCTTGATCCAACAGATGCATCTTTGCCAGGAGCAGAAATAGTTCAGGGTTATTTAGCCTCTAACCCGGACAGACTTTGTCCTGGTGAATGGTTCTCTCACAGCTCCTCCTGAGGGGCACCTCTGAGTTCTCCTCCCTGTGACAGGGACAGGGCCCAGGAAATGGCTGGAGCTGTTCCAGGGCAGGGTCAGGCTGGATATCAGGGAAAGGCTCTTCCCCAGAGGGTGCTGGCACTGCCCAGGCTCCCCAGGGCATGGGCACAGCCCCAAGGCTGCCAGAGCCCCAGGAGGGTTTGGACAAAGCTCCCAGGGATGCACAGGCTGGGATTGTTGGGGTGCCTGGGCAGGGACAGGGGCTGGACTGGATGATCCTGTGGGTCCCATCCCACTCTGGACATCCTGTGATTCCATGATTCAGATTTCAGCTGGTGAATACACAAACCCCACCCCTCTGCTGGGTTACCAGCTTGGGCACAATTATCAGGGAACAGACTCTGCCAGCAGAACATGCAGGGCTTCAAAATAAACCCATTATTCATTGTCTGACACACAAAAGACAGGCCAAGGACTCTGAGGCTCTTCACTCCCCATGTCCTGGTGTTGCCATCCTCCAGCAAAATCCTGGGCAGCCTCAAGAACCTGAACTGAGCATCCTCGTCCCCAGAGTCTCCCTGGTTTTTCCCCAATAACCACTCAATCCTTCTCCATGTGGGTGATTTCCCCCTCACTGTGCCACCTCTCCCTGCAGTTTCACCTCTCCCTTCTCCCTGCAGGATTCACAGCTCGGGCTCTCAGCTCAGCAATTTTCTCAGTGGCCTGAGCCAAGGTTAAGCACCAGAGCAGGGCTCTGTGTCCTTGTCCTTGTGTGCCTCCTGCAGGGGGGAGCTTTTGGCAGAACTCACCCAGTGAGTCACAGTTTTACTTCAGCAAGAGGCAGAGTGAGAAACACCATGAGGAAAGGTGGACAGGAGCCACATTGTTGGAGATGTCATCTATAAATATATATATATTTGATTTATATATTATATATTACATATTATATATATATAATATATAAATCAAAATTATTGCACCTAAATAGCCCAAGGAAATATACTTTAACTGTAAAGGCAAATGGCTAGGAAAGTCAAATGAGATGCTAAATGCATGCAAATGTTTACTTGAACATTAACTAGAAAAATCTTCCCCCAGGTGACATTTTGAAAAAGCAACTTAGTCCTAAAATATCATTACCCAGATCAAGTTTTTTTGCTCACATTATGACCATGTTGATTCTGAAGTTACTTAGTAAAAAAATCTAAAATTTAATATTTTTAACATGTACTGTCATTCTGAATAAGTAAAAATAGATCCCTGGCATAAAACTTCTAGAAGGGTTGGGATGCCAGTCTAGAAATTTTGGAAGTGAGAACCAAGTCCTGGTGTTTGGACAACAAGGTCAGAGCTTTCTCATTTCTTTAGGGAAGTTAAATCTCGGCCATGTATTTGGATACAAATATTATCCCTTAAAGCCAATAAGTGGCAGTAAACAAAACACTACCTCAGTTTCATAACCTTTTTTTAAACCTTTCTTAAGACTTTGGTTTGAATTGATAAATTTATGTTGGCATTGGGTTTGTTTTCACTGTAGTTTGTATTTGTTTTCACTGCTCAAGAGGGAATTTCAGAAATTTTGCAGCAGAAAAAAAAATCCAAACTCTTAAAGATGCCCTGTAACCATGCTGAGGACACAAGATTACAAGATAAATGACAATTTAACAGTATCCTGCAAAAGAATAATGAATATTTATTTTCTCTGCACAGATTAAGCTGACTGAGATGGTTGGAGTGGCTGATGTGCAGTGACTGCTCTGCACCCCAGGTTCAAAGAGCCAGGCAAGGAAATCCTTTGCCTCGAGGAGGAGCAGGATTCATAAGGATGGTTGTTAAGGGTGGCTGAAGTGATCTATCCTGGTTTCCAACCTCATCCATGCCTATGAACTCCTTATTTGCCGGGGTGGAGCACTCCTGAGCTTGCAGGAGCTGATCCTTGAATATCAACCAGCTTTTTTGGGCCCTTCTTCCTTCCAGGGCCTTATCCCATTTTTGGACAGGTCCAAGTCTGCTCTCCTGAAGCTCAGGAGAGTTCTAATCCTTCTTTGCTCTTTTGTCCCTCTCCTCAAGATCCTGAACTCCTTCCAGAGCTCCAGATAGGATGGTTAAAACCAGAAGAGAGAATAAAGAACAAGCAAAGGCAAAAAACCATCCATAATTTCTCCTTCATAAATTATTTGAAGGGCCAGCCACCAGTGACAATTATGGGAGCTTAACCTGTTGACCAATGGATGTGGTTGGTAAAATCTTTTTCCAAGCAGGATCATTTTACTTCCCTTTTTCCCTGATCACTGAGCTCCTGCCTTGGTACCAAGAGGTGCTTTAGTCATGGAGTCATTAAGGTTGGAAAAGCCCTCTAAACTCATCAAGGCAAATAATCCCCAGCACTGCCAAGTCCACCACTACCCAAGTGTCACATCCACTCTTCCAGGGACAGTGATTCCATCTCCTGAGCCCCAGTGCTGTGTTGCCTCATCCTTTCTTCCTGCTGCTGTTGGATTTTTGAGCTTCACCTAGGGAGGGAGTGGAGTGTCTCCAACTCTGACCTGCTCCCACAGAGCATCCTCACAGTCGTTGCTCCTCAATGAGCTTCCTCAGCTCCATCCCAAGCCCTGTGTGGAAAAAAACATCTCCCCTTCCTGCCTATTCCCTTTGCTTGAGGAGAAAGGGGAGCAGAAAACTAAAGCCAGTGAAATTGCAGCCTTAAATGAATTTACAAGGTGGACGTGGAAGCTGCTTATTTTTCAATCAGAAATTTGAAGCCATCATTGCACTTCCCTCACTAGGGAGGGGAAAACAAAGCAATTGTTGGTGCTCTGAAATTCTGCCTGAATTCACCCTGGCTTTGTTTTTATGGCCCTCTGAAAAATGACTGTGAGAGAGCAGAGAGAGAGAGAGGGGGTTACTTTTATGGTTTTCCATATATCCAAAGTGACACGGATGGGATGTGGCAGGACTGTGATTAGAATGAAGAGTTCGGGAGACAGGGTCATCATAAAGTATTTATAACAGCAAGTTGTAGATTTTCCCTGTCAGGGAACAATGGATGGGGAAGCAGTAAAGCTGAATTAAGTTAAAAATATGAAATGCCAGTTGGTGTGGAGAGTCCTTGATGCTGCTTGAATAAACAAAAGGAAGGACAAAAGTGGTTGAGAAGAAAATATCATAGTCCCAGTGACTGGTGAATTTATTCTGAATTAAAAATTGCACATTTCGACCTCTGTTTTTCTGGTGGTTCAGATAATCACCCTCTGAGCCTCAGCTCTCACAGGCTAAAGAAGTATTTTACTGAAAAAACCCAGCTGTTGGGAGGCAGAAAAGTGAACACAAACTTTAAAGGCTCCATGAAATATCCTTGTGCATAAAAAAATTAGGAAGAGTAAATGAAAAATCATGATGGAAATGACTTAAACACTGGAGCAAATAGCCCTGCAAGATCTTAAAATATTTTACTATTTCAAGGCTAGGCAGCTACACAGTAATTAAAAGTAAATATAGTGCATTAAATAATAATTCTGCAGTGCATTCCAGCACTCTTTAGATTGTAATTACTGGAACTGCAACATATGCTGTAGTATCTCAAATAATTGGGATAATGGCCTTAGTTACTCTCTTACCCATTTTTAGAGCTGCTCCTATGAGACATGGAGACTTTTTTGTTTTTTAACATGCACTGTCCATTTTCTTTGCAATGTTTCTTTAGGAAAATATTTTTATGCTTTTAGGAAAAGAGTATTTTTTAAAACACAAGTATAACGAAACTTCTTTGGCTGAAGGGAATGAAGTTCCCTTTCCATAAGAGTTTCCCCAATTTCACTCTCTAACCCCTCTCTCTGAAATTCCAGAAGACATGGGCACATCAATAGGTTAAAACATGATAATACATGAATCTGGGAGAATACAGAGATTATCAATTTAATTACCTTGAAATATCTATTTCAACAGCTCCATTCTCATGGAAAATGTGTTGTTCATTGCTTGCTGAGGTTTGGAATAAAAGCCTTAAAGTCTGTACATTAATTGGACATTTCAAACATCCCAGAACAATCTTGATGCAAATATTGTAATTATACAATGTTGAAACAATTCAGTTATCTCAGGATTTTCCCAAATTATTTTTTAATTGAATATTTTGATAATCAAGAAGGACATACTCATGTTGATCATGCCTCAGTGCATGATTTTGAATATCCTTTTACTGAATACATAATATTTTCTGAATATATTTTTAATAATCCATATTTGGGAAATACTGAGTAGGTTGAAGATATTTGCAGGCTCACAAAAGAAGTGACTCACTCTGTAGCAAAAATTTTGAAGGAGAAATAAGGTAAAAGTGTTTGGTGATTTCTAATTAATATTCAAATTTCTGTCAAAATATGTAAATCAGCAACCACAAAGCAGAAATATGGTATTGTATCACAAACACACTGCCAGATATTATTGTACTGACAGCCCAGGTGTCACTTCTTACAGGCTAAAAATGCCAGTTTTGATTAAAAGTTCTTATCTAGTACAGTTCAGAGGAAACACAGAGGCTGGAAACTCCCTCTGACCTTTGAGCATTTTGTTTGAGGGAGTCAGGAATAAGTGACACAGCTTCCTCCAAAGTGATTAGTGGGGGATCTGGAATTACACTGTGAACATACTCTGGGTTTAATTGCTATTATTTTATTATACTACCAGGTATTAGATAATCTGCTTAGCTGGGAAATGTGTGTGCTTCAGACTAACTGAGTATTTTAACAGCAGTAAATTCATTAATAAGGGCAAAACTGCAGTGAAATTAATTACATCCTGAACTTGTCAGGGACCTCTGCTCATATTCCCTAAAATGCTTTGTCTTCTGACTTAATTTTCATGGAAAAAATTGAGTCATTGGAGAGAGAAACTGTCATAGCCAAGCAGAGAAAATGCTGAAAGAGAGCACATAAGAGAAAGGTTTTATTCTTTATACTGTCACCAAGCAAGTGATTTCATCCTTAGTTTTATCTTCCTGTCCTTTTTGCCTCTTAGATGTGTCCACTGCTCTCTTGCCTATTTAGATTATTTGCAGCTGGGAGTACCTCTTTGAACTGAGAAATTCACCCAAGATCTGCCCTTTGCTGCAGAATTCTGCCTTAGCTTGACACCCAAAACTGAGAAACTGTGTCCCCAGGAATGCTCGGATTCCCATTTCATCAAATTTCCTTTGCCAGAACCCTTTTTCAGGAGTGCTTAACCAAAAAAAATTACATAAAATTTATATATATTTCCTTTACTTTGACTTCCATGGGTTTCCCAGCCCGTGCTGTTCCTGGAGCTCATAACCTTCCATTTGCACTCCCAGAAGGGAGCTGCTCTTCCTTTGGGGAGCACAGATCCTGCAGCCCTGGGGCCAGATCTTCCAGCTGCCTCAGTGTCCATGGAAAAGGGAAGGATTTGAAAAAGGAAAAGACCCCTGCAGGACTCCTGTGCTGCCAGGCAGGAGCTGCTCTGTGTGTTTGCAGCAGCCTCCTGCTGCTTCATCCACTCTGTTCCATAAAACATCCTGAAATGTTCTTAGAGCTTCCTCTGAACTCTGGCCTTGGCAGCCAGGATTCCCCAGAGGAGTTTGGCACCCCTCATACCCTTTAAAGCTGTTTGTAGGGATAACTGGCAGCGTTCTGGCTGGTGAAACCATGGTCCTGGAAGACTCTGGTGTTGTAACTGGAATTTTGCTGCTCATTGCTGGAGGGCTGGGATTACAGGCATTGAGCAGTTTTATGGGTGCCAAGTTATTTAATTCACCAATCACAGCAGCAGCAGCAGCATCTGAGCCAGGAAAAACTTCTCATGGAAGTCAAAGATCTTATTTTGGAGCCCACAGAATCCTTAAGGCTGGAAAAAGACATCCAGGACCATCGAGCCCAAGCTGTGCCTGATCCCCACTTTGTCCCCAGCCCAGAGCTCTGAGTGCCACATCCAGGCCTTCCTGGGACACCTCCAGGGATGGGGACTCCAACACCTCCCTGGGCAGCCCCTGCCAAGGCCTGGCCACCCTTTCCATGCAGAAATTCCTCCTGGTGTCTGTAGCCACAGCTCTCTTCATAGAGAGCAGGCAGGCACAACTTCCCAAGGATATTTCCTGGGAATCGCAGCGAGGAGCCTCAGAGAAAGAGAAAACCATTCCTATCTCTATTCTCTGCTCCTGTTGTTTTTGCAGATGTGGAATGTGTTAGGAAGATTGTTTACCTGAAGGGATTTGGTAATTGGATTCTGGTGATTGTTTATATTAATTAACCAATCACTCAAAGCTGGGTCCTGGCTGTCTGCAGACAGTCACGGTGTTTTCTTTAGTATTCTTTGCAGTATAGTATCTCTTTAATAAAGTATAGTATTAATGTAATATAGTAGAGTTTTAATAAAGCCATTGTTCAGCCTTCTGAACCAATGGAGTCAGATGCCAATCATTCCCTGTGTTGGGCGCTCCCTGCATTTTACTATAAATGTCCACCCTGAGCCTGCCCTGGCCCAGCCTGAGGCCGTTCCCTCTCCTCCTGTCCCTGTTCCTGGGAGCAGAGCCCGACCCCCCGGCTGTCCCCTCCTGTCAGGAGCTGTGCAGAGCCACAAGGGCCCCCTGAGCCTCCTTTGCTCCAGGCTGAGCCCCTTTCCCAGCTCCCTCAGCCCCTCCTGGTGCTCCAGACCCTTCCCCAGCCCCGTTCCCTTCCCTGGATTAACTCCAGCACACCAAAAGTTAAACCTGATGACTTGTTTGTTTGGTGCTCAGTCAGACATCCCAAAATTAATAATATTAAATAAAATAAATTCAGGCTACATTGAGATTAAACTCGAGATCAGTGCTAATATGGTTTGAATTTGCATATATTTTGTTTGCTTTATTTATTCAGCACTACAATGAAAGCCTAATGGAATTTGCCCTTCAGAAGGGCAAATGCAGAAAACATTTAATGGTAGTGCAGAATTGGGATTCAAAGAAGATGTTTCATTATTTTTTTGTGTATTACTACTTAGCTTTTAATGAAATATAATTGTATGATTATTAATACAGAAACTATTCACTGTCACTTATAGCAACAATTTTCAGTCTAACTGTCAGCACACTGTGCTGAAAGAAAATAACCTATTGATAGTGTTTTACTTCTGATTAATATTGTATAATTAAAGATATTTCTTTTTTAAAAAATAAAACTCATGAAAAGACAAGAATTCAGATATATTCTGGAAAAGAAATATGCATTTGTATTTCAATTAAGTTAAATTTCATTACATATTTGAAAAGACAATATACACCTAAAATACTTATAAATCACAAGCCTGTAATGTATTAACAAATACTGTTCTATTCAACCAAGAGATGCAAATGTATTTTATATATAAAGTGTAGGAATCATCATAAATTTTCTGTAATTTGAATTAATTCCATTTGCTCTGTAATGAGCTTAGTTTAATCATGTTAATGAAATATTGGAGCCAACAACCCCAAAATGCTGAGTAAACAACCAACAAGAGTAGTTACTTTCAGTAACAGCTTCCAGAAGAGCTTTGTCTTATGCAAAAAAATATTATTTTTGGCCAAACATGGTCTGCAGAACTCAAGAACTTCCATGTGAGATGGAGAATTAGGAATGTCTGACCCAAAAGTGGGTGACAGGATCAGTCTGCAGGCACAACTTGGTCACTGGGTGTGAGGGTGTAGGAAAAAAAAAAGTAGCATTAATAACATTAATTTAAAAAAAAAAAAAATTAGCAAGTTTTAATAAAATTGATAAAAATGTGTAACATTAACACCTCAATAGAATATAGTGGTTCATAGTCTGAGCGCTGTAGATAATTTGTGTTGGAACAATCTACTGTGGATTTTCCCTCTACCACTGAAAAGTTTTGTTGGTTTTTTCCCCTATTACTCTTCTCTAGCTTAAGCAAAAAAACCCAAGAAATTGTATTTTTGGGAGGTCAAGGGCAAAGCAAGAGAAATCCTAATTTTTATTTCTTGTTTAACTCAAGCATTACCACTGATTTTATATACTTAAAACTTTATATATTTAAAACAGTTCCACAATTTCCCCTCTCTTTACAGAATCCCAGGAAGGTTTGAGTTGTGAGGGATCTTAAAGATCATCAGTTCCGACCTCCCTATTTGGAAATGTGGTTTTAGCATCTACTAAACTTGGTCAAAGAATGACCTATATGATTTTTTTTTTTAAATGCAACTTTTTCTTTTATATTTGCCTTTCTTGTGCTATTTTATTTTGGGGGTAAGAGACATGCCTAGTTTTTTTAATAATATTAATGGATTGTGAATATTTGAAGAAATTATGGTGACAGACAACATTTTGTTAAAGCCTTTTCTCTGTGCAAACACCCTGGCCAAAAAAATAAAAGTCTTTATTAATATAGTGCAGAAACTTGTGTCCTTCAGAATATGGTTTAGTGGGAGTGGTGAGATTTGGTCAAATGTTGGACTTGATAATTTTGGAGTTCCTTCCCAGCCTTAATGATTCTGTGATTTAATTATTCACATTCCAGGTGGTGATGGGGTACAGCAAGATGTTAAATGTTAATGATTCTAAACCTTCTTTTGATAGAAAGAAGGAAATTAAAACATGGAACCATCACCTTTTGCAGGATATTTTAAAAGAGCAATGAGAAATACAAACAGCAAAGGCATGGAAATGTTGTGTAAGGTAAATGATTTATTTCTTAATTTGTTTCTTTCACTGGGTGCACTTGAGACATGAAACTCGGCTCTAAATGTCCCTTTATCCCAAGGGTTCCTGTAGTCAGTTATTCAGCCAAACTTCATTTGCTTTGTATCGAGATCATTATTCTTTATATTTTTTTTTCTCCCCAGTGGATAAAACTTCAGAGAAAAGCATTTAAAACCCTTATAAAACTTCCATCCCTGAAAATAAGATTGCCTTCACCTCTGGAGTGGCATCTGCAATCCAGGGCTGTAGTTTGAGCTGTTTTGCTGGGAGGTTATCCCTGATAAAGAGTGAGGGCTGGAAGAAAATTTAACTCCTACTGGAAATATTTATTTGCTGCTGCATTCTGATACATGATCTGGTTTCCAAAAGCTTTTATTACAGCACTTCATTTGCATTAATTACATACTCAAATTAGAAAGTATATTTGGGCTTGTAGCAATTTGTAGAGGAAATGATGTGTTTTAATTACTGTTTGCAGCTTATTGTGTGATATTCCTTTGAAGATTAATTGACCTGGAAAGAGGAGGGAAGGATCCTCTTTTTGGCCTTCCATGAGCTGCTTGAAGTCAAGGAGAAAGCACTGGAGGGAGCAGGGCAGCTTCTCCTTTCCTGGAGGGAAAAATCTGGAAGGGCTGGGCAGTCGAAATGAGACACTGCAGCAGCTCACAGGAGGGCAGGGAACAGCACCCAGAGACTCCAGATGAAATTTAACACAAAACAGAAAGTCTGGGAAGAATCCTGGGCTGGGGATGTGCCTGGGAATCAGAACCTCCCTGCAGAGATGCATCAGGCCAATGGGAGACAATGATAAACCTTATTTTTCACTCTTTTTTCATAAGAACCTCAGGGTTATCTCTGGTTTGTAATCAAAATTATTCTTCTTTTCATTCTGCTACAATATGATTTTTAAAATTCTAGATTTTTCTGAGGCTTGGAGGGAATTAAAGGGAGCTACAGACCTAGGGTCTAGCAAAAATGAGGGTCCTGTATTTACAAAATATAGTGGTTGTATGGGGAAAGTAACAAAACAAACAAATGAAATTGTAGTTTACTTGTGTGGTTATAAATGTTGACAGAATTGTGGAATATCCTGAGCTGGAAGGGACCCACAGGGTTCATGGAGTCTGACCCCTGTCCCTGCCCAGACACCCCAACAATCCCAGCCTGTGCATCCCTGGGAGCTTTGTCCAAACCCTCCTGGGGCTCTGGCAGCCTTGGGGCTGTGCCCATGCCCTGGGGAGCCTGGGCAGTGCCAGCACCCTCTGGGGAAGAACCTTTCCCTGAGCTCCAGCCTGACCCTGCCCTGGCACAGCTCCAGCCATTCCCTGGGCCCTGTCCCTGTCCCAGGTTTGTAACCCCAGGAATTCCCTGTCCAAGGGAGGGGCCCCCATGGGAGCACACCCAGAGGGCAGAGCCAGCTCTGGGGTCACCTCCCTGGGCCACCACAACGTTCCTCTGGCCAGAACCTGAAGCCATGGCAGCTGGGATCCTCCCATCCCTGCAGAGACAGACCATTGCAGCAAGAATGCAATCAGCAGCCAGCCAAGCTCCTTCACAGTGCATCCCTAATAAATATTTTTATTGAGAAAGCTCCACTTCCCATATTCCATTCGGAGGGAATGAGTCACCTTATCCTCAAAGACACCACTGGGCAACATAAAAACTCCTATTGGATCCTGGATGTTTGGGTGTTGATATTGCTCACAGCAGGAGCCACTCAGGAAAATAATTCAAAATCATTCCATTATGGACCTTCCTGTAAAAAAAAAATAAAAAAGAAAAGAAAAAAATATAATTGTCTTTGGTTTTGCTGAGAATAAATACTAATAAAGCTCAGTTAGGGGATCCTCCTGACCCACTTCTTTGCCATTAATTTAGTCTGCATGTGTGAGGGTTTTTTATAGTATTTATCACCTAATCTCTATTACCAGCTTCATGGCAAAAATCATTGTATTCCTTTTTCTTGGTAAGATGGCTTTTCTATTGCATCAACACTCACATTTGGATTTCTTAATTGTATAAGAAATGCCCACTTTCTTGGTAATTTAGTTTTTCTAATGCATTGACATTATATTTGGATTTTTTTTTAATTATATAACCCAGTGTATGAGTACCCTCAACAGCCAAACTTCTGCTCCCTAAGGAACAGCTGGATCTCAGGGAAAGGTTCTTCCCCAGAGGGTGCTGGCACTGCCCAGGCTCCCCAGGGCATGGGCACAGCCCCAAGGCTGCCAGAGCCCCAGGAGGGTTTGGACAAAGCTCCCAGGGATGCACAGAGTGGGATTGTTGGGGTGTCTGGGCAGGGACAGGGGTCTGGATCCATCCATGATCCCCCATGGGTCCCTTCCAGCTCAGGATATTCCATGATTCTGTGATTCTACACTCATGCTAGTGAGTCACCACATGCTACTTGCTCAAAATTGTTTAATTTATTCCCTGGATTCACTGGAAATTCTGTTTAGAGGATGTTAATTGGAAATGTGAGGCTGTACCAAGAATTAATTCATGCCTTTTGGCATTATTGTTTTCCTCTTGTAAACTTCTGTAGCCAGATAATGAATTCTTTTCTCTGGCATGCAGAATATGTTGCCAAAGATACTTAACTATGATATCAGAAGAACAGATCTCTCTCTGTTTTTTGTTTTCAATTTTAATTTTACTTTTCTTACATTATTCTGCTGAACATGGATCAGGACTTGAAGAGATAACACACAAACATCATCCCAGTAAGAAACTGCTGAGACTGCACTGAAAAATATAAGGTAACATACCTACAAGATTCTGAGGTAATGATGTTTTGTTTTATCCAGCAGATACCAAAGCAAAGTTCCATGTTCAGCACAGTAAATACTGATTTAAACATCTTATTTAAATTTTAAATGAAATTAGGTGTAATTGTAATGTTTGATACTGGAATTTGGTGTGAGGGAATCAGAAAATGCACAGGTGAGTCTTTGGAATAATGAGTTTATTTAGAAAAATGAGTACTAATAAGCACTGGATGACTAATTTTGTCTGCAGCATGAAGTATTCTGAGAAATAATAGCAGAATATTTTGGTGACAAGGTCACAGAGAGTAGCTCCAATAATCTACTTTATTTTTTGTCTGGCACCCTATGATGTAATACTCTGAATGAAATATTAAAATCTGTTCATTTATATGGTGGTATCTTTAGACTCTTAGACTATTTCTCAAGATAGTCTTCAAAGGATTGAAAAAATTAATTATGGAAATCAAAAAGAAAAAAAGGAAAAGAGTATTTTTAGTTTGAGAGCATGTAGTAAGTTGAGTCACTAAATCATTTTATCTCAGGATCAAACCCAACCTTTTAGACTGGCAGCAAGAACTTCCCAACATTCAAACTTCTGCTGTTACACAAATTTAGGTGTGATCATTTTTGGTTTATTCAATTAGACAAGTCTGCAACAGAATACTTAATAAATTTATTCCTGTGGGATTTTTTCTTCCTTATTGTAGAAGTGTTATGACAGTCATGGAAATGAAACAAATAATGATGTCAGTGGTTGTGAATGAGAGTTTGTGCCCCAGACAGGACCTCACATCTCCTCACTCCCACACCAGTGGGACCAGGGAGAGAACTGGGAGGGTAAAAACTGGATGGGCTGAGATAAAGGCAGCTGAACAGGGGAAGCAGAAGCCACCACACAAGCCAAGCAAAACAAGGAATTCCTTCATCCCTTTCCAGGGCTGGGCAGGTGTCCAGCACCACCAGGAGAGCATCCCATGGAATGGTGACTTGGGAAGACACCAACCACCCCTGAAACACCTCCCAGTCCTCCTTTCCCCCCTGTATATCCTGAGTGTGAAGTGACCTGGTCTGGGACATCCCCGGGGTCACCAAGGGAAGGGCAGGAGAGGCCTTGGTTCTGGGTGAGCTCAGCAATAACAAAACCACTCTGTGTTATCACCCCTGTGCTCTGCACAAACCCAAACACAGCCCTAGAGAAGGGAAGAAAATGAACCCCAGCACAAATGGGAATTGTCAGGAACACCAGAGGGGGATGGAAGCAGACCCTGGGATCAAGGAGGACGGGGCATTCCAAGGCTGAGTGTAGCCATGATATTTTCTGAAAAATCTTTTCCTTAGGATTTTTCCTCCTGAGAAGCTGAGAGGCCTCAGGAACAAAATGTAACCAATGGTTATCTGCTGCTGTGGAATGCAACAGGTGCATCTGGGATTGGGCTCATGTGGTTGTTTCTAATTAATGACCAATCACAGTCCACTGGCTCAGACTCTCTGTCCAAGACACAAGCTTTTGTTATCATTCCATTCTTTTTCTATTCTTAGCCAGCCTTCTGATGAAATCCTTTCTTCTATTCTTTTAGTATAGTTTTAATATAATATATATCATAAAATAATGAATCAAGCCTTCTGAAACATGGAGTCAGATCCTCATCTCTTCCCTCATCCTCAGACCCCTGTGAACACCATCACAGCTGAGGTGTTGCTGAGTATGCCAGGATCTCTCCAGAGCACAAAGTATCCTCTGCTGCTCTTCCCCAAAAGTCATCACAGGCCAGAACCTGGAGGGGAAAGTGAAAATTCCTGGTGACCAAGTTGCTCTGTGGTGCCATTTCACCAATTAAACAAAAGTGTGCGGCCAGAAATGGAACCCAGATCAACTCCTGGCATCATGGGCAGAAATGGAACCCAGATCAACTCCTGGCTTCATGGGTGAGGCAGAAATGGAACCCAGATCAACTCCTGGCATCATGGGCAGAAATGGAACCCAGATGAACTCCTGGCATCATGGGTGAGGCAGAAATGGAACCCAGATCAACTCCTGGCATCATGGGCAGAAATGGAACCCAGATCAACTCCTGGCATCATGGGCAGAAATGGAACCCAGATCAACTCCTGGCTTCATGGGTAGGGCAGAAATGGAACCCAGATCAACTCCTGGCTTCATAGGTGGGGCTGTTGGGACAGCTGTGACAACAGGACATTCCCTGATGTTCATAACCTGTGGGATTCAAGCATCAGGAACAGAGCAGGGGGAGATTTGGCAGCCCAAATCTTCTCTTGGAGGGTGGCAGAGCACTGGACAGGCTGCCCAGAGGGGCTGTGGATTCCCCTTGTCTGCAGACACCCCAAACCTGCCTGGGTGTGACCCTGCAGGGCTTGGCCTGGGTGACCTCCAGAGCCCCCTTCCAGCCCCAGCCAGCCTGGGATCCTGTGATTAGAACTGTTGTATTCATCATTCAATTATTAAAGGTAAAAAAGAAGGTCAGTCATGTTTATATCACCCGAAATGAAGTTCCTCAAGTGTCTGAGGGAGAAATTAATGCAGATGCAAATTGTTCTGGCAGGTGCACTGGAAAAAGGGAAGTATACTTAAAATTTTAATTTTAAATTTATGGGTTTCAGTAGCTTCACCTAGGCAAGTAAACATATGCAAAAGATGTGCCTGTGGTAACAATAAGTTAGATTCTGCAGAAAATTACATAAAACCTCATAATTGTTCTTGTTGTTCACACTTGTCTTTTCATAGAGAGGAAAAAAAGTAGGAATATTAGGTAGAAATATTCAAATTGTCTATGGAATAGCAATAAGGATGAAGGCAGACACTGCAATCTGGATCTTTCTTATATTTTTGAATTTAAGAAGATTTTAAAAGTTCCTAACTTTTATTTGTTTATTAGTTTATTTGCTTATTTATTTATTTATTATATTTTAGGGGTTTTTGCCCTACACCTGGAACACCCCCTGTTTTTCACCCCAGGCTTGTACCTTACAGTGTAATCCTTGCAGTAGATTTGGCATTGGAATGCACAATTCAGGATGGATTCTTTGTGAGAGAGATGTCTTTATACATCCTAGATGCAAACACAAAAGATAACGAAGAGATAAACTTCTATACAGTTGTGTCTCATTGGTAAAGCTATTACAGTTCAGTGAGATTGAAAGTAAGTAAATAGTTCAGTCTGGGAATTGAGTATTTCATGCTGATTTTCCTGGCAGAAACTCATAACCTGTTATCAGAAAAAAAAACCAAAAAAACCAACCCCAAATCCAAACAAACAAACCCAAAAATAACCCACCAAAAGAAAAAAAAAAAAAACCAAACAAAAAAAACCCCAAAAAAACCCCAAAACCACAGCACAAAACACAGGAAAATCATTCCAGCACATTTCTAATCAGATCATATTCAAACCTGTACTCATTATTAAAGCACAGGATTAGTTGTGGTAATTCTTCATATGGAAAGTCTTGTTTTAATCCTCTTACAGTCTCAGGCTAAAACAAAGGTTTTGAATGTTAGTCCTGTAGGTTTTGTCAGGCCTATATATCTCACTGCAACACAAGTGGAGTCGAGCAAGAGGGCAGAATTTTTAATTCTCTGGTGCATCCCAGTCTAGGGAATAGGTTTTATTCCCTAAATAAACAACAAAAAAAAAAAGGTTTGGGGTTTTTTTATTAATTAATTAATTAATTAACTAACTAATTTTCTTTGCTGTTCAGAAATTTATTTCAGCAAAGAGATGCACAGTCCAACTGAGCACACCTCTCAGCTCTGGTACAGTTCATGGAAGGTTTAATGGGCTACTGAAACTACCATGGCCCCAAAGAAATTCCTGTAAGAAGCCCATCAAGTTAAAATTATAAAATCCCAGAATTATTAAGGTTGGAAAAGAAGTCCAGGATCATCAAGCTCAAGCTGTGCCTGATGCCCACCTTATCCCCAGCCCAGAGCCCTGATGCCACATCCAGGCTTGGATGGGGACTCCAAACCTCCCCGGGCAGCCCCTGGCAATGCCTGATTTCTCCTTTCCATGCAGAAATTCCTCCTGGTGTCCACCCTGAGCCTGCCCTGGCCCAGCCTGAGGCCGTTCCCTCTCCTCCTGTCCCTGTTCCTGGGAGCAGAGCCCGACCCCCCGGCTGTCCCCTCCTGTCAGGAGCTGTGCAGAGCCACAAGGGCCCCCCTGAGCCTCCTTTGCTCCAGGCTGAGCCCCTTTCCCAGCTCCCTCAGCCCCTCCTGGTGCTCCAGCCCCTTCCCCAGTCCTGTTCCCTTCCCTGGACATGCTCCAAAATCTCTTTGACCATGAGCTCCCAGAACCAGACACAGCACTCCCAGCACTCAGTAAAGCCAGCACAGGAAAACAAAGTTTACAAAGAAAAATTAATTTCCCCATTTCATTGTGTGGATCACAAAGTCTTAGGTTTCTTCCATGGATTTTCTGTCTGGAAGCACTGTGAGCTCCCTGAGGAGCCCACTACCATTGCTAATGCAGGACCTTGAGGTCTAAAGATGCTCCAAATCCAAATTTGTTTACAGTTACAGGGGAAAGGCCATTTGGCACAACAAGCCTGCACTTTAAGGTTTATTAATCCCAGCCTCCTCCCTACTTCTTCCCTGCATCCTTCAATTCATTCCCTGGACAAATAACTGGTTGTCTTCAACTAATTTTTTATATTCTCTTTAATGGCTTTATGGAAGCACTTTGCATGTATTAAGGGGAGAGAGGAAGTGTGAATGCTTTGGGAATGGCATGTGGGTTTGGCCACAGAAAGCTGTTATTTGAATGGAATTCTTGTGGTTGCAGTCACAGGAATCACTGTCGCCACATAGGGATTCAAATGATACCGCTAAAACAAACAGATGTGTCTTAATATCCTGGCTGCAGGGAAGATTTAGCTTTTTATTATTATTTTTTAAAACAAAGATTGCACTTCATCCCAATTGAAATCATCTCCATCTACAACATGAGAACCCTTAGTTAGAGGCTTATTAATTGATTATCTCACTAATTAGACTCTGATTGCTGTTGTACGGCTTCAAATTAATTTTAAAGTGCTTAAATTAAAAAAAAAATACACACAGATTGCATCTATTGCGATTTTGAATACAAATATAATAGCAAGAGATATGAATGACAATTACCAGTTTAATTAGCCTTTCAGCACAGAAAGGAATGGAGATAGAACAAATTGGGAATCAAAATGGTCCTGTTTGGTGTTTTGGTGGTAAAAAGAATTTGGAATATATGGGAAGATGGCTGTGGTGAATTTGGTTTGTCTCCATATCAGTTGTTCCCGTGTTTGCTTCATTTGCTAAAAGCCTGTGTGTGCAAAATCCTAACCCACACTTAGTCATTATTTTTTTATTTGGCCTAGGAGCTAACTGCAGCTTTCTTATTAAAATGCTTTCTCTAAAGGAAATATTCACAGTAGTCTAATTGCAGCAGGGCTGCTCCCACAAGAAATTTAAAAGAACAATTTACTAGACTGTGAAATACATTTTTATTTAAATTTTAGAAAAGCCTTTTTCTCTGTCATGAGCAAACACAAACCCTTTGGGAAGAGCTGTGATGTCACAAAATCTCAGATATCACAGTTTGCCTGTACATGTGTCTTCAGCTATATATTAAGAATGATATAAACAGGAGAATTCCTGGATTGGAAAATTTCCTCAAAGAATCATGCAGGATATTGGAGGAGGGACTGGCTATTACATCCCAGAGTGTACAAGCAGAATCCCAGAAGAGTTTGGGTGGGAAGGGACTTTAAAGCTCACCCAGTGCCACCCCTGCCATGGCAGGGACACCTTCCACTGTCCCAGGTGTCTCCAAGCCCCATCCAGCCTGGCCTGGGACACTGCCAGGGATCCAGGGGCAGCCACAGCTTCTCTGGGCACCATTAAGTCTTAAGGTTTGCCTAAAACTGTTGCTTAAATCCGGCACTGATTTTGATCTTCAGAAATGCAAAGAGCTTTATGGAAGTAAAATTCTTCTGATGTTTATACTGATGGCTCCCACTCTGTGTTCTGGGACTCCTGTGGGAATGTTTCACTGGCAGCTTCTCCAGATGTGCCTGTGAGGAGGGGCACAGAAATTCGTGGTTGAAAAATCCACCATGCAGCATGATTGGAATTTGGGTACAGAACATTTGCTACCCCTTTTTTTTTTTCTTTTTCAAAGTGTGATGGAGCAGCTGTGCTGTGAGGAAAGGGAGAATTGGGAATGTTCAGCCTGGAGAGGAGAAGCTTTGGGGTGACCTCATTGTGCCTGAAGGGGTCAACAAGAAAGATGGAGAGAGGCTGTTCACAAGGGCAGGACACAGGGAATGGCTTCCCACTGCCAGAGGGCAGGGTTGGATGGGATATTGGGAAGGAATTCTTCCCTGTGAGGGTGGGCAGGCCCTGGCACAGGGTGCCCAGAGAAGCTGTGGCTGCCCCTGGATCCCTGGCAGTGCCCCAGGCCAGGCTGGATGGGGCTTGGAGCAGCCTGGGACAGTGGAAGGTGTCCCTGCCAAGGCAGGGGTGGCACTGGATGGGCTGTAAGATCCCTTCCAGTCCAAACCATTCCCTGATTCGATGTGAAGCTCTGCTGCCCATGTCAGGGGTGTAATACAGAAAGCAAATATTTCCAATGTTGCAACTTTCAGTTCGTGAAAACTTAAAAATAGGTGAGGACCATTAAAAAAACTGAAAAAAATATACATCCAATTCTAACATATGTCTATTCAGTTTTGGGAATATTTTAACTTACAATTTCTGGAAGATCTTTCTTAGGTTATCAGTGACAGTTTAGGATTTGCTGCTCCAAGGCTCTCAGTTTAGTTCTTTTCACATCAAACCTGCCTAAACTCGCATGGCAGTGCTGGGAACTCAGTGAAACACCTTTTTGAGCATCCTCAGGAAAGAAAGTGGGTCAATGTTCAGACAGTCATTAATCTAAGGAAGGCTATGATAATTGCAAACAGTCAGAGTGTGAGTCTATAGTTGTTCCCTTTAATACTAAAATCCCATGATACTGAACCATCAGATACAGGGTTCTATAACAGAATGCTTATGTAAGTTCAATAGCCTGGTTTGTAAATCTTCCAGTCTCAGAAGGATACAGATTGATGATATTTGGTACTAAGTTCTCAGATCAGCACTTACAAGGCATTGCTTAAATCTTTCCTGCCACTTTCTGTCTAGTCAATTGGAAAAATCTGTCCAGAGAGTAATTGAAAATTGCCCCAGATTGTCATTGAGTGATTTGCAGAAATACCCTTTGATTATAGTCCCAGTCATTTTATATTATACTGCAGTCATACTGCACTTAGAAAAATAAATAATTCCTCAGCTTTGGACAACCAGATAATTGGTGTAGTTTATTCAAAAAAATTATGTCTATTTCTGTAGGTGATCTCCAGCAAGGTTAGAAAAAAATCAATACCATAAAGCATGTTTCAATGGAAATATGATGGACTTACAAGGTCTGCTAGGCTGTATCCTCATGTTTATTTTGCTTCAGCAGGTAAAAACAACACAATTTATACTGCTCTCCTTCCTGCAAGTGTTCCAGGCCAGGTTGGACAGGGCTTGGAGCAGCCTGGGGCAGTGGAAGGTGTCCCTGTCCATGGCAGGGGTGGCACTGGATGGGCTTTAAGGTCCCTTCCAACCCAAACCAGTCTGGGATTTGATGTTCTCCCAGTCCTCTCCTCTCTCCTGTTATTTGTTTATGCATTTCAGCTTCCACTCTGAGAATAAACTCATTGCTTTGAGGTTTCTAAGGGCAAATATACACCAAAGAAACGTGTTGGGTTTGGAGACCCATCAAAACTCCTGGCTCCTCAGAATCCAACTCTCCTGCTTCTAAGTGTATTTGAAATGCCCAGCAACAAAAACTCAGTGGTTTTATCCTTCAGTACTAGATTTGCTCAATGTCTGATATTTATTAAATCATTTTCTAGATGTTCTTTAACTCTGCAACATAAAAATGTAGTTTAAAAAAATAAACCTTGAAAATGGAGAGGAGAGGAGGGTTAGGGACAAGGAGAGCAAGAAGGGGTAGGGGTGGGAAAAAGGAAAAGGAAAAAGGGAAGGGAAGGGAAGGGAAGGGAAGGGAAGGGAAGGGAAGGGAAGGGAAGGGAAGGGAAGGGAAGGGAAGGGAAGGGAAGGGAAGGGAAGGGAAGGGAAGGGAAGGGAAGGGAAGGGAAGGGAAGGGAAGGGAAGGGAAGGGAAGGGAAGGGAAGGGAAGGGAAGGGAAGGGAAGGGAAGGGAAGGGAAGGGAAGGGAAGGGAAGGGAAGGGAAGGGAAGGGAAGGGAAGGGAAGGGAAGGGAAGCTCACAGAATAAAATAAATTTGATATCCAGTGCCCAGACAGACAAAGCCATTCCTTAGAACTGAAGCCTAAATTTTCCCATTAGTCAGACCTGTTTTTCTTGTGCAACAAGAAAATATCTTTTAAAAAACCCTCTCCAAGGTGGAGTTGAACATGTTTGAGCTGCAGAAGCAGAAAAGCAGTGAAGCTGAGGTTTTACAGGTGCAGTCTCTCAGGCCAGGCACTGCCTTCCAGTGCCATGTGTGGTTTGATATTGAAGATTTTGTTTCAAGTGAAGCCAGGAAACATTAATGTTTCTCTTTGGCCAACTTTCACTATTCCAGAAGGAAACTTTAAAGTGAAAATTGGAATATAAAATAATGGCAGAAAGACAGTGCTCTCTGGAAAAAATAAACCCTATGTCCCTTCAGTCTCTTATTTTATAATCCAGCATTCAGCAAATGCTGGAACTGAAAATCTGCCCTGACATTTGGGAGCCCCATGTTTGGTTTATTTTGACATCATCACAGGACCATATGCAGGCAGCCTGCTCTTGGCTGCAGCAATCACTGTTTCTGGGATTTCTGAGGTATTTTTAAAAGCTGGTTTGCCCTGACATATAATAAGAGGCAAGCCACCAGGTAAAGATGTGCACCTTCAGAAAAATTCAGGTCTAAACACAAATTTATTATAAAATAATGACTTGGCAGAAAGGTTGATTCTGTTAGAATGATATGAATTGGACTTCTTGCTTTATTAAGTTCATCATAATGAACTGATGGGGCTGGATGACAATAAGAGAACTGTCCTGAAGGTTTTTCCTTCTCAGGGGCTAAAAATATCATTAAATAAATATAAATTACAACTGCAAAACAAATGAGTATTTGTTATTTGATAACACTAGCTAGTAATAATAAGCAATAATCCTGGCATTTGATAATAAACAAATTGAACTCTAAGGATTCAATGATAATCAATAAACTCACCATTTGGATATTACATAAAATTTGGATGTTATTATTTAAAAAAGAGGGAAAAAAGAGAAATTACCTGTAGCTGAAGAAATGACAAGTGAGTGAACAAATGAGCTTAAATGAGCTAAATTATCCTTTTAAATTTAGGTTAAAATAATTAAGGAACTACAAACTGGAGAAGAATTTTAAGAACAGGAGAAACAGCAAATGTTGACCTGCCAGTCTAGAACACTCTGTGTTTGATCCTGAGCAAGTTATTGAAGGTGTTGCCACCCACTTCTCAGACTTCAAATACCCACTTTAGACATGTGAAGCTGTTTTTGTTACTTTTCATCATTTTCCTCAAAGGCAGAGACAGTAAATACAGAATTTGCACAAAATTTGAGCAATCATTTTCCATGGAGGAAAAAGAGAATAATCCTAAGGTCTTCTGTTCCAGCCTTTTAATGATCTGTATTCTGGTGGGGGTGATTTGCAATTAGCACAGTTACAGTGCAATAACTGTCCCTGAAGATACATCTTGTTTCACCCCTGTGAAATTTAATTAGTAGGTCACCAGTAATCGTGCTGTGAAATGGCTCTCAATTATGTTTTACTTCAAAATCACAAATTCATGGAATGGTTTGGGTTGGAAGGGAACTTAGAGATCATCCAGTCCCACTCCTGTCATGGGCAGGGACACCTCCCACTGTTCCAGGTTGCTCCAAGCCCCATCCAACCTGGCCTTGGGCACTGCCAGGGATCCAGGGGCAGCCACAGCTTCTCTGGGCACCCTGTGCCTCACCCTCATAGAAACAATTTCTCCCCAGTTTCTAATTTAAATATCTTCTCTTTAAAAGCATTCTCCTTTGTCTCTTCCCTCCATCCCTTGTCCACAGTCCCTCTCCAGCTCTCTTGGAGCCTTTTTAGGCTTCTCCTCTCCAGGATGAACGTCCCCAGCTCTCTCAGCCTTTCTCCAAAGCAGAGGGACTCCAGCCCTCAGGAAATCTCTTCTGTTTCCTACCTGGACCTTTCCCCAGCTATCCTCCAGTGCCCATGTCCTGACAACAATGAACAATTCAAAGTTGTTCGTGGCATTTTGACTTTCTTTTTTCCAGCTGAGAACAGCAAGAAGATGCCCATAGAAAAAAGCAAAATCCCGGATGAGAAGAACAATGTGGATTTCTATGAGAATGGTGGACAGGATAAAAAATTGATGTTGATTTAGGTTTTGAGATGAGGAATTCAGACTTCTCCAGGAATATGTCACAGGTCTTTAACCATTTAAAGGCTGTTATGGAAAAAGCTGTCATGGTAACTGGAATGTTGGAAGAAGGAAGAGAAAAAGAGAAATCTTGGTCCTTACAGATGAGTTTTGCTGACAGCCTCTGAAGAACTGCAAGAATCTACATTTCTGGAGAACTGGCAGGGATGGAACTGTTGGAGTAGACGATACTGCAGCATCTGAGAACAAACTTGAACTAATGTGACAAAACCCTGTCTAGGTTTGAAAAGACAGGTGTCTGCTAAGGAAGGCAGGAGCCTCCTTTGAAATGGAAAATGTAAACCCTCCCTCTGAATTATTATGATTTTGAAAATTAAAGGGCTCTTAGGCAAAGATATGGGAGTAGGAATAACAGTTCTGTACTAGGAAAGTTAAAAATACAAATGAATAGTACAAACCAACACTGCCAGAGTCAGAGCAGTCCCTGTCCCCCTGTGTGTCAGGGGGTGGCACAGCCCCATCCCATGGGGGCTCAGCCCTCCTGCAGTGCCAGCTGTGGCTCTGCTGGAGCAGGGATCCTGCACAAGGGGGGAGTTTTCCTCTGCAGCTCCAGGGCTGCTGGAGATGGGCCTGGGCTCCCTCTGGCAACGCAGGGCAGCAGAAGCTGCTCCTCTGGGAATGCACTGGGCAAAGGCTGCTGGGCTGTCCCAAAGCTCAGATTGGATCCAGGTAGGAATGCTTGGCTCCTCCCCTGGGCGGAGCATCTCCCCATGGGATGATGGGATTGGATCAGCCCTGCAGGGACACTCACTGGCCATGGACAGAAGGTAATTAATAATTAATGGCCCATCAACAGAAGATAATTAATAATTAATGGCCCATCAACAGAAGAGATCTCCTGGAGGGAAGATTGGTTGTGGAAGAGATAAAACTGCCCAATGAATGAAAGATAACTGCCCCACCTCTAACAGATGGGAATAGAATACACACCCCCAATCCTAAGAAAACCCCCAAACCTGGGGAAGCTTTGTTTAAACTTTGATGAAAATCTGATGTTGAGGGAAGCACAGAGTCCCCCATTTTTGAACAGACAAATTCAGGTAGCAATATGTGTTACTAGGATACAAAATTTCCTTAAAAACTTTCAAAAACACATGCCTTGACTTCTCATTGTGTCAGTGAAGAAATAACCAAGGAGATTTGCCTGTCGTCTTGTGGCTTTGAAGTGCAATGTAATTTTAAACAGGACATGTTTCCAATCATTAGTTAATTAAAATGAAAATTGAATACTAGACTGAGCAAATAATAAAAACAGGGGGAAATGGTAAAAATGGTTAGAAAGGAAAAAGTTTAGTTTTAGTTTTCAGTTGAATTTTTAGTTATCTAACTGTATTAGTTTTATCTGACCTATTTCTCAGCAAACACCCCACTCCCTAACAGTTCTGCTGATCTGCAAGAGCTGCTTTTCAACCAAATCCCATGAAATACACATTAATCTGAGCCAAACCCAGCAGCTCAAACAGTGGGTTCATTTCTCTGTGTTAGAACACCTCCAATAATTGTGAATCATATTCAAAGCTGACAAGGTAAGTAAACAAAATGAGAATTGGACCTATAAAGTCTAAACAAAAGCTGCACATTCCCAGCAGCTGGAGCACAACAGCCTCTTCTGCTTTTTCCTTTTCTCTCACAGTTGCTGCTATAATTTTTTGGCAAGGGCTGAGGGAGGTACATGGCAGCCAACATCCTCCCTGGAGGCACAGAGCATTTACCTGAGTGATGCACATTCCTTCTGCCAGCCTGGAGCAGTCCAAGCTTTCCTCCTGGATGTCTGCATGGAAAGGGAATATGTTCCCAGCTGCTCCATGAGGCTGCAGCTGGGGCCAGGAACCACAGCTGGGGGAAGTGGGATGGATCGTAAACAATTAAGCAAAGGAATTGTGGCTTTTGAAGCCTTCATCCCCTCAGATGCAAAGAGACATCAGGCAGAAGTGCCATCCCTCCCCCAGAGATGTCTGGGACCTGATGGAGCGGGTGAGTTGGTGCAGGAACAGGTTGCAGTGATGTTCCCCCCCTGGTGCCAGTACCTGGTACCAAAATCACTGTGACAGCCCACTGAACATGAGGCATGGTATGACCCCAATGCCACTGGGAACAACCCACCCCCTAAACCTCAGCGGGACAGAGAGGAAGCAAAGGAGAGGCTGAGCTGTTCTCTTGGCCTTGGGTTATGCAGTTCTCATAGAACAGAAGAGTAAATTTTGAAAAAGGTCATCAAATCTGACCATCAACCCACATTCACCACTAAACCATGCCCTCAAGTGCCTCATCCACAATGTTTTTTCAACAATTCCAGGGATGGTGACTCCATCACTGTCCTGGGAAGTGCATTCCTCCCCTGCACTCAGCACTGGTGAGGGCACACCTCGAGTGCTGTGCCCAGTTCTGGCCCCTCAGTTTGGGAAGGACTTTGAGATGCTCAAACACATTCAGAGGAGGCAACGAGGCTGGTGAGGGGTTTGGAGCACAAACCCTGTGAGGAACGACTGAGGGAGCTGGGGGTGTTCAGCCTGGAGAAAAGGAGACTCAGGGGTGACCTTATCACTCTCTACAAGCTCCTGAAAGGTGCCTGTAGTCAGGTGGGGTTGGTCTCTTTCTCCAGGCAGCACTGACAGAACCAGAGCACACAGTCTCAAGCTGCACTAAGGGAAATACAGGTTGGATAGTGGGAAAAAGCTTTTCACAGACAGAGTGATAAAGTTCTGCAATGGCTGCCTGGGGAGGTGGTGGAGTCACCATCCCTGGATGTGTTTAAAAAAGCCTGGATGTGGCACTGGGTGCCAGGGTTTAGTTGAGGTGTTGGGGCATGGGTTGGACTCGATGATCTTTAAGGTCTCTTCCAACCCAGCCATTCTGTGATTTTGTGAATTCTGTGAATTCTGTGAATTCTAGTGTTGAACAACCCCTTCTACAAAGAATTTTTTCCTAATATCTAACCTTAATTAATTAATTCTAAATGGGAATAGTGAGAAAATATCTTCATAGCTCCCAATCTGTACATGAACAGTGGATATTTATTTTAAAAAATATTGTGGACAACTTTTGATTACTGCTATTAATTTTAAAACCTTTTTTACCTGGGTGACCAGGTCAGCAGCTTCACAGATGATTTGTTTAAATAGAGAGGGGGATGCACATGGCTGAGTGGATTTCACTGCAAATATTCTGTATAGGAGTTCCACTAAATAATTAGATATAGAGCTAGGAAGTTCCATGCTGGAGTTCAGGTCCTCAGGGGAAGGTCTGGAGGGAAGGGTCCTCCTGGTGCCTCAAGGTGGAACTGAGACATGGATGGGGAGAACCAGAGCAGTGGCAGGAAGCTAAAATATACATGGAAATATCAGTGTTTTTTACTCTAGACGTGAATTCTGAACAAGCTGGTCTAGTGAAGGTTCCCTACCCATGGCAGGGGCTAGAATGGGATGGACTTTAAGGCCATTCCAACACAAACCATTCCAGGATTCTGTTTGTTTCAAGGATTTGATTTGTGCAATTGTATTTCAATAAATACATAGACAAAGGAAGGGAACTTTCCATTCAGAAATCTCAAGTTTTTATATTTTATATTAGTACTTCTCTTTCCCATAACAGTACTGATAGCAAGGTGTGAAATTCTCTGGTGACAGCTGATTTATGCATTTCAGCACAACCACACATTACAAATGGCAACTGTTAATGCAGGGAGGGGAAGTGGGGAGGGAAGAAAAAAAGAAGTAAAACTTGTTGTAAGCACCATTTGTTTGTGTCTTGTATTGTGTTCTACTTGACACCAATCCCACATGGAATTAAGTACATGCTGCACAAAAAGCACAGGATTAGTCCTGCTGCAGGAAAAAAAAAATAAATGATCCAGCTGAAAGCTGCACGTAGCTGAAAACACTTTATAACTACAGAAATGTCCAAGTGCTTTCAGGCATGAGTTGCTTTGTAAATTAAATTAAGTGTTGCCATTTCCACTTAGAGGTACACAAGGATTATTACAAATTATTAGGAGAAGGATGTAAATAGTGATGAATTTTGAAAACTTACATGTACACAGGGAAGTAAATGTGAGGATCCTTGGTGGAACAAGAATGTTAACTTCCCTTCCCCTCTGCTTTCCCCTTTCCCTTGCCCTTCCTCTACCCCTTCCTCTTCCTCTTCCCTTCCCTAGCATTACATTCCAATATCTGACAAAAATAATTTGGGGAGCAGAGCTTGAGGATGATTTTCTCTGTAAACCCAACATTTCCATGTATTTATTTAATCACCCTTTATGTTCAACAAAACCAATTGGAAATATCTGGAAATGCAGCCTTGCTTATAACATACAGGATGTTAAGAACAGGAATCTAAAATTGATCTTTTCCAGTTCTGTTCTATCTCTTCCTTGGGATTTTTTTTCCATTCTGTGCTGTGCATCATCTCATGGTCTCACTGACAATCTGCTCTCTCGCCTCTGGCATTGCAAAATCAAAGAAGAACAAATTTATTCCTGTTTATTTTAGTAACAACAAAACTTTCCACTCCAAGCTCTACATTTTTTACTCTTGAAGGTGATCTATGAAGCAGGAAAAACAGCTCGACTTTCAGATACTCAACAGAGGTTATGCTGGCAGTAAACAAAATCCTTTCAGACCTCTGCAGGAAGAGAGCTTGATGCAGAATCCACTGGGGAAAAGGTACCTGGAATAGAGGTTGTTATCAACAAAACTGTAGTTTCCAGGTACCTTAAGGAACGTGAATGAAAGATGATATGGAAGTGTTTGGAATTGCAAATCATTGTTCCAAAGTGTTTTCCTCCTCTGCTGTTTGCAGCATTCCTATCACAGAGCTGTAAATATTTACTCACCTGTTACAAATGCAGTAATTATCATGTTTCCTGATTCACATGGCAGCTGGAGTTTGCTTTCTGCAGACTAAATATATATTGTCATGGTATTTACATGTAGTGGGGGTTTTTTAAACATAGAAGATTTCTCTAGAAAATTACTCAACAGGGTTCTTATGTCTGAATTAAGAAGAAAAATATGAAATATTGAGTATGGCTGTTCCTTGGACCTGAGGGAATGGCTGGAGCTGTGTCAGGGGATGGTCAGGCTGGATATTGGGAAAAGGTTCTTCAACCTCTGGGGGAAGCACTGCCCAGGCTCCCCAGGGCATGGGCACAGCCCCAAGGCTGCCAGAGCCCCAGGAGGGTTTGGACAAAGCTCCCAGGGATGCACAGGCTGGGATTGTTGGGGTGTCTGGGCAGGGACAGGGGTCAGACTCCATGATCCTGGTGGGTCCCTTCCACCTCAGGATATTCCAGGATATTCCTTTATTCTATTACATCCTCAGTGTGTGAATTGAGCAAAAAATGATCAGATAAATGCTCAAATCTGGAAATTTGGATGGAAATTGCATTTGTACCTGTAAAAGGATTTGCTGTTGGAACCATTTCCTAAGAGGAAGAAGCACTTTGCCTGGAGCTACTGTGACACGGAGCAAGGTCACCCAGGAGGGTGATTTTGGTTTAAGGGATACATTTTCAGTAGGATCTCTTAGATGGGGCAGCAAAACTGCTGCAAAATCGTGAGTTCTTTCCCTATTTCTAGAGCTTCAAAATATCTGAGAAGATTTTTGCCTGTTTTTTTTCCCCTCAGGAAGCAGCTCTTGAGGATTTCTAGTGGAATTAAAGGAGAGGCCTTATTTTCACTGTGTGCTCTTGTCTGTGTAGAGGTTTCCCATACAAAGATTAAAGAATATAATGTTGTTAATTTAGAAATTGAATAATAGAAATCCCCGTTTTTTCCTGACTCTTCAACCAGAGCTTCACAGCCTCCCTATAGGCTGTTCTGTATATATGGACCAAAACCACTGGCCTGTTTTTGATCTTCTGTGCCTCACTCCATGAAATATAATTTGTATTTGGTATTTTATGAGTTTACAAGTGAATTTGCCTTTTCCAAAATGAAACCTAGCAACAGGATCATTGCTTTATCCAGGATATATGAATATATATATGAATTATATGAATATAAGTGATATATGAATATAAGTGATTTCCTTCGAATTCTTTCTTTGGATGTAAATGGTGAAAGAACACAAAATCCAAACTCCAGAAATTAAAGAAAAGGCAAAATCAACACATGGGCTTACAAAAATATTGGTGTAGGCATTTAAATACTGTGGGAGATGATGTGAAATGAAAAACAAGACAAACTGTTGTAAATCTAAAAAGTACATTTCAAAAAGGTGTTTTAAGCTCTTGAGTAGAAAAAAAAAGGTTAATTGGACGAAAAATTAGTGGAAGAATGTCCAATTAATAAAGAATCATGCACTAGTTCAGCAGTTAGGGGGGACAGGTGAGGTGAGTTCAGACCCAAGATCTGAGCTCCAAGTCCCCACACGTGTCACAAACACAGACTCTGATTCAGGGTCTCCATTGTGCCCAGGGAATGCTTTACACTGACAACTTTATTGCACTTCTTAAAAAAATATTTAATTTAAGAGCATTTTAAGGGCTCTTTGTTTAAAATCTCAATCAGCTCTAATTCTGACCTGAAGCCACTCTGTTCTCTTCTGCAGCAGGACTGCATGAAATAAATGAGCTCCTTTTCACCATTCTTCAGGCTAAGCCTGTCTTCAAAGTGTCCTCATAGCCAGGCACAAGGAATGTTTCATCTCAGAAGCTCTGCTTTGACAACTCTGATCCTTTTTTCCTCCTTTCCCCAAATTGGGATTGCTGTGCCAGCACAGGCTGGCCTTTTACACTGCATCCCTCTACCTGGCTGAGCAGAGCAAAGAGCGAGCAGCTCTTGAACTCACTACATCATTCTAAAATGCTGCTCTTATCAGCTTAATGCTGCCATAATTGTTCTTTTTGCCTGTTTGTGCCACGCTGTGTCTCTGACTGCAGGACAATCCCCTGATTTTTCATTCCAATTCTCTGGAAATGTCGCTGTTACAATGTGAGTTATCTGCACTTTAGAGCGTCTATCACTCAGAATGAAGTTCAGTATCTGAACCCTGCAGCCTCCAGCACGTTATCAGCTGCCATCCAGGTAGGTCAATCATTTATAACACATTTAACTCCAATCCTTTATTTTCCTTCATAAGTTGCAAGGTCACCTTAAACCCTGGAAAAGGCCTGAAGAGTGGCGGGGAGATGAATGAGCGTTCCCTGTTGCCATAGGCTGCTTGTTTCCAAGCAGAGTGATACCTCAAATGCTAATAAATGGGATCAAAAGGCAAAGAGGTTCAGCAAAACCCTCCACTGGTCACTCACATCCTTCTGTGCCAGGACTGTGGGCCAAGGAAATGCCACTGCAGCTGAGCACCACTTTGCCCTGGGCTCGCAGCTCAGGGAGCAGCTCTCCACAGCTTCCCTGGCTCCTCCCAGCACTCAGTGTAAAGCCAACAGCTTATTACTTTTAATTTAATGAGAAGCCAAACGTTAACCCCTTGTCACTGTGCTGGGAGAGCTGTGTGCTTCAGGAGCTAATAATAAATAAAGCTGTGTTGACAGTGAAATATTATATTTGTGTTATTTTCTGAACTGGAAATTGCAGGTTTTGGTGGTTTGGGTGTTTTTTTAGGTTTTGGGGTTTTTTTTCTTAGTGGGTTTTTTTTGTGTGTTTTTTTGGGGTTTTTTTGGTGGATTTTTTTGTTTGTTTTTTTTGTTGTTGTTGTGTTTTGGTTTTGTTTTTGTTTTGGGTTTTTTGTTTGTTTGTTTTGGTATGGTTTTTTTTTAATATTTTGTTTTGTGAGCATTTGTACCTGTGCTGGAAAGATGAGAGCTGCAAACTGGCCAAATTTCCATGAAACTATTTTCTCAAAAACTATCAAGAGTCGGTTAATCTAGGAAAGGACAAGAGATCTTAACAAAGCCTGGTATCTCAGCAGCACAATAGGGCTGAAAGTCACTGTGACAGCTGCAAGGTAAGGCACACTGGAAGGAACAATTGATACATTGATGGGATCTAAATTAACTGTAAGTACTCGGGAAAACGTCCCGGCTGTCATTGTGAACAGCCCGGTGGAAATCTCTGCCCGGTGTTCTGCAATGATTAAAACCCAAACAAGATGTTACAAAGTGCTAAGCAGAGAATAGAGCACAGCGCTGAAAGTGCTGTAAGGCCATTCTGTAAATCAGTGTGGGAGCTCACCTTGAACCACATGCTCAGTTTTATCACCCCATCTTGAAAAGGATGTATCAGAAATAAAGAATAGGAGCTCTGAAAGTCTGTCTTTTCAGAGAGATGGTTGGGTCAAACTCAGCCTTTGATTTATACCCTGTGCTGTCCCTTTGAAATCAAGTGATTCTCTGGGTTATAAATCACAAGGCAATATGACCTATTTAATTTAGTGAAGGGATGCATGAAAATGCTTATGATGAAGATGCACAAACTATTGAGTGCTCTGTCTGCAGGCAACAGAGCTTTTCTTTTCCCTGCCGAGCAGCCTTTGCTCTGAGACAACCAGCAATGCATAAAAACAAATACAAGTGAATCATTTTTAGACAGAAATAGGCAGCTGATACTTCCTCCAGATGAAATATGCCATCTTTCCCCAGTTTCTGCCACTTAAAAAAATAATTTGGGGGTGCAGGAGTAGAAAAGCAAGAGGATTTAAGCTTCCTAAGCAGATGTAAGGATTGAAAAGTTATGATAAATTGATTTTGGAAAAATAGAGAATCATTGAACATCCTGAGTTGGAAGGAGCCACAGGGATCATGAAGTCCAGCTCCTGGCCCTGCACAGGACATCCCAAGAGTCCCACCCTGTGTCTCAAAACAAAACTCCAATGAATGTACAGGGCCTGGGGAACAAGGATATCACATCACCGATTCAGAATGCACAGGTAAGGTCAGGGAGCAATACAATAAACCCAACCACGAGGTGATAACCAGGGTGACCTGGAATGGAAAGCAATGTTCAGCAACTCCACAGAGTCTGAGGCAACATCCTGTGCTCAAAGAGGGCAAAGCCCCCAATCCCTGCCACAGCTGAGTTGTGGCAGCAAAGGGACAGGGAGCAGAGCAGTCAGTGTCTGGCTGAGCTTTGTGCAGCCTCTGCAGCCTGTGTTTGCTCTGCTTTGGAGCAGTGCAAGGCAGAATATTTCAGCACTAATTAGAAGTCTGTGTGCTGCAGTGCTTGAAATGTCTGAACAGAGTCAGAAGCTCTCTCTAGTAAGGCCGAACGAGCTGGTTATTAGTAATGAAAGCTGATCACAGGGGGAGATACTCAGCCTGTGAATCTAATTCATAATGGGCGGGAGAGCAGGATTTCAGCAGGGGAGAAAAGGAACATTTCATTCTCTTGTCACATGTCCTGGCAGGGGAGAAAGCCCAAATGGAGCATGTGATGGAGACTCTGCAGCTCTGTTCTGGATGATGTGATTTACCAGAGACAAGGGGAACTTGGGAAGAGAAACAAAGGCAGGAACTCCAAATTCTGATCTCTCCTGATTTGGTTAACAGTTGCTCTGACCCATTTATAATGATGGTCCTCATTCCTGTCTCCACTGATCCAGGGCTGAAAGGGACACACCATGGCACAAACTTTGCCATCCCACACCACCCCTGCTATTTTCTTTGCCCTCTCTGGGAGGGGTCATTGTTCTGATTGCCTTGACATGGGTTCTTACAGAAAAAGAAAATGTTTCCCATCCTTGCTAAAGGATAAAGCCCACTGGGCTCCATTTTCACATTCAGTTTAGTATCAGGTAGCTCCAAGTAGAATTGAATAGGGCTGTACATTTTATTTTTCTCCTTGGTTTACTGCTTGGCTAAACTGCTGGATAAAAAGAGCAAATATTCCAGTTTGGGTTCGAAATCAAGACTGTGCATTTCTCTCACATTTTCCCATTAGGTCTTGGCTCAGCCACTTATTATTCTGACAGGTATATTCATCACCTGAGTGTGTGAACAAGGCTGGAGCTGTGGGCTGTGCAGGACACTTGGGGTGGTCACTGGAGTCACCAGTGTGGCTCACTCCTGCAGTGACACCCCCTCTGTAGCTGCAAAGAGGACAGAACTTCATTTTGCAACTTCATTCCCAGCAACTTCACTTTGCTCAGGGCTCTGCAGGGAGCAAAAGGCTGGAAAAGAGAAGCAGGCTTCCAGATTTAATTAGGGGTATAGGAAAGAGTTTCTCTTTCCATTGCAGGAAAGAGAATGTGTGACTGTGATGTTCTGTCTGTGCAAATGGCCTTGGCTGTCAGGTGAGGATTTGCATGGACTTTATAAACTTTAATGATGCATTCCCTCAAGGAATTCCTCAACAGTGCTGCTCCAGAGGTGGAGTAGCCCTTGTGGTGTCCTGAAACACTCTCCCTGCCCAGAGACAATTACACAAGTGCATGTACTGGGTGTGCAGAAAACTGTACTTAGCTGTTGCTGGATATCTCTTGGAAAATGGACAATAATGAACATTTCTCATGGTAATTGGTATCTCCCTCAGTAGGGTCACAGAAAGGTTTGCAAGCTGTCTATTAACTGCATCTCAGCTGTTCTCACTCAGTGGGAAGCACATTCCACACAGACTTTTTCAGTGTTCAGGAAATATTTTAACTTTTCAGCAATAGTTTTATGAAGCCAAGCAGAGAAGTTTGCATGACAGCAATAATTGCTTCAGTTCCTAAAACCAGAAGCAAGCCTGCCAAAATATTATTAAAATCAACACCTCAAAACAACTCCTGTTTTGTCTCTTCCTTTCTCCTTTCTTTTATAAAGAAATTTATAAACATTTATAAACATTTATAAAGAAACTCTGCTATCTTGCATAAAGAAATTATTTTCTTTAAGGACATTTTTAGTGTCTTCAGCACAAGTAATTAGGATAAGAACAGAGAGTATTTATCAATGTTACTACAGTGAACACAGCACTCAGACTGTGACAACTGAGCTCTTGAAGTGAAGTGCAGAGAGAACAAACTGGAGCAGGTGCAGACAATAAACCTGGCTGGGTCCACCTCACAATGCTTAAAATTCTTTATGGAACTGCTTTGTGAGTAAGATTTCAGGAGAAACAAGCAAAAGGTGAAAAATCTCCGTTATAAAAGTTTCAACACAATTTCTAGAGAGGGCAAGCATAAAAGTTTACAGTTCCCATAATGGCTTTCCGTGAACCAGGCAAACCCTGGAGATTACGGGAAGGCAGGCATGCCAGGGTTATAAATATATTTATAGGAAGCACTGGTGCAGTGAGTAAATGGGCTGTTGCTCCCAGCAGGCTCCCAGGAGTGATCACACAGAGGCTGCACGGCTCCTCCAAGGGCAGAAATCCTGCCTGGCGTGTCCCACCCTGCAGGGAGCACTGAACTTGCAGCAGTCTCTGAGAGTGCCCTGCAGCACAAGTGGCATGCAGGCTCTTTCTTCTGGCAGTAAACAACTTCTCTTCCCAGCCAGGGACTCTCTCTCTGTGAATACACAAGCTACACGTGTTCCTTTGGAGGGCCTTGGGTGCAGCTGAGAAGCAGCAAAGCAAGAGTGGGATGAGATGGGGAACTTTTAGCTCTTTTTGTGACTGTTTTATGAGGATATCACATGGAAAACTCAGCTAAGTAGGCTAATAATTCTGAGCACTCTTTTTTTTTTTTCCTCCTGATATCTTTATAGTAACTTTCCTGCATAGAAGTGTTCACATAGTTAGACATTTATTATGGACTAACCATTCTAATTTAAAGCTGGAGTATTTGCCTGGTAAGACTCCAGATTTAGGCTCCCTCTGACCTGCCTTCATTGTCAAATTAACGTGAAACAGTGAGCAGAGGCTGGGTACTGTCCACATCCCACTCTGGACCTGTGGCTGTGCCCTACAGCACTTCAGATTTGGTTAGAAAGAAAATAAAACCCACTGCTACGGCTACAGCCCCAAAAGAAACTATTTCTACTGCAAGCCTAGACAGAAGAGTCACCAGCAGCGTTGGTGACCCCTGGGGTGAGCAGCTTGGTGTGCTTGTACAGCCAAAGAGAATCCTCCACGTGGCAAAAACCTTCTGGGAGCTGATGGACTGCAGTATTTTACTCTCACCAAGAATAAAGATTTTGCCTGCTCTCAGTGGGTGCTGTCTTCAGCAGATATAGTGGATATTTTCACCCCTGATGGAGGGGAGAGAATGCTGAGGAGGACTCCATCTTATCTAGATGGCTAGATTAATTACTTTAATTAATTACTCTAGAGGGCTAATTAATTACTTTATCATACTATAATATTCTATACTATATTACACTATGTTACATTATATCTAAACTGAATCTGCCAAGTGCTCCACTCTGAACACTATGCTCAGAATCTCATGACTGTCAGCCAACAACCCTGACACACACACACTCTTATGTCACAGAAATCTTTTATGAAAAATCCTTTCCTTAGGGTTTTTTCTCCTGAGAAGCTGAGAGGCCTCAGGAACAAAATGTAACCAATGGTTATCTGCTGCTGTGGAATGCAACAGGTGCATCTGGGATTGGGCTCACGTGGTTGTTTCTAATTAATGGCCAATCACAGTCAGCTGGCTCAGACTCTCTGCCTGAGTCACAAGCCTTTGTTATCATTCTTTCTTTTTCTATTCTCAGCTAGCCTTCTGATGAAACCCCTTCTTCTATTCTTTTAGTATATTTTTAATATAATATATATCATAAAATAATAAATCAAGCCTTCTGAAACATGGAGTCAGATCCTCATCTCTTCCCTCACCCTCAGACCCCTGTGAACACGGTCACACTCTTGGCCCTGATAGGCCAAGGAAACAAAACACCATCAATTTGGGTAAGCAATCTCCATGTTGCATTCTACTTTTGCACAAACAAATGAGATAAGAATTGTTTTCTTTATCTGAGGTTCAGAGACTGTGAAACCCAGAAAATATTCTTGGGAAGAATTGTGCCTTGCTTTTCTCTGTGAAGAGAAATTCAGCTACAAGCAGACTGTGTTCAGCCCCTTGGATATCTGTTCCACTCAGGTCATCTCTCAATATCCAAATTTCCAGACAGATCCTGCTGTCCTGTACCAGAGTATCCTGGGCTCATCCAAAAAAAGCATGGGCAGCAGGTAACGGAGGGGATTCTGTCCCTCTGCTCTGCTGAGACCCCACCTGCAGTGCTGTGTCCAGTCCTGGTGTTCCCAACATAAGGAGGACAAGGAACTGTTGGAGCAAGCCCAGAGGAGGCCACCAAGCTGCTGGGGGCATTAGAGTACCTGGCTCTTTAGGCCAGGGAGAGCTGGGAATGTTCGGCCTTGAGATGAGAAGGATACAGGGTGACTTAATTGTGACCTTCCAGTCCCGAAGGAGCTGCCAGGAAACATGGAGAGACACTGTCTACAAGGGATGGAATGACAGGACAAGGGAGAATGCCTTCCCACTGCCAGAGGGCAGGGTTAGATGGGATATTGGGAAGGAATTGTTCCCTGTGAGGGTGGGCAGGCCCTGGCACAGGGTGCCCAGAGAAGCTGTGGCTGCCCCTGCATCCCTGCAAGTGTCCAAGGCCAGGCTGGATGGGACCTGGAGCAACCTGGGACATTTGAAGGTGTCCCTGCCCAGACTGATGGGCTTTCATGATACTTCCAACCCCAAAAATTTAATTATTCCATTATTATGATTTTTTTTTTGTGATCTTCAGCAACATTTTATGTCTATTTCTTTTCTATCTATGGGGAGACACAAGGAACAGCTTAGTTATTAAAATAAATATGGAATTATTGTAGGAAAACTCATTTTGGATCCATTTCTGGTAGGTCATGGTAAGGTTTGCATTGCTGTATGAACATCTCATAATCTCAGAATGATTTATCCTCACCACAAACCTCTGAAATGCATTGATATCCCACATATTTTACAAATAAGAAAAAGGCAGGATTAAGTACTTTGAGTTAAAAAGCAAAATAAAATTAGATACCATTAAGTCTTTGAAAATCAAAAAGTAATGTTGCTCCAGATAAAAATTAATGGGTCTCATTTAACAAGAGAGTGATACTTATATGTCACATGTAGCATTTTCCTAGGAGTTTACTGCTGGTAAAGAAGTCATTTCCAAAGCTTTAAGGATATTAATGAGCTACTTTGAAGTGCTTCAGAACTATTTGTGTTAAAATAAAACTCAGCAGATGGGCACAATATCATGGAAAACTACTGGAGCATGGTAGTTTGTTTTTAAATATTTTTTTTAAACCAAAATTGACAATAATGTGAAAATTGTTCTCAAAAGGTGTAGTGTATGTGATAAAGTAGAAAAACTGTTTCATCCATTATCTTTCCATATTTTGAACTGGGCTGTTTATGATCAGCCCCATAAATCACAGGCTGCTGCTGTTGGTTTGATGGTTTGGGGTGAGGTACATGGGTTAAAGGTGGCAGCTGCTGTGGTTTAATTTTAGCAGTTTAAAATGTAGGAGTTGTGAATAACTTTGCTCACCCAACCCCACCTACCTGGAAAAAACACCTTGAAGACAGGTTCTAGGAAGAACTCAGAAACAAGTAGAAGACAAAAAGAAAAATAGCATATGGACAGAATTGTTTGCCAAATTAGAGCTGTAGGAAAGGAAAACAGGGCAGAGATGGAGAGATTACATATGGAAAACCCTCTGCAGTTTACAGATCCTCCAAATATCAATAAATCTTTCCAAGTCTGGTTTAAAAGCACCGTGGTTGTGTGTAATCCTACATCAGCAAAGCATTCTGGGACAGCATCCAGCCACTTCTCATCCATTAATTTAATTTTTTCCTCAGTCTCTCTCAGTGGACCTTTTTGTGTTCCTTTCTTTTTTGCAGTGCTTGAAGAGATCTGTTCTTAATTAGTATATCAGTAGAGATTTTGCAGGTGAAACTTCTGCAATTCACACATTTGTCTTCTTCAGGAAGGTTATTAGACTCGAGCACAGATCATTTGTCTCCTTTTGCAGGCTCCTGACAAACCATTCTTTGTTCCCAATGGGATTGTGGGAATTGTAATATAGGCAGAAAATTGACCCTGCGTGAGTGAGCTGGGGAAGGGAGGAATACATTTGCAAACTGTCTAAAAAACAAGGCAAACTCCAATTTGCAACATTTAATAAAGCCTGAGAAACTGCCAAGGAAAAAGAGAAAAGGAACTCCACTTTCTAGCTCATTAAAACCCAAAAATTATGGCTTAATCTCGAAATTATTTACCTTTGGTGTTGACATTGCTTCATCTCTTCTGAAATCTGAGGACATTTGGGTCTTTCCTGCTCTGGAGCTTTGGAAGTGAGACAATAATTTCTTTTCTTTGGGCTGGTCTTACTGCTGGACAAATGTGGTCACTTTATGCAGAGGATGCTGCTCATGGATACATTTTGCTTAGGGAAAAAGCTCTCTAAAGCAATGAGTCGTGGTTCCTATGGAAATTGAGTTTCTAGGTTCTTTTTTTTTATGTTCTCAGTTTCCTGGGCCCTGTCCTTGATATCTCAGGCATGAACAGCTCCTGCTGTCGCTGAAGCTTCAGTAACTTGAGTCAAAGTTCTTGCTGCTGGAGTTTAGGTAATTTATTGCATAAATAATGATCACAAAACTGGAGGTGAGATCTTTTCACAAACCTGCTTTTGAATCGTTCAACACCTGGGGGTTTGGACAGGTTGGATGACGGGACAAGGCCGATGGGGTGAAGGGCGGGGTCCTGGCCTTGGGTCACTCCAACCCTCTCCAGGCTGGGGCAGAGGAGTTGGGAAGCTGGAAAAGGCCTGGGATGCTGGGGACAGAGGCTGGGCAGGAGCCCAGGTGTGCCCTAGTGGAGCAGGGGCCAATGGCCCCTGGGCTGTGCCAGCCCTGGTGTGGGCACAGGCCCAGGGCAGTGGCTGTGCCCTGTGCTGGCACTGCTGAGGGACCTCGAGTGCTGTGTCCAGGTCTGGCCCTCATGGCCAGAGAGACCTTGAGGGGCTGGAGCGTGTCCAGGGAGGGGAACGGGGCTGGGGAAGGGGCTGGAGCACCAGGAGGGGCTGAGGGAGCTGGGAAAGGGGCTCAGCCTGGAGCAAAGGAGGCTCAGGGGGCCCTTGTGGCTCTGCACAGCTCCTGACAGGAGGGGACAGCCGGGGGGTCGGGCTGTGCTCCCAGGAACAGGGACAGGAGGAGAGGGAACGGCCTCAGGCTGGGCCAGGGCAGGCTCAGGGTGGACACCAGGAGGAATTTCTGCATGGAAAGGGTGGCCAGGCCTTGGCAGGGGCTGCCCAGGGAGGTGTTGGAGTCCCCATCCCTGCAGGTGACCCAGGAAGGCCTGGATGTGGCACTCAGTGCTCTGGGCTGGGGACGAGGTGGGGAACAGGCACAGCTTGGACTCAATGGTCCTGGAGGTTTTTTTCCAACCTTAATGATTCTGGGATTCTGGGATTCTGACATTCTGACAGGTTCCCTCAGCTCCCCAGCTCCTACAGAGGAATTGTCTCACTCTGGATGGCCCATGCATGTTCTACATGAAGCCTGAGCTGGGGTTGTGAATGACCCTGCCCATCCAACACCTGCAACTGTCACCTGTCCCTGTGAAGGGGAGTTACAGGGTTCTGGTTGTCCTGCAGAGGCAGAATAACACCACTCAGAGCTGAATAGTTTTCAATTACTTTTGCCTTCAGAACTCTGCTTTTGCCCCAAAGTTACCCAATTTTAAGTCAAGTTAAGACTGTTTTCAGTAGTAGCAGTATTAATGACTGATACAGCTTTATTTACACCATTTATGCTTCAGCTTCATTAGTGATCCCTTGTTTTCTTTCTGCCTCCTCACATTGGCATCCACATGGCAAGGTTGTATTTTTCCAGAACACCTTTCCTCCTTTCTCCTTCTCTTGTGTTTCTTGCATTCACTGAGGACAATATCACAACAAAAAGGTGCAAAAATAATTGGGAATATCGGGTGAAGTAACAGACAAGTCCTTTTTAGATAACTCCATTTTTCTCCCCCTCAGACATTTGTCTGTATCCTATTTAATTATCAACAGGCAGCAGGCCTTCAAAGCAGTTTTGTGCTAGTTGAACACCTTGAAGCAGCTTCCCTTTGTTCCTTAAATTATTCTGGAGGAACTTTTGGAGGAGCAGAAAGTTCCTTGATGCTTCCTGACCTGTTCCATGGGGGCCTTTTACTTATTGCAGGTTGCCAGGTTACCTCCTGCCTGGTCATTGAAGTCACTTGACATGAAGCTTTTATCTGCCACCAAAAGGTTGTTGACCAGGCCGTTTATTTCAGTAAAGAGTTCTTCTGTCACTCTTAGTCATAGCTGCATAAATGCTGCAATGATAATAGTGGGGAAATTTATCTCTTAAAGTGGCAACTGTTATTTTATCCCCTGGAGCAAACTGTCAGGATTCCTAAAGGTCTTGTATTAAATTGCAAATCCAGCACCATTGTGTCTGAATTCTAATTTTAGATGTTCTTGTTACAAAATCTGAGCAAATGTGCATTCAATTAAGGTAAGGGTTTGGAACTTTGCATCTGAGGAAATAAGCTTTTGCAATTAGTTCAAAATGAAATCAGAACATTTCCAATCCACTTGTTCTGAAATATAGTCATAATAATTAAAAAATCATTAATGTGCTTTGCACTCTAGGGCCCTTTCCTTTAATGTGGGATTTTCTGTACACAGAAAGTTAAGGGTTGTTTGTCTGCTAAGGAAAAAATAAGCAGTTGATAACCCAAGAACTGAAGTCTCCCATTTTTTCACTAAAAGCTGATCAGAAACATCAGGATTCCTTAACATCAACCCCTAAAGCTATAATTTAACTGGAACAAGCTCAAAATGGCTTTCAGCAACCCCTAAATTAACACTTTGTGGACGATTCCACCAGAAATCCTTACATACATTAACATACATTTAACTCCCTTTTCTCCTTGATACACAGAAGAATGACAAGAAGTTTGACAAGGAGTCACTTGATTTGCTCAGTCCTGAATTTTCCAGGTTGTTCTCTAGTGTGTTGGCCAGGACTGCAGGTACCACAGAAGCACAAGATAACCCTTCATTCTGAGACAAAACTCAGAAACTTAAAAACAACCAATTTTTACTAAAATGACGAGTTCTATAAAATCCTAAGTGCCAGGAAAAGAGTGAACAGGGATCACCAGTGCAAAATCTGGGGGGTGTCAGCTGAAGCCAGGAGATCAGAGAAGTGCTCAGAAAGCTCTTCCCTCCATTGCAAAGATCCCAGTTGAGAAGGAAATCCCAAAATATGTGCTGGGCTGTTTATCCCTTTATCCCTTGCTGTTATGCTCTCCCACTCTCAAAGGTACCTCTCAGGATATTTTTTCTTTATGGGCCAGACACCATTCCTGGTGTCTAAATAGGGAGATGTGGGAGATGTCCACATATCTGTCCCAGCCCTTGAGGCCATTCCTGTAGGAGTTTGGGGTGGGAGGGAGCCAGCAGCCTGTCCTTGCCTCTTCCCAGCAGTGCTTTGCTTCCACAAACCCTGGTTTAGTTCCAGAAAAAGCCATAAAAATGCATTACACTGAACTCAGGTAAGTTTTACAGTCAAATATTAAGCTGCAGAAACAACAAAATTAGGTGACTTATATATGTGGCAATAAATCCTTTCACAGGACTTTGAGTGAACTATTACATTCTGCAGCTCCTTCAGCAGCTTAAATTGGCTCTATTTGGCTCCTAAAGGCAGGATGGATCCTCATTTATAGACATAACAAATGGAATAAATACACTTCTTTGAAAAATGGCAATCTGACAGTTTAATATATGTTGGGGTTTTCTTCCAGGATGTTTTAACTTCTTCAATAAAATTTCATTATGACACATGTACCTATAGGTACATCCACATATACAGACAAAAAAGATTAAATTAAGATTCCTGTTGGTTTATTTGCACCAGTTTCAACACAAGCTTATTCTCAGAATGATAATTCCTGCACACAGTTGGAAGAATGAGCTAAGCTCTCCTGCTCACATGTTTTTGTAACTTAAATGTCATAAAGAAGAGGTGAAATTCCAGAATAAAGCTCAGCTCTAATTAGTGCACTGATTTGAGCACTGAGTTCATTTTCTGCTAGGTTACAACTTTCTAAATGTTCCAAAGCAGATGCACCTCATGATTCCTCTGCCACTTACTCTAATGCACAGAACACTTTACCCCTCTGAATTGGCACTTTAAATCACTCTCCTGGCTGCTCCTCATTACATGCACACAGGCACCACACTCTGGAGCTGATCTGACCAGGAAAATCAGAATCAATTCTTTCTTCCTCCTACCAAATGCCCTCTGCTGCTGCAGAGTCCTGTTTCCACATCTTGATTACCTGTGTCTCACAGAACAGCACACAGTGCAAAACACAGGGATGTGCTCTAAGAAAAGATCAAAACAAGCTTAAAAACAACCAATTTTTACTAAAGCTACAAGTTTTATTTGCATGATATTTGATAATGTTACAGTAGATGAAAATTAAGAAATATTTTTATTCCCTCAAGGCTTAGAATTTAGTTTTAGTTTCTGTTGGGAAAATTGTTAAAGTTATGAGCTGTAGATACAGAATTAGAGTTACAGAATGGCTTTGGTTGGAAGGGAACTTAGAGATCATCCAGTGCCATGGGCAGGGACAATTTCCACTGTCCCAGGGTGCTCCAAGCCCTGTCCAGCCTGGCCTTGGGCACTGCCAGGGATCCAGGGGCAGCCACAGCTTCTCTGGGCACCCTGTGCCAGGGCCTGCCCACCCTCACAGGGGAGAATTTCTTCCCATTATCCCATCTAAACCTACTTTTTTACAGAGATATGTCAATTTGTGCATTGTTAGGTTGATGTGCATTATAAACTTGCTGAATGGGGGGAAGAAATTAATGTGCCTCAGAGAAATTGTTTATTAAAAGTCGTTATTATGAGGGGCTTATTGCCCCTACCCTCTGAACACCTGCAGCTGCCACTCTCTTATTTTCCAAAATAAAATCTGAACTGCAGCAGCTCCTGTATTTCTAATCAGCATGGAAATTCAACATCCTGCCCATTTTCCCTGGGACTAATTAAGAAAAACATCAAAAAAGTGGAGTGACTTTAATTAGCAATTTATGCAGCGTGATGTTATCATTAGCCTGCCCTGTAAGCACCACCCTCATCAGAGCCATAACGATGGGCTAAATGGAGCTGTCCATGGTGACCCTATGGAATTAGCAATTCCAAAGGCATTTGGGTTTCACAGGAAGGCAGTGGGTCAATGGGTGTGACTGCAGATCCCAACAGCCTCCCAGAACTCTGAGCCCACCTGCTCTGAGACCACAGACAGGAATTTGTGTCTGCCTCTGTGGATTGGAGTGCTGCAATGAACTCTCAGGGAGGCAGTTTAAAAAAATCACAGTTGATTAAGAAATCCTATTATTAAATGTTTCTAGATTTAGTAAAAGGATTTCTTAAATCAACTGTGAATTGGAAGGAAGATTGAAAAAAATTCCCTCTATGGAATAGAAGTATATGACTCTTCCAGGGATCCAGGGGCAGCCACAGCTTCTCTGGGCACCCTGTGCCAGGGCTTCACCACCCTCACAGGGTGTAACAGGAGCCTCCTGGAGCCAGGTCTCATAAGCTCTTGGAGGCCTATTTCACACCCAAAATAGCTCTGCTACCTTTAGAGGCATAAAATCAGTAGGATGGCTTCTGTTGCAGTGCTGGAAACAAACAAAAGGCAAAATAATAAACTCTTTACAGAGAAAAACCGATCCAGGTGCAAGAGGCTCTCCTTCCCCTGGTAAAACACCTCCAAAAGCAATCAGTTTCCTTGTTCTCTTCTTTTCCTAGTATATTGCCCAGGCAGGACTTTTTGTTTCCTGTCCAATTAGCCATTCTTAAGTTTGAGATGAAGTCTCCTAGGCCTATGAAATGCCTTTTTCAGCTAATCAAGGAGAGAAACTTCTGGGCTTATTTCCTTTTTAAGCGGACAAAGGATAGTTTGATCACTCAGTCAACAGAGGACACATTCCTACAAAAGGGGAGAATTTCTTCCTAATATCTAACCTAAACTCAGTGTGAGGCCATTTCTCCTTGTCCTGTCACTACAGTTTTTGATTAATTGTCCACCTCCAGCTCTCCTGAAGCCCCTTTAGGCACTGCAAGGGGCTTTATGATGTGCCTGGAGCCTTCTCTTCTCCAGGTGAGCACCCTAAGCTCACCCAGCCTGGCTCCAGAGGGGCTCCAGCCCTTGCAGCATCTCCTTGATGTACCCTGGGCTCTCTGCAGCAGCTCCAGCTCCTGCCTGTGCTGGGGCAGCTCTGCAGGTGGGGTCTTACCTGAGCTCAGGGGCACAATCCCCATCCCCTGCTGCCCAGGCTGGGGCTCAGCCCAGGGCATAGGGAGTTCTGGTTCCACTCACATCTTCAGCACCTTGAAGATCCTACACCTTTGATCATGTCCTTCCAAAGACTTATTTCTCTTTCTCTCTTCTTTCTCTTTCTCTTCCTCTTTCTCTCTCTACAAAGTTGTAGCTCCCCTCATTCCAGAAGACCTGCATTAATTTGGAACAGCAATCTTGTCTCAAGCCCCACAAATATTCATATTTGTACGTGCCATTGTACAGCCAGCCCTCAGCTGTTCTAATCAGCCCAGGGGTAATTTAGATTCACCAACAATACTCACAAATATTGCACAATGTCACAAAGGATCAAATGCAAATGCACATTTCTTCTCAGCCACTGAGAAGCATTTAAAAAGAAATTAAACAGCAGATCTCATCTTCTCCCAAATATAAATATGCAAACTGATGCAAATTGCTTGCTCCTGACCCAGGAACATGATGGTCAATTGCCTGACCTGTGTTCATAAAACAATATTTCATTTCATTGCCTGTTCACAGGGAGTCCATTTGAAATTTTTGTGGCATCAGGATAAAAATCAGAATGAGCATACGCTTCTCAGAGCACTTCAATCACTTCTGATTTCCTAGGCAGTGTCTGTGCCTAGCAAAGCGTGAGCCTGGAATATATTAGCAAAGTATTAATTATGGTTGAAATCCTCAAACACATTTCAATGCTTAGCTGTCACCAAAGTGGTGGCAAGAGTCCTCCTCTAGCAAAAACCATTGTGCAGCAGCAAATGTGGTAAGACCTCTACTATTTCTTAAGGAAAGTTGTAAAATACATATATATAAATCATGTTGTAGACTAAACAGAAGAACAAAATATAATAATAAATCTGCTAATTGGAAGAGGGTTTTGCAAATGTAACACTAACTAGAGACAGAGAATCATAGAAAGATTTGAGGTTTTAAAGATTCTCTACTTCCAACCCTCAGTTCTATTTCTGCACCACTACTGAAAACAAATCCAACACCATGTTCTAATCCCATTATATACATATATATATAATATTAATCCACAAACTTGTCTTTACTGCAAATAAATTCCAAACAATGAAATTTCATTTTCTCATGTGCAATGCAAAATTCCCTCCTGCTGGAGGTGCCTAAATTTCTCTGTTGCTTCCCGGTCATGCTAAGGGTCTCAAAACTGAATAATAAATATAATAAAAAGCTGTACATTTTCAATATGATGGAAGCTACCATCAATTCTTAGGTTGGTCCAGTTTAAATATTAATGATATCAATAAAAATAATAATATCAATACTGATAGCAACATTCATTACTTAAAAACACTATAATTACATATCAAAATATCACTGAGAATTTTTAATACTAATACTACTACTACTACTACTACTACTACTACTACTAATAATAATAATAATAACAACTGCTATTCTAGTGAAAGGTGTCCCTGCCCATGGCAAGGGGTTAACTATATAATTTTTTAAACAATAAAAATGGATTATAAAGGGTGTTTTCCTAATGTTCTCCATGAATCCTGGAAGAGATTTCCCAATAACCAGGCAAAAAGCTTTATTTCAGTGCTATGAAATGCTTTCCTTCCTTTATTATGGAGAGCTTTTGGCAATCTGATTTTCCTATAGATTCATCTAAACTGGATATAATCTCTGCATTATTAGAAATGGTTTATTGGGATATGATCATGGAACTGTGAGAAACACATTCCAGTAGCTGATATGAACTTCAGGCCTACCTTTCCAGCCAAGAGCTGTTAAAAATATTTTATTAAGCATGTTTGAATGTTGTAACAATCTCCCACAGCCACTGTCATTATCCTCTTGATTCCCCATTGCCTTAAACCAGCAATTAGAAGTTGATGAGAAACGTCCAGGAACAATAATAGTTAAAGATCAATTAGGGATCCACGAGGCTGAAGAGATTAAATATTTATTAAAATAACAATAACCTTTCAAATAATAGTTCAAACTTCATTACTTTAATCCATTCTGGAGCTGCTATTTTCTGCCTCACTTCCCTGTAATTGCAAACTGCACCAGTGACAGGGAATGTCTCGCACCAAAGTACATAAAAACATAAAGTGTTTATGTTGCAGTGACAGTGCTGAGATTTTGTAAACAGATTGGAACAGGTTTATTTTTTATTTGCCTGCACATTTCTGAAGTGCTTTTCTAGTGCAAAGTGACAAAAAATCTCCCACTTAGGTAATTTAACTGAAATTTCCAGCATGGATTCATAATCCTCCCTTTTGCAGGCAGATGGACAAATGGCCACAGGCCTGATGATGTCTTCAGCAGCAGACCTGGAGAAGGGAAATTGGGAAGCTGGGTGTAAGGCAAGAAAGGTTTTTGCAGAAGGAACAGAGCTGCTCTCTGGAATTCAGTGTGAAAAGTGACAGCTGGTGGAATGTTTCTGTGGAAGTTCTGTGTGGTAACAGGAGTGGCAGCTCTGCTTTCTGTCCCTGTCTTGGTGACAATAAAAAGTGTGCAACCCACTCTTTCCTTAACACATAACACAAAAATGCCCCTAATTCATTTCAAATGGTGATTTAAACCAAACCTTGACAGAATTTGGGGCCAACAGATACAAATTTTGGCATCTATGAAGGCAAAAGAAACAAGATCATTAGCATGGAAAAAGGGAAGAACGGGAGCATCTTTAAAAGAGAGCACACAGCTCCTCTGAGTAAAGTCAGATTTGATCCTTGTGGATTCCTCCCAGCTCAGGAGATTCTAGGCTGTAAAATTAAATGAAAGAATTCTTCATTAGGGCAAAAGTGAGAACACAGCCTGTGGTGGCTGGAGAAGCCATAAGGGCACAAGGGAACACCTCACACTCTGGAACTCCAGACTGTGGCAGTGAGGTGTGAAGATGCCACAAATCCACCACTCCATTTGGCCATGACATGGTGACATGGATGCACCAAGTGGCATCTTTTAGTTTTTTTGTTAAACTTTGTTTTACTCCTCAGCACAGCAGGGCCAGGAGCTCCTGGAGCTGAGCAAGGGCCTGGAGCATCTCTGTGCTCAGGAAAGGCTGAGGGAGCTGGGGCTGCTCAGCCTGGAGAGGAGCCCCAGGGAGAGGGGACCCAGCCCTGGGTGTCCTGGGTGTCCCTGTGTGTCCCAGGGTGTCCTAGTCTGTCCCTGTGTCCCCCTGTCTGTCCTTCTGTCCCTGTCTGTCCCTGTGTCCCCTGTCTGTCTGTCCCTGTGTGCAGAGGCCAGAGCAGGCCCAGGCCCCGCCCCAGGCCCAGCCACGGCCCCAGAGCCCCGGGCAGGGCCTGAGCCCAGCAATTCCCCTGGTCTCTTCCAACCTTACTCATCCTTCATTTCTGTCTTGATTTTTTTTTTAATAAACGTACATCCACGTGTTTTATGATAAATTTTGACTTTTGTTATATTTATCCTATGTCCTTTATTCACTTCCTTTGGTGGAGGAAAAAAATATATGGAAGAACTGAACACTGAAGAAATTACTATGTCATCCAAACAAGGTTAATTTTCTTCTACAAAAACCCCAAATTTAACCACTGCTTAAGCTGATCATTGAAAGAAGCAGCAGTGATTTCAAATGCTTTTAACATTTGACAAAACATTATCCTCAAGTTGTTCTAGCACTCCTCTCTAAAGGTTTCTAATCAACTGCTGAGAATGGAAGCACCTCCAGAACTCTGATCACTTAGAGAGGTATACTTAGAAAATGTGAAACTATTTATGCCAATATAAGTATGCCTAATGGATTTGGTTTAAACAAGTTTCACACTGCAAATCTTTTTTTTCCTTTTCATGCCCAGCAATTCTATCCCTGATCTTTAAACTGCACTGTGTTTCTCTTGCTGGATCCATACCCCAGGGAAAACATGTTAATCATGCTGCTTATGCTTCCTCATGTTCTGAACTTCTTTCCCTCTGTCGCTTCCATGCATGATTATAATTTGATGATAAGAGAAACAATTTAAAACTGCAATTATGAAAGCATTTCTTTGTTAATTCCCTCCTGGCTAAATTACTTCCTCTCACGCTAGGAAGTTAAACATCTGACAGCACCACTGAGCTCCAGGAGCTTCAATTCCCGTTCACAAAAGCCTCTTTTTTAGCTGCCTCTTATATTCCATATTGGAATTTATAGTGATTTGCTCCCTCCTCTCTTATGGATTCATGGATCCCGGAGAGACTCAACCTGGAGCCAATATTTGCAAGTCTGCTGGACCTCTGACTCTTTGTTTTAGTTGACATTACAAAGTGTGTGTTTTATGAACTGGGTAGAGGAGGAAATGAACCCTGTTGCGGCTGCTCCTCTGGGCACCATCTCACCAACACAGAGACAGATCAGCACAGTGCTACCAGAAGGATTAGGCAATAACAGCAGATTACATTGTGTGGAATAAAATATTACAGAGCAGCTCAGAAATTGTCCTATCAATACTGCAATATTGCAATGAGACAATCAGGAGGTAGAACACGGGGTGGAATGAAAAATCCTGTAATTGTTGCCTTCGTGTAGGTAAAATGATGAGCTGTGGTGCTGGTTCTGCAGTTCAAACACAGGTTAAAGGGTGCAGGGAGTTGACTAGGTTACTTTTTTCTTTTCTTTTTCCTCTAAAATCATACCCACACCAGCCATAAAGGAGAACAGAGAATAACTGCAGTGTTAACATAGCAAGAAATAAAAATTATCCTCATTTATCTACTCATCTTTATTTCACAGTTGTGAGAAGATACCAGTGGATGACTTGCAACAAATACAAAATTATTATGCTTTCTGCTAAAAATATGTAACTTTGATTTAAAGTAATTTGTTTAAAAGCCTAATGAGGTTGACATTTGAAGCAGGTTCCTGCCATTTCTGTTCCTTCTGGCTTCACTGAGATAAAATAAAATTGTGGCAGGTGACTCATAAAATGAGCTGACCTGCCAGGGCAGAACAGACCCTCTGAAATGTCTGTGTGGAATGATGGGATTTTTGATCTTTATTGGATACATTGGGAAGTTTTTCAGTACTGCTTGATCTGGGCCAAGGACACACCACCCTGGAAGGACACAACACCCTGGAAGGATAAATTCAGGGTCCCATAAGGGGAGGTGGGGTACAGGGGGAGGAGAAGGGACAGGAGAGCCACTGTAGGTGTGACAGAGAGGGGAGCAGTGGTGGTAACTGGGCACAGCTCAGGTCCCTGAAGGCACAGGGCAGACCTGGAGCCAAGAGCTGACACTGGAAAAGGATTAGGCAAAAAACACTGGGAATAAGCTGGGGACAGCTTGGCTTTCCACAGCTGAGCAAACCACACCTACAAAATGAGCTGAGATGGTGGGAACAATGGGCTCAGAGAGAAATGGGCTTAGAGAGAGGGGAAAATCCCATTGCTTGTGCATGAGTTGAAGAAACACCTTTAGCTGTGGCTGCCTAACCCCTGGCAGTGTCCAAGGCCAGGTTGGGAGGGCTTGGAACAACCTGGGACAGTGGAAGGTGTCCCTGCCTATGGCAGGGGGTGGCACTGGATGGGCTTTAGGGGCCCTTCCAACCCAAACCATCCTGGGATTCCATGAAAATTGTCCAGCCTACAAGAGACTATAGTGGCTCTTACACATCATTTCCCTAAAATCCTGAATGCCTTGCTTCAGTAAATGGGATAATGATGGATGAACACCCAGCACTTCAGAGCTGGATTGTCAAAATCTATCCTTAGAAGAAGAGATAAATTTTTTTCTATAAATCTGAAGCTGTAAGGACAGTCCTTAACAAAGAGAGGGGAGATGACCTCAGGCAGGAACATACAAATAAAAACCGAGGGAGATGAGTGGGAGCATGTGAGCAAACATTTCTCATGCTATAGAAGAATCTGCAACTTGAAAGACTTTTTTTAATTTTTTTTTTTTTGTGGCTTAAGTATTTTGCTTAAAATTTGTATTTCATGTATTTAAAAGGTCTTTTGAATTATATGATATTTGTGTGTTGTTAAACATGCTGTGAAAGGTAAACTGCTGATGTAGAAGTGTCTCTGGACAAAGGCTGTGCCAGGAGGAAATGGCAGAAGGTTGATGCCTTGAGAAGGCTGGCCTAGAACAGAGTTAAAGAATAAAGCAGGGATTTATTAAAAGGCCTCAATGGATGCACCTTGGGCAGCACAAGAGCCCAGCCAGGGCTGCACCCAAGATGAACCTAAATGGTCACAAAATGGACAACCTGCCACAGGGTCTCTCACTTTGATAAGTTTTGGTCCATTGCATATTGGAGTTAATTGTCCCATTCCAGCTTTAGCCCATGCAGTCCCATCCTGATTGTTTTTCTCTCTTCAGCCCATGTTGTTTATGTTCTTGGGCCTGAGATTTGGATCATTTGTCCTTGGTCCCCAGCTGGAGCAGGAATTGTTTTGTCTCCCTACTCTGTGCACAGAGCTCACCATCCCCTCATATGAAGCCCAGACCCACACACTAAAGCAGCACAGAATCTATAAAAGCTAAAACTTATAAAATATAAAAGCTAAAACTTAAGGCATCAAGATGGCTGAGGAAGTGCTGACAGGGATTAAATCAAGTGGTTCCAGGAGGATTGGGAGGAGCAGGATAAGAGCAGAGAAGTAGGAAATGCCTGACATGTCTCTGGGAACAGAGGGATGCTGTGTGCTCTGCACTGGCCCTGCATGAGGCTCAGTGTTGCCATGAAGAACCATCACACACAGTGTAATATCTTATGTCTCTTTCTCTTGACCTGACCCATGACTGTGAGCCTTAAAGATAATGAGATCTGAGATAAGGAGGTCTTTTGGTTCATATCTGTCTCTTCTCATCTCACAGAGTCCTGCTCAAAAGGTCACAACACAGATAACAGCCTCTGCAGGAAGACCTGAACTGTTCATTTGGGCTCCTCTTATTTCTCATCCTGCTGACATCTTCATCAATCCATAATGTCCTCTGCAAGTAATGCCCTCCTTAAATCAGCATATTCAAAGAATTGTTTTTTTCTTTGTCTAAAGATGCTGTATTTTGATTTAATCTGATTTCAGTTTGAATTCATGTTTACCCTATTTTTGGATCGGGATTTTCTTTTTACATGACCAGTGTCTGGGTCACCAGTCTGCTGCACAAAATCATGCTGTCAAACGGGAGAGGGTGGAAAAATAAGTCCAGTAAAAACCTCCAGAATAATTTTTGCAATGAAAAATAATCAGGGAAAAACATATCTAAAAACATCTAAATTTTAAGTGTTTTTGTATCAGTATGAAAGTGAATTAAATTAATTAAAGTGAATTAAATTAATTACAGGAATGATTTCACTTGACAGAGGTGTGTTGGGAAGGTTTTGGTCATGGAAGTGTCGGGACCCAGGACATTCCTCTGGCTGCCCTGGGTAATTCAAGACCCTGGCAAGGGGCTCAGAGACCTTGGCACAGAGTCAAAAACACCTGTGCCTTTGGATTTTAGCCCATGGTAAAAATTACCAACTTTGTGTGAAGATTTACAAGTCACAGGAGTTTGAGCAGAATGATAGTTAATTTGTCATAGGGTGAAAAAGTAGAATTTTGATGGTTTTTAGAATGGGGGTTCAAGAGGCAAGATGGAGGAATCTGGGTGTGTCCTGTCCTTCTTCTCCTTCTTCTTCTTGTCCTCCATCTTCTGCTGTGATGGTGACACTTCTGGATTGGTTTAGAGTAGAGACAGACTGTCTAACATAGGTGATGGGTATTGGAAAATTATTGTAAATAAAGTACACATAATTCTTAGTATAAAAAGCTAACACCACCTCAAGGGCAGGGACTGTGCCACAACCTGACCTGCTGGACAGATCTTAACAGGTCAGAGAAAGAATGGAACAGATAAGAGAAATAACAACCTTGAAAAGCAGAACTGACAAATCTTGACTTCTTCCTTGGTCGTGGGGCTGAGGGAAAAAGACTTTCTAACACCTCAGGGGTCATCTCAACCACAGAAACCGAGATGGAAGCACCTTGATCCACCTGAGGAAGATGAATGCCTGCAACAGAGGGGTGCTGAAAACAAACCAAGCAATTCTTAGCCAGCCTTTCCAAGCTGGGAGCCCTGTGGAACTGTCACACACTTTGGTCCATCCCCTGTGTGCTGCCAGCAGGGCCCAGTTCCCAGCCATGGAGCCGGGGGTGTTCCCATTGATTTTGTCACGTGGCTGTGAGGTGACAGCTGAGGAATTGCAGGGATAAACTCCCTCAGCTCCGTGTGCCTCTCTCTTGCAAGTAGCCTTCTTAATCTTCTCCCTTTTTATCACCCCACTCAATTTCTCTCCAGAGCACAGGTGTCTGCCTTGTCCTTTAATGATGTGTCCAAATGGGGAAATCAATGGCATTAAATACTCATGGAATGGGATGTAAATAAGCAGCTATAAACTTACTTAAGAGAGCTTTTAAAGGGCTTTTCAGCCAAAGATGTGCCATAGGAAGTGGGATTTTTTTATACTGATGATTATTCTTCCAATTTACAGAGCACTTTGGAAAATCTTACTGCTTTCCTCACTGTTTCAGGAATGTATTTAATTGCAGTTTGCTTGCAGAGAAGAAAAGCAAAGAACAAATGGAGGAAAAAAATATTTAAGGAAGTTGAATTTAAATTCTGCTTTTATAGCATCTTGTAGAATACTTTGGGTTGCAAGGACCTTAAAGCTCATTCAGTCCCACTCCTGCCATGGGCAGGGACACCTCCCACTATCCCAGGTTGCTCCAAGCCCCGTCCAGCCTGGCCTTGGACACTGCCAGGGATCCAGGGGCAGCCACAGCTGCTCTGGGCACCCTGTGCCAGGGCCTGCCCACCCTCACAGGAAGGAATTCCTTCCCAAAATCCCATCTAACCCTGCCCTCCTTCAGTTTAAAGCTGTTCCCCCTTGTCCTGTCATGCTCACTTAACTATATTTTGTTAGAACAGTTGGAACCAAACTTTAAAACAAAACTAGACTCAAAGATGACAAATTAATAAGCCAAGTAATTGGCAATATTATCATATTTTGCAAGGTCTAGCCTTCCTGCTGGCAAAAAAATTCCAAGCAGAGGCACCTGGTGAGGAAAGAGACCCTCAGTGTCACATTCTATTTGTGGTTTATGTGGTTCTGCTATTTTAAACACATGCATTTAATTGCTTCAAACAGTGGGACTCTAACATTATTCTGGTGCCTACTGAACAGTTAAATTGATCAGAGCACTGAGAATTTGTATATGTTTTTAAATCAACCTCCTGGCAAATTTCCTTTGCCTTAATGCTTCCCCATTACCCTTAATTAAATCCTTTTCTTATCCATTGCCTCCCAAATTACATCACTAACCCCTCTCCTTCTCATGTTGGTAGTGCCTCCAAAATTTACAAAAATTAATGGCTCCTCAAGCTTTTAACCACTTTGGGCAAAATTCAGCGCACATAATTTCATGGGGAACAGATGGAGCTGCACCAGGAATGGGTTTGGCTGTAATAGGAATTACTGAGCAACCTGAGGACTAAACTGATTCTGCACTCTGGTTTTGCAAATCTGATTTCTCCAGCAGTGCCCAGGAAGACAGAGCAGCAAAACCCAAATGCAGAAGATGTTTTGATGTCTGTGAGGCAGAGCCTGCCCTCAGCTCACACCCATAGCTCCCAGGGACAAGGATGGCACATCTCCCATGGACCAGGAATAATCCCAAACCTCTGTGTTGGGTGATTGAAGCATCTATTTATCTAAATATATTTGAAGCTCTTCCCCTACAGACGTTTTTACTACCTGGGATGTGTGTTGGAATTGAATTACTACTGCCTTATTTTAGTTTTATTCTTTTGTAATGGCATTAAAAGCAACACTTACTCCACATAAACCCAGAAAAAATTATGGTGAATCGGGCAAGATTCACTTCTGGTTAATTGTGCTCTTTAAAATGTAGGAAGAACTTGAGTATGAATGAAACAAACTGCAAAAATTAGGCTTACTCTAAAAAATTACATTTTCTCTCATTTTGGTTTTTTTTTTTGTTTTTTTCATAGCATTTTGAAAAATATTGGCTGGGAAACATAAACCCAATCTTACTGAAAGCTTTATTTGGACACTGAAATACATGTAGAACACAATAGTTGGGAAAGCAAAATGCCCAGGAAGCAACATGCCAAATTAATTTTGAAACATTTCAAGCAATCAATTAAAAACCTTTTAAGGCAACACCTTTGAATGCAGCAGAGCACTTCAAACATCAAAATTACCTGTAGACAGATTTTTTCTGAAGCAGAAACCTGGAAATGTTCTTGATAAACTACCAATTGCTGGAGGTTCTGGTAACCCAGAGTGACACTGGGGACAGGAGGGATTGGGTGACACAGTCCAAGAGCAGGGCAGGAAGTGTGACAGCAGGATTTGGGCACACTTGGGCACAACTCCCTCCAAAAGGCTGTCAGGAAAGCCACCCTTCTTGCTGGAATTGAATTTCATGAAGTACATTGTAAAAGAGTCGTCTTCATTGGTTCTTAAATATAATGAAGTGTTTCGAGGGTCCAGAATGCTGTTGCTTTAGGAAATTCTATGTTTTCCACTTTGGAATTTGCTGTTATTTGAAAAATTATTCCTTGGGAGGATTCCAGCTTCACTGTGTCACACACAAAAACCCATCATTGAAGCAAATGGCTTGCTGGGATTGATTTATAGATACTATATAATATAACATAATGACACGTAACAAAATTTCATTACACAGCGAGGTTAATTTGAATTATGATTTGCTCTCCCTGCCAGGCAAAGGGAGATGCTGGTGTTCAGTAACTGCTGCAGTATGTTACCCCAGATTTCAATGGACTGCAGCATCCTGAAAAAGCAGCAATTGACTCTCCTGAAGAGAGAAAGCCTAAGTGATCTCCAAGGTTTTATGGGCATGGGTTGTTTAAAGGTAATTGCTGCAGTATAAGCTGGCAATCTGCTACATCAGAGCAGTTAAAGAGGCAGCAGGGCATGGGGGGAATTGGAGCAGTTCCTGAACTGCAGGTACACCCCTGGATCTCTGGAAGTGTCCAAGGCCAGGCTGGATGGGGCTTGGAGAAACCTGGGGCCGTGGCAGGGGTGACCCTGGATGGGCTTTGATGTCCCTCCACACCCAAACCATTCCAGGCTGGTGATTCTAAGAACAGTGGAGTGGAACAGGGATCATGTTTGGTACCTGCTGATTTATTTCACTGTGGGGAAAGAAAGTGGTTGCAAGACAAGAGCCCCGGTGTAGGAGGGCAGGCCCTGGTGGCTTCCTGTGCACAAGACCCTGTGTCCCTGTGAGGACAAGAGTGCTCTGCTGTCCTGTTGGGAGTAAAATCATGGAATCATGGAATACAAAGAATGTCAAGGGTCATCTGGTCCAGCTGCTCTTGGTCTGGGCAGGATGGCCCAGCACTGCAGCCAGACAAAATTTAAAGTGTCCAGTGTTGGAGAATCCACTGCTTCCATAGGGAGATCATTCCAATTGCTGACCCTTCTCACTGTGGAACATTTCCCTTTGGAATCAAATCAGAATATCCCCAGAAGTTGCTTGTACCCATTTCATCTTTTCTGTTGGGTTTCTTGTGAAGAGGGAGTCTCCATCTGGTATTTTTATATTCTGATCAAATAATTTGTCAGCATTTTCTTTCCCACAATGTCTGTGGGACAGCAGATTCTGGGGCAAAGTATTTAATGAAAATACACAGCCATGAGCAATTGGGGTGGATCTGATTCCTAAAGAAACAGATTTTGAGTAGAGCATAGAAAAATGCATGAAATCTAATTTGGAAAAGTAATTAAACAGGCCTTTGGAGAAAGGAAGAAAAGAGGGAAAGGGAAGGGGAAGGGAAAGGGAAGGGGAAGGGAAGGGGAAGGGGAAGGGGAAGGGGAAGGGGAAGGGGAAGGGAATAAAAAAACCCCAAAAGCCAACAAGTCCTCTTGAAATGGGAAGGGTTTTTTTTTGATTCCTCTAAATAAAATCAAAACAGTAATTTTCACTCTTTACAGGCAAATGATATTGCAGAAAGGAATGCTTCAGCAGCAAAACTATCTGGACATCAAAATGGATTCCAATTTCTAAAAAATCCACAGTTAATTTTGAATTGATCTGATCTGAACTTGCCTGGGAAGTTTCCCAGCTCTGTGAAATCCCCTCAAAGGTAGGTTTCAAGTTCTTGTGTTCCTATATTTCCATTATCCTTTGACAAACACACCTTTTACCAATGTCAGAACATCTCTAAGAGGAGATGTCCAGAGCCTCATAGAGGAATTATTTCAGCAGGCCTGATAGGACAGCCCACGTCTTTTGTCTTTTTGAATTATCCAACTCTTCAAAACCCCACAGAAACAGGTTCAGGTAGGGTTAAAATGGCAAAAGCATCAGGGATAAGGAGAGGAGGGTTTCCCAAGAGAGAAGGGAAGCTGAAATGGACATCCCCATGAGTTTCTTTCTCCTTCCACAACCTCCACTTTTCTGGATTTGCAGGTCTTTCTCACATAAATTCCAGTTCAAATGTGAAAGCCAAGGAGGAATGACTTCAGTCAGGTGCCAAGAGAACAAGAAAACAGATTCTCAAAACCTGGGGAAGTGGGAAGCAAAAATGACAGTGAGAGGTTGGTTGCAAAGAAATCCTAGTTCTTGCTGGGACAGGATTAAAACCTGGGAATAACTGAGAGATGTGTGCAAGACTGAATCTCATTCACATGGAATGCTGAACCACTGGGAGCTGGGGAACAGTGAGAGGGTCTTTGCCACCACAATCTGCACAGATTGTTTCAAGAAATTACAAATCAGTTTCTCTGCTGTTTAAAACTAGATGTAAGAAATATTGCTTGCTGGAACTCAGACTCCCATGCTCACAAAATTGGTGCTACCACCAGATGCAGACCCTGAGAACCTTTACAAGAAAGCAATAAAAGTGACAAGAAGAGCTTTGAGAGCTGAAAACAAAATTGAACTCTTATCTTCTTTGATATTCCATTTTCCCTGCAACAGTTTACAAAATAATCTCAACTTTACATTTCTTTGTCACTTGCATTTAGAGATATGGCACGATGAGGTGAAAGCCCTGCCTGCATTAAAGGAGACTTTTCTGAAAGCACTGCAAGACATCACAGGGGGAGGTGAAATCCAAGACAAAAAGTGAGGGCTGAAAAACAACCTCAGTCACTGACAAGTTTTGTAGGGTCGGGTTTTTTTTCCTTCTTAAGAAAACCTTTCTAAACATGAAATATATGAGGACTTGGTGCCCTTACCAAATGAATGAGTGTGAGAGAGAGAAATGGAAAGCAGGCCTAGGGGAAAGTATGATCCCTGGTTGTTAATGGATACACAGAATGCAGTGCCAGGATAATCAGAAGGAGTCTGTTGGAGAAGAGGGATGTGTGGCACACCAATTACCGACAGCTGGGAAAATTGAAAGGAATTACATTCAGGGGACTGTGAAATGTGAAAGTCAAGGAAATAAATTAGATGTTACATGACCTCTAGTGTAATATGTGGAGAACTAATACATTTAACCTAGTTGTAATCATGTCATAGCCAGACTGCATTAGGAACTTTTTCATTTACATTTTCCTTTCTATGGCTCTGCACTCAACTTTTGGAAATGGGGAATAGCACAGCAACACAGAGAGGTGGTTCTGGAAAGAGAAAAACCAGCCAAGCTCAGAAATTACTAATGGTGCACTACTCCAATCTGATAACTTTAAATATCAGGGTCACCAGAGGTTTCCTCAAAGAAATAAAAGAAAGGCAATATATCAGCTGCAAACTCTGGTCTGTCATAATAGGCTAAAATACCTACAGAATAAAAATGTTCTCTGTGGAAGTAGCTTTGCTAGGATCAGTACAGGGGGAGGAGTGGCTTAAATTGCTTGAAAATGTGATTGGGGAACCTGAAGTGGAATGAGATTTCTTTCAGGAAAGCAAGGATTTGAGCTGTCATCTGTCTTTAGGAAAGCTGTAAAAATGGTAAAAAAGTCTGACTAGAGAAACTAAAACACTTTGGGAAGCATCTGTTGATGTGATCATGCAGGAGTTCTGAAAGTCTCAAAGTCTGCCTGGTTCCTGATTTGAGTATTTCAAGGCATTTTATGTCCATAACTTTTTGTCCTAAGCATCACAGGCTCAGAAAACTTTGTCTTCCTCTTTGCAAAAGCCTCTTCTCATGTCCTGTCTTCAGTAAAAACAACTGCCATTCTTTCTTTATTTTCTCCTCATGATTTCTGCAAATCGTTGTGCCTGTGCCCCACTTCATCTTTGTTCCTAAAATGATCAATGTGACGATAAAATTACTTTTAGAAGATATGAAATTTATTGTTTCCATCATGAATTCAGTTCAAGCAGAACTGGGACCAATCTTCTTGTCAGGAAAAAAAAAAACCCAAACAACAAAACACCCCATCCTATGAAGATGAATCTGTAAAGGTACCTGTTGGAGGTGGTTTATGCATTTTGGGGAAGGAGAGGAAGATTTAATAAAAGAAATCCTGTCCTTTGGTGCTGTTACAATGCACAAAATGTTTCTTTAATGCCCAGGGATCTCCATCACAAACAGAAACAAAGGATTTTCTCCCCCTGGACACCTAGAAGGTAGGTGGGACAAGCCAAATGTCTCAGAACTTACTTGTGTGTCACTGTGTAGCTCAGTTGCAATCACTAAAGGTTTTACTCTGTTACTGGTAGCTGTTAATTGTTATGGATATGTCTACCTGAAAAAAGGCAGTTTCTAATTAGTGCTGTGCAGTTTGGGGAATCTGCCTTTTAATATGTTTAGACAGAATAATGAGTAGCTGGGTTTTTTTGAACCCCTGCAAGAGGAAGGGTATGTTTAGAAGTTGTCTCCATGATCCTGAAAATTTTTGTTGTAAACCTCCCATGCTGCACGAGGAGTGTTGTAGGGACTGTAGAGGGAGGCACTGGAAGAGCAATAGCCTTGTGAGAGAATGATAATTAATCTAACCAGGCACTGGGTGTCCTGGGGTGAAACCAAGCTCCCCCAATTAATCAGTGTGACATCCAGAGGTCACCACCAGTTCTCCAGACAGCTTTGCTTCTCTGGATATGAAGATGAGGAGACACACGATGAAAGTGGATCTCATGGCTTCCTCCTCCTTGCTGACCTTTGCTGGAACCTGCTCTTAGGAGGCTGCTAGCTGCTGTCCCAGGGGTTTGGGGCTGGAGAACACACAGGTGCTCTCTGTGCTGGCTGTAAACTCTATTTCCTGCCAGGGGCAGGCACTGCTCTCAGCAGGGAAGCTTTAGCCATGATATTTTCTGAAAAATCCTTTCCTTAGGATTCTTTCTCCTGAGAAGCTGAGAGGCCTCAGGAACAAAATGTAACCAATGGTTATCTGCTGCTGTGGAATGGAACAGGTGCATCTGGGATTGGTCTCATGTGGTTGTTTCTAATTAATGGCCAATCACAGCCCAGCTGGCTCGGACAGAGAGTCTGAGCCACGAGCCTTTGTTATCATTCCTTCTTTTTCTATTCTTAGCTAGCCTTCTGATGAAATCCTTTCTTCTATTCTTTTAGTATAGTTTTAATATAATATATATCATAAAATAATAAATCAAGCCTTCTGAAACATGGAGTCAGATCCTCATCTCTTCCCTCACCCTCAGACCCCTGCGAACATGGTCACAGGAAGCAGCCCAGAGGAGGTGTCAAAGCCTGAGACACATTTGCATGGACACTTGGAACTCTTATCCCCTTCCTGCACAAACCCAAACAATGCACAAAACCTTCCTCCTTCTCCCACAACTCCTCTGCTGGGTCCTCCCTGCCAGCCTCCCCATCCTGTCAGCAGCTGGGAGCCATCCAGTGGGACAGCCATCCACCACTAGCAGCCAGCTGGCCTCCTTCCCCACCTTCCCAATGCTCTGTGCCCTTCTTGGAGCCCTAGAAAACCAAATACTCCACTTCCAAAAATACTCTGATAGTTTATGAAAAACACTGATCTTGTAAATCAAAGAGTGAGGAACCACGCCTCTTCTGGAATTCCACAGAACATCTCAGGACAAAGGACTTAAAGCTCCATCTCCAACACCCAATGGTGGCATTTTTACATTGATAACCCCCCCACAGCTCCAAAACAACAAGTAGAGTTTGTAACAGCCTCAAAACCCAACCAAGAAATTCCCTGTAACACAAATGGGGAAAAAAAAGAAAATAAATAAAAAATAAAAATGAAAAAATGGTTGGGACATGTCTAATTTCCTCCACATTAAGCTGCAGGGTGTTAAACAGCTTTACTTCCAAAGGCATATAAAAGGTAAGGAAAGGACTTGACCCAGGGAGTAGGAAAGATAGAAAAGGTTCTACAGGGAGCCCTGAGGGTTCAGGATCTTCAATTAGGAGAGGATGGAAAAGATAATTTGATGGAAATCAGACATTCTGAGTTTAAAGAAAGGATTTGGAAAACCCTCAAGTGAAAGAGCTCCCAGGCAGAGGCTTTTTCCTGGAGAATTCCCTTCCCACAGATGTTGTGGAATGTGAAGCAGCTCTAAGAGAATGAATGGAATTTTTGGAGAGCTACTTTTTCCATCAATGTATGGGCATCCTAGAGATCCTTATTTAGCTCTTTTTCTCCCTCCAGGAGGCTGAATATCGGTGAGCAGTAATTGTAGGGGCTTTTTTTAAAATCATATGAGTGATAATAACCATAACAAATTCACAAAAAAGTTTATTTGCTTATTATTGTAGCTAGCCAATATGGTGTAATAACAGATTTCTGTGACTTCCATATGGCCATTTTAATATTTTATTTGATATTCTGTGATAACCACAAGAAAAAACTTCTGGAAAAGATTTTATTTTGTTCCCTTGGTACTGCCCTGATGAAATGCAGTAGGACTGGACACAGCTAAAATGTCAGCATGAACTGGGACTACTTTATTAAAAATGTAACTTTCTGAAGCTCTGCTACCCAATCAAATTTCTGTAAGCCAGATAGAGATGTTTTCCAGTCTGTATAAAACAATTATGACCTTTACAGTCCTCTTTAGTTATGATTGTCTTCTGAATATTTCAGGACTTCTCATTTGCTGTTTTACCCAGCTTGATTGACTTGTGGGAGGGCTTTAACTAATGAGAAGGGTCTGGAGTGGTCATATAAGGAACAGCTGAGGACACTTGGCTTGTTCAGCTGGAGCAGGGGAGGCTGAGGTTGGATCTCACCAAAGGCTCCTGAGGAGCTGCTCCAATCTCTGCTCTGTGTGACCAGGAACAGCACACAGGTCAGGTTTAGGTTGGATATCACGAAAAAGTTCTTCCCCCAGGAGGGTGCTGGCACTGCCCAGGCTCCCCAGGGAATGGGCACAGCCCCAAGGCTGCCAGAGCTCCAGGAGGGTTTGGACAAAGCTCCCAGGGATGCACAGGGTGGGATTGTTGGGGGGTCTGGGCAGGGACAGGGGTTGGACTCTATGATCCTGGTGGATCCCTTCCAGCTCAGGATATTCTGTGGTTCTGATTCTGTAAAACACACAAAGTGAAACTCAGGAAATTCCACTTGAACAGAGAAGTTCCCCTCTCTGACCATGATCAAATCCTGGAACAAGTTGGCCAGAGGGATTATGGGGTCTCCATCCTTAGAAATACCCAACTGGCCAACTTGCTGTCTCTGGCTCTGAGCAGGACAATCTCACAGGGTGACCTTCAGAGGTGTCTTCCAACTGCAGTTACTCAGGTACTTTGTTAGAGATGTCAGATCTCAAAGTCTGTCAGTTCTGGGTGTTTCTTCCATGAAATCCCAAGGTCCACATTCATCCCACATAACTTCAGGCAATTCAGTTGAAAACCTGGATGTTTCTAAAGTTCTGACAACACAGACAGAAGCACTTGCAGAAGGAACCTGAAATCTCCTTTAGCACTTCAAACCAAGGGCAGGTACATCAAAATCAGCAACATTATGTAACAATTTTGGAAGAGCTGTTGCTTTTTAAAGAATGCCTAGAGCAGTTACACAAGAGACTGAGTTTTTGATCTCCTATTCCCAATCTCCTCTCTTTACTTTTCCACCTCTGGAAATCCTTTCCTGTAAAGGCTGTAGAGCTGGGTCTTTAAGGGGTACAAGAGTGCCATCAAGGCATCATCATGAGCACTACTGATCCCTTCCAAAAACTTCTCTGCATTTCAAATTGTGCCCCTTACTTGATAATCTTTATAAAAATATTCTGGTCATGTCAAAACCAGAATTCCTGGCACCTTCAAGTCCATGTGCAAGTTTTGATATGCTGAAGTCATGTAAGGGTGATATTGGCTTATGCCAACTTGTGGTTTGACAAAAGTTTAAAATCCAGCTTTCTGAAATATTTTTCATAAAGTCTTTAAGGGGAGAGTTTTAGGACTGACAGCAGAGATATATCTCAACTCTTTTAGGCCATTCAGTTACCACCAGGCTTTATATAAGACAGGTGTGAGTGATAAAATTAGTCAATTACTGAAAAATCATGAGCAATTCAAAGAGGACTTCTCTGGATTATAGCCCCCAGCTGCTGGTGCACATCCTGGAAAATAACTATCTCAATTATCAACTTGGCACCAAGAGTGATGTTTGTGAGTCACAATTAAAGCCAGTTCTTTGAACTGGCCTTGCTGTGCTTTATGACCAGGAACCTGCAGGTGAACACCAAGCTTCACTTTTAAGACCTGCTCCATAATTTAAGCCAGAGAGCATCTAACATGCACTTTTGTGCATTTAGCAAAGACCTGGCTGCCTTGTTCCAGGAAAAATGGAGAAAAAGAGAGAAACTTCCAATTTAAAGGGGATATTTTTTAGAGATGCCTCATTCTGTCATATTTTTCATGATACTTTATTACTACATTAACAACTTAAAAAGTCTTTTGAGCTACTTCACTCTATTTGTCTAATTACCTGCCTTTCTTTTCTGGAACTAGTACTATAAAACACACTCCAAGCACTGGAATAAAGTCATTAATCAAATTGCAAATTTAACTGTCACGGGGAGCAACAAAAATTGGCAGGAATAGATGGTGGGTGGTAGGAAAGTGTTTCTGGCAAAGCACGACTTGACTTGTGATGTTTTGCAAACAAAGCACTGTTTCCTGCAAATTATTCCTCATCTCAGGTGTCTGGGTAGGAACAGAGCTGTGCAAAAGTGGAGGTACAAAGTCTAAGAGCTTTTCAGACTTAGGGCATCTTTAATTTTGGATGTACTGGGACCAAAATGTAAAAGCAGGTGATTCCTGAGCCACAGAGTCACCCAGATCTTCCCTGGGCATTGAGCAGATCACATCCTGCCCCTCATGGAGAGAGTGAAGCAGTGTGTTACTGAGATTCATTATCAGAAGGTTTTTTCCTATCCGTCTGTATATTTTTCTACCTTTTCATTAATTTAAATATCTTTTTCGTGTTTGTCCTTAAGAGTTTTAGGGAAATGGCAAGCATTCCATTTTCTTGGAAAATCACATTGAAAATGACAACTTTGTTCCCCTATTTTGTTCAGAATCAACCACCACAAATATTACTGATTTTTATTGTGTTGTCAGTTCTGAGCCATTCTCATTCTTCCACCCTTGTTGTCTACAACATCTCCTTCTACATCTAAACCCTGAGAACTGGAAGTCTGCATAGAGCATGCCTGGTGACAACTTACCAGGAAGAAGAAAGAAATACTTTTTTTAATAATACCAAGGAAATGAATCCTTAATATTCAGCAACTTTCCAGCCCACTTTTCACTATCTTAGCTATCCACTCAGATAAAACATGCCCTGCAATTTAAAAGGAAATCTGTTCCAAGGGAGTTTCATTAATACACATCCTTCTCAGTTAATGCAGTGCTCTGAAAGCAATATATTGAGCAATATCTGAGTGATTTGATGGTGGAATGTTAATCCTTTGGGAATGGCACGTTAATAGTCTTGTTTGGATTGAACATCATTCATCCAGAGCATGACATTCACAATTCATTACAGATATCTGATATCAGCAATTAATGGGGATGAATTGCTTAAAGCAAGCCCTGGGTGTATCATAGATCATTTTCCATCTCTGCAGGCAATGGAGGCTGTGTGATACCAAGTCTGACTCCTCTAATTCTTAACCTAGTTTAGGTTTGACTGAATTTAGCCAAATTTACAGAAGATAATGGTCTAGAAGAATTCTGGATTCACTCTAGAACGCAGGCTAGTGGAAGTTCCAAGTTTTGCTTTTTGTTTTGATCAAAGAATTTCTTGCTCAAAAATTGATAAAGAGAAAAATATTTCACAAAATGAGCCCTGGGTTTCCAACAAGAATGAAACACTGGGAAATTGGGCTGCCTGAAGGAGGGAGAGAGGGGAGGAATGCATGAAAATGAAAGAGACCTTTCAACTTGGGAAACATCCCTCCAAAACATCCACATTTGTTGTCCAAAAGATTGACTAGCAGGCTGTTCCTTAGTAGAGCTGTAGCATTTTTATGCACCAGCGTTATGAAAGATTCAAGTTACATTTCCTGTCATCTTTCCTTGGTGGCTTTGATGCTGGCGTGCTTTAAAGCCAAATCAAAAGCATCAGAGGGGCAGTCAAAGGCCTGTTGTCTGTGTAAAGTCCTGTTTCCCAGCTGAAACAGCTCTGGGAGAGGCCTGGGGTGATGCTTGCTTTGAAGGGAGGGAAGCAGGAGTTCAGTTCTGAAGGGATCTCGAGTGCTGCTGCCCCCAGCACAGCAGGGTCCTTCTGGTGCTCAGGGACTGACCTCAGCCACGGGGTTTGAGTCCGCTGGGAAGTGGTGCCAGCTCATTCAGGGATGGTGGGATGATAGGGAAAGCACAGATCAAAGGGGGATTCACACAGGCACTGGCAGTGAGAAGAGGATGGAAAGAGGTCTGCAAAAGGGGATGGCTAAAGAGGTAGGGTGAAGTGGCTCCTGGTCTTGTTTATGTCACAGAGCAGTAGGGCTTCATTATTTAGAGCTGGGAGCCAGACTTTGGTTTTGCACAAGTCTGTGGATCTTTTGGACCACATCCAGAGGGGACCACACAGATCCTCTGAGGGCTGGAACCCCTCTGCTCTGCAGCCAGGCTGGGAGAGCTGGGGGTGCTCACCTGGAGAAGAGAACATTGTGGGGAGAACTCAGAGCTCCTTCCAGTGACCAAAGGGGCTTATAAAGAGCAGTGACAGGGATTTTTATGTGTGCAGACAGTGATAGGGCAAGGGGGAATGGTTTTAAACTAGAAGAAGAGAGATTTATGTGGGATGTAAGGAAGGAATTGTTCCCTGTGAGAGTGGGGAGACCACAGCACAGGGTGCCCAGAGAAGCTGTGGCTGCCCCTGGATCCCTGGAAGAGTGCAGAGCCGGGTGGGATGGAGTTTGGAGCAACCTGGGATAGTGGAAGGTGTCCCTGCCCATGGCAGGGGTGGCACTGGATGAGTTGTAAGGTCCCCTTCCAATCCAAACCATTCTGGGATTCTGGGAACCCCTGTGATAAAGAAATCCTGAGTACTTTGTGGTTGTTGGTGTCCCCATTGCATCCTGCAGATGTTTTGTCCTTAGGAGTGTGTTAATGCTCCTGGTTTTGTGCTTTCTGCACAGAGGGAGAGGAAAGGAAGGCTGGAAAGGAAGGTTGAAAGAAAATTGAGATCTCCACATGCAGAGAGTAAGAATGAGACCAGAAAGGACAGATCTTCAGCTCACTGGACTTGTTAAAGGATACATGAGGTGAGCAAGGTGTGCCCACCGTGTCCAGTCTGGCACAAATTCTGCCAAAACACTGCAACTTCAAATCCATGCTGGGATATCACTGGGTTGGGGCATTTGAAAAAGTTTCATGGACTTATATAAAATGGTTTGGAAGGGATGGTAAAGCCCATCCCCTTCCACTGCCTGCCATGTGTAGGGGCACCTTCCACTATCCCCAGGTTGTTCCAAGCCCTTTCCAACACGACCTTGAGCAGCTCAGAGCATTTTCACAGCGGAATATTGTGTTTGCTGTTCCATTGTTGTAGGTTTAGGTCAACATCAGGCACCCAGAAACTGGATTTGCTGTCATGAGGAATGATGTGCTATGGGTACTCTGAAGAGAGCGTAGAAATGTGAATTGGCAGCTGAACTGTAGAAAGGTCTTTTACAGAAAGTGTCCAAAATATTGGGTTAATGCAACAGCTAAAACCATTCCTAACACAAACCTTTATATTTTAACAATAGAAATGCTAATAAGGAGAGTTTATAACACATTACTGGATAAGCTGCATGTGCAAGAGGATATTTTAATCTACTCAATGTCCCCAAATGTTCAACTTCTACAGTAAATAAGTTGAATTACAAAGCACTTGTCTTGGTTTTCAATTGAGAAACAAAAATGATGATTCTGAACAAAGCAGAACAACTTCCCTTTTATTACAGCCCCTGTAATGTCACATTGCTCCCATTTTGTTCTGAGGAAATCACACCACTTCAGTCAGATCTATCTATTCATTGTAAATATCACATTAATAATGTCATTGATCTGTTCTTTAGTTGAAGGGATGTGCTCATATTTAGGCCTGGGCTGAACTCAATCTGCCACTTCTCACAAAGGAAGCAACACTCTTGGATCATTCCATGGGAAAAAAAATTACCTTTACTTCCTCCCAGCACCCCTTGCACATTGGCTAAAATAAGAAAATATTTGGTGTGATTTGCAGACTCAAAAGTTCACTGATATATTTGTGTTCTCATTGGAGAAATCTGAAAATCTTTATTTTTGCTTTATTTTCTGCCTGAAAGGACCCTATTTGCTGGCACTCCAGGCAGACTGGGCCAGTGTATAACCAGTGCTGGTCTGCTCAGTGGAATTTTGCTGCAGCCCAGGAGCAAGAAGGAAAATTGCAATTCCAAGATGGATTTGTGCTAAATCCAGTCATGTAGATTAATAATTACAGCTTGCTCCAGGATGTATCTTAAACCTCACTCAAGTCCATTATATTATAGTTGAAAAAAAAAAAAAAAAAAGTGGGATTTAGAATCAAGGCCATAACTCCTTTTTTTTATTATCATTTTTTAACCAAAGCCAGTTTGCCACATGTTGAATTTCATACCTATAAAGAATATTTGGGATAGAAAACCCTAGGCTGTGTAAACAGAGGAAACAAAATGGCTCCCAACACAGATAATAGGTGAACATTTATTAGAATTAAACACTTAAATGTGGCTAATTAACTTATTAACCTTTACATTAATGATTATATTTCACACTGTGCACTACACTGCTGTGGTTCATGGGTTTCTTAATTAAATCTAAGTCCACTGGTCTTTCAAAGATTTCCCATTAATTCCACTATTATCATCCTGGGCTGGTGGAAGGTGTCCCTATCATGGCAGGGTTGGAAGGAAATGAGCTTTAAGATCCCTTCCAGCCCAAACCAACTGGGATTCTGTGAATTCCACAAACTGGTGGGAAATATTCCACAAAATATTCCTCAAGATCCTCATGGCTGCTCCTGTCTGTGGCAGAGCAGGGCTTCCCTTTAGTTATTCCTTGAGAAACGCTGTGGGATCCTGCTGCATTTAATTAAAAGAGTCCATTTAGAGCATTTAGGAAGCAAAAGGCCTGGGGAGAGCTTGTGACAGTGCCTGAGTTTTGCTCTGGCTCCAGGTGCTCACCTGTCCATGGTTCCATGTTCTCCCATCTTGGAATGACTCTCCTGGGTCCTGTGACCAACCCCAAGCAAAATCCCTGCCTGAACCCCTCACTTCTGTGTGGTTTTCTGCCTTTCCTTCCCCAGCTTACTGCTCGATGGGGATCAAGATGCACATTTTGTGGGAATGGTGGGATTTGCTCCAAGTTTGGGCTTGAAGACCTTGGAGGCTTTTTCCAGCTGTAATGTTTCTGTGAATCTCGCTCTGAAAATCTCTTTTGTTTGACAAAAGCAAACACAAACCAACAAAAAAAAAAATGAAGTGTAATTATTTGAGCTGCAAAATGTCCAATACTCTGTGTATGATAATTGTGTAATATTTTGTCCTGATGTAATTATATATTGCTGTTAGTATATTAAATGACTGCTCTGGCTGAAATACTATAAACACCAGAGAGCTCAGTTATCAACTCTGCAGCATTGGTATAATCCTGATCAGCTTCTTCTGGGGGACAAACCACCCCAAGCAAGGTCTGCAGCACCTCCAAGCCCAAATTTTCCCTGTGGAATATAAACCAGGTTTATAATCCTAATGCATCACCCTGTTCCTCAGATGTGAACATTGTCAGACAGAGTCTGGAAGAGACAAAACCTCTTAAATCATCTTTTCCTGGAATCATAAAAAAGAACGAAAAAGTTAATTACTGACGCTCAAGATGTATGAGAGGTTTTTAAGTGTAACTATTCAATGACAGAAACAATTCCAGAAGTTATTGCAAAACCGGTGACAGGAGATTTATGTCAGGTTTTGCTCTTTTTCTCCTGGCTTCCCTCCAGTTCACCAGGTACAGTTTGCTGCCAGGCTATGAGGCTGTTTCATTAAAATAGCTTTTATATCTCTTTTTATAATCCATTTTTTTTTTCAGTGTAAAGGATGAACTGCAATATTTTGAGATTTTCTATTTGTTGATCTCATTGAAAATATGAGTCAGTGCTCCATAAAACATCACAAACTTCCTGTTTCTGCCATTAGTACTCCTCCCATTTCCAACAGTCATCCAGTGCTGCTTATTCCACCAGTTTATGAAGCTTCAAAGTGCACTGCAAACAGGCTCTGAATGGGAGAGAGAGAGGAGTATCAACAGTTTTACCTTGCTTTTCATCACCTGTAGCTGAAAAGAAAAGCTTTTTAGTGTTCCTCTATTTTGTGATTCTAACTCAGAATTGCAAGTAAAGAGATATATTTTTCAGGTAGAGAGGCCTGCAATAATATGGAAATAAAACAGTGAGAGAAATATAGGCATGGGTTCAATTTAATAATCCATAAGAAAACTGAGAAGCCCCTTTAATGCCAAGGTAAGATACTGGATTGGAGCAGACTCCAAAGGAAAAAAAAAATGTTCCCTAGGGACACCACTGATTATTCAGGAATTTTAGGCTCCAGCTGCTGATGTTCCCTCACCTCACTTGACTTCCCCAAGCAGAGTTACAGGACACAAACAGTGAGAAGCAGTTTGTGTTGGCAGGACAGTTTAAACCAGCCTTTCCAAAGGGAATTCCTCTTTTCTGAAAAGGTCTTTTGTTGTCCATCACAATGATCTTGTGGTGTTTGAATTTCACATCCAGCTGCTCACAGGATAAATGAAATTTCTCTCCTGGAGGCCCTTCACACCTGGATATTTCCCCTTGGTGTGCCATCAGGCAGAGTGGAGCAGAATGACAGGGAGGTCACAGCCTGATTTCCAATCCCTCCATGAGTGACCCCCTGGCAGTTCTGCTGATGGACACATCCCCGAGTTACCCACCTCATCCTACAGACTTTTACTGCCAAAAATTGTCCATCCTGGGCACTCTCTGCAGACTTCCTGTGCAGTCCATCACATCTCCTTGACAAAATAATGAACTGGGGCCAGGCACAGACACCAATGTTTATTTATCTGGGATTGTCCCTCCTAAGGGTCCTGTTCACTCCACGGGACAGTGATGGATGGCTCTGCAGACAGATCTGCTGCCACAAGTTTATCTTCATATGGATTTTGTTGTTTCTAGATTGAGCGTGGGGAAAGGTCATCTGGATTTTTTTTTTTTAACTGAAATTCCATATTTATTTTTTACATCCTACTTGAATTTAGGCACAGAGCACAGGCACAGAATCATGGAATATCCTGAGTGGGAAGGGACACATAAGGATGATGGATTTCAACCCTGTCCCTGCCCAGACACCCCAACAATCCCACCCTGTGCATCCCTGGGAGCTTTGTCCAAACCCTCCTGGGGCTCTGGCAGCCTTGGGGCTGTGCCCATGCCCTGGGGAGCCTGGGCAGTGCCAGCACCCTCTGGGGAAGAACCTTTCCCTGAGCTCCAGCCTGACCCTGCCCTGGAACAGCTCCAGCCATTCCCTGGGCCCTGTCCCTGTCCCAGAGGACAGAGATTGGAGCTGTCCCTCAGGAGGAACATCCTGATAAACTCTGCCCTCAGGTTCTTCTTCTCCAGCTGAACAAACCAAGTGCTCTCCATGATGGTGTTCACAGGGGTCCAAGGATGAGGGAAGAGATGAGGATCTGACTCCATGTTTCAGAAGGCTGATTTATTATTTTATGATATATATTATATTAAAACTATACTAAAAGAATAGAAGGAGGGATTTCATCAGAAGGCTGGCTAAGAATAGGAAAAGAAAGAATGATAACAAAAGCTTGTGTCTTGGACAGAGAGTCTGAGCCAGCTGGGCTGTGATTGGCCATTAATTAGAAACAACCACATGAGCCCAATCCCAGATGCACCTGTTGCATTCCACAGCAGCAGATAACCATTGGGTACATTTTGTTCCTGAGGCCTCTCAGCTTCTCAGGAGGAAAAATCCTAAGGAAAGGATTTTTCATAAAAGATGTCTGTGCCATGCCCTCAGCCACTCCTTGTAAGGCCCCTCCAGACTCTACAACCTTCTTACGTGACCCTACACCATGACCCCACACCATGAGCCCAAATCTCCTTTCCTTCCTGAGGAATTAGTGGCAAGAGTTTGGCCCCAGTTACAACACTATTGAGGTATTTCAACACCCCAATCCACCATTTCCTCATCCCAGGAAGGTCAGAAAGTTAAGCAAATTATAAAGAAACATCTCTGTAAGATTCCAAACACAGACTTGTCTGTGATTTAATTAGACAAAGGTGTAATCCAAATTTTTCTTTCATTTTCTCAGGGAAAAATACCTATAATTTAGGTATTATCAGTTTTTCTGCCTGCTGAGGGTCTGAAAATGCAGCTAAACATATCCTGCTGCTGTTATGATCTGAAACTCAAATGCCAGCACTGTCACAGGTTTTTCTTCTGATTCTGGGTGGAGGTGCAAGGTGGAAACACATTAGGAAAATAGAAAAATTCAGGGGTTTTGTTACTCCCTGTAGAGTCCAAGAGGCTTCTACTTCTGTCTTGGACTCTTACCCGGGCTCTGCTCCTGGGCAGTTTTTCTGCTGAAGAAATTCTCCTCTCTAATATCCATATTTGTTACACATTCAGATGATTTGTTCCTGAATAAATGAATGGAAATATTTTGTCTAATCTATTTTCCTTTTCATTATCAAGGGTAGAATTTTTTTAAAGCCACCAAAAAGCTCTATGAAAGTCAGGGGCACAAAAAGCATGAGAAACTGTATGTCTAAAACTCAGGATGGTTTGAGAATTCAAACAAACAAAAGGAACATTTTTTTTTTTTTTGTTTCACTGGGATTTATTTTCAATGAGAAGCCACTGTTCATTAGCTAAAGCAATGCTGTGCCCAGAAGAATCTCAAACAGCATCATTAAAAGTAACTTTTTCTGTGCGTGGGCATTTAAATCTCCTGCCTGTATTGAGCTGTTTAGCAACTGGATATAGAAGAATCTTCTTTAGCAAGTTCTGCAAATCCTCTAGACTGTGGGATCAGGACATGTACAGCTTCAACCAGCCCCCCAGGAATTTTCCATCAGCATTTGACATCAGCTTTTCCTCTTGTTCCTCCTGGTGATTTTCCAGCTGAAGCCTTGATCTGTTAATATGCCCATCTCATTAGCCCAGGTTGTCTCTGCACCATCACCTGCCTCATTTTTTACAGACTTTTCACAGCCCTACGAGTCAAAGTTATTTATTTGTGCCATAACCGAGCTGAATCCTCCCTAAAACTGTTAAGAGGGTGTTGGTGAGAATTTTGGGGATTTTTTGTTTGATTGTTTTTTTCTCTTCCCATTTATTGGTGATTGGGTATAGTGGGGTTGTTTGGTTTTTATAAAGGGGCTGGAGCGTGTCCAGGGAAGGGAACGGGGCTGGGGAAGGGTCTGGAGCACCAGGAGGGGCTGAGGGAGCTGGGAAAGGGGCTCAGCCTGGAGCAAAGGAGGCTCAGGGGGCCCTTGTGGCTCTGCACAGCTCCTGACAGGAGGGGACAGCCGGGGGGTCGGGCTCTGCTCCCAGGAACAGGGACAGGAGGAGAGGGAACGGCCTCAGGCTGGGCCAGGGGAGGGTCAGGGTGGATATTGGGAATATTTCTTTACAGAAAGGGCTGTAATGCATTGGAAAAGGCTGCTGAGGGCAGAGGTGGAATCGCCATCCCTGAAGGTGTACAAAAAAACAAGATTTGGGGACAGCGTTTAGTGAGCATGGAGGGCTTGGAGTTCTTTTCCACCCTAAATGATTCTCTGATTCTTTCCTTTTATTCCTGTCCACACCCTTTCCCCTTTCAAATTCCCCAGCAGAAAACTTTCCTTCCTTCATTCACACCTCTCACACAATGCAGGCACTTTTCTCCACAAGACTAAGAATAGAAAATCTCCTGACGTTCACACAAACGGGTGCAGGAGCAGACAAAAGAAATGAAGAAAACCAGCCTGAAACAAAGAAACAATGTGCGATACAGCTAAACCTGCCCTAACCCCGTGGCTAGAGAACATTCAGCCCCTATTTGGAGAGTGCTGTGCTCAGTCTCTCTGGCTGATGGCAAAATCTCAGCCTCACATCCCCAGGCAGGAGCTGTTCCCTTCCTTTTTGTGCCTCCAAGCCCCGACTTCCTATTCGGGGGAGTTTCTCCTGCTGCCTTTCACCCCTGTCCCTCGGGAAGTGCCACACAGCTGCCCCTCTTGAGGACAAGGATTCTCCCAAGAAACAGGCAGGTTTCCATCTCTTTTCATGAATTGGGTGTACAGCTGAAGATTTCTTTTTATTCCCTGTATTCCCTCCACATTCTCGTTTCAAATCAGCATGGCTTCATTTGAGAGCTCTTTCCACCCTTGTTCTAAGCTAAAGGCTGCACACAGCATTGTTTCTGCTTTAGCTAATGAACAGTGGCTTTTTGTTGAATATAAATCCCAGTGAAAACCAAAAAATTCCTTGTGATGCCAAGGAATTCCCTGGAGAGACCCATCTCAACCTCCCTTACTGCCTTAAAAAGGCAGGAACTCCTCCCAGACTGCATTTCTGCTCTAAATCAGAGAAGATTTAATAGACTTTTTGAGATGACCCATCATTCGCCCTCCCTGAATATGAAAATCAGCACATTTACAAGTTAAACAGCTCAGAAAGTCTACCTCTGTCCCCAAAACAATCTCTTCCTGAAGCACCTATTCAAACAAACAAGCTTTTGGAAATCTTAAAGCCATCTCCTCTTCATGCAGATATCTTAAAGTTAGTTTGCTGTTTTCTACTTTTCTTTTTTTCAGGGCTGAGGATTGTGTATTACACAGGCACCCAGCAGAACAGGGAAATTTCTGAAATATATTGGGCTGCTCCAAAATCTATCATTTATTAATCACTGTGCCTGGTGCTGTTCCAGCCTGAGCCTCTTCAGAAGCAGATTTTCCTTTTTTTTTTTTTTTTTTTTTTGGTATATGTTTTGTATCCTGCAGCAGAAGTGGAGTCAATCACATTCAAGCAGTGCTGACACTACTGAACCACAACACTACATCAAAACAGGGAGATTTGAGGGCAACATTTCTCTGAATACACGAATAATAAACTCCAGCTGTGTCCTGCCATGGCTACATCAGCTACACAATCTGTTTCATTGCTTTGTTTGTTAGTTCAGACCTTTGCTGTGTCTGAGTGCATCTGAAACCAGCCTTACACCCTAAATTGAAGGGTGTGCCTGTGGAAAGAGCTCCATATTCAAGATGGAAGATCTACAAACATAAAGGACTTGATTTCAATGGCTAAGTGAGTAAAAGATGTCTCTGTCTTTGGGAAAGCTTCACAAACCAGCCTCTACAAACCGACCTCTGCAAGCCAACCTCTGCAAGCCAACCTCTGCAAACCAACCTCTGCAAACCAACCTCTGCAAACCAACCTCTACAAACCAGCCTCTACAAACCAACCTCTGCAAACCAACCTCTGCAAACCAACCTCTACAAACCAACCTCTGCAAACCAGCCTGTACAAACCAACCTCTGCAAACCAACCTCTGCAAACCAACCTCTGCAAACCAGCCTCTGCAAACCAACCTCTGCAAACCAACCTCTGCAAACCAACCTCTGCAAACCAACCTCTGCAAACCAACCTCTGCAAACCAGCCTGTACAAACCAACCTCTGCAAACCAACCTCTGCAAACCTCCTCTGAGCACTTTGCAAATGATGTAAGGATCTGCTGCTTCTGGACATGGACAGATCTGAGTGTCCATCTGCTTCTTCCCTCTCAGCCATTTCTCTAGAACAGGGAAAAATCCCAGAATCCCAGAACTGCTTTGAGTTAGAAAGGAATTTAAAAATCATCTCATCGTACCCCCAGCTATGGTCAGGGACACCTTCCACTAGCACAGGTTGCTCCAAGTCCCATCCAGCCTGGCCTTGGGCACTGCCAGGGATCCAGGGGCAGCCACAGCTGCTCTGGGCACCCTGTGCCAGGGCCTGCCCACCCTCACAGAGAGCAATTCCTTCCCAAAATCCCATCTAACCCTGCCCTCTGGGCATTCCCCCTTTATTTTTGCTCTAGAGCTGGGTTTGTTTCCCAGGAATATTCATTTGTTATTCCAAGTGCCCACTGTAAAGTTCTTGGAAGGTGGATGTGGGATTTCTGACCCTTGCTCGTGGTATCTGTGAGATGCAATGATAGAAAAGCACTGAAAATTCAGGGTGAGCATAACAGCCATTAAACCATGGATATAAATTGTTTGTTTGGATTGAAGGGAGATTATTCACACAGCACAGTACAGATAAAAGAACAAGAGACTGAACAGAAGAGAGAAAATCCCATTAAACTCTCACATCAATATATCAGCTTTGAAAGCAGCTTCATGAAGTTTTGTTTTGCCTGGGTTTCTCTAAAGAGCTTTTTCTTAAACAGGTGGGAAAATCAAGCACCTCCAATATTCACTGTACACCCCAGGGATGTGATTGTACCTCCTTACTAATCAGCTATTTCTATTTCTCACAGCTCCTATTTCCTGCTGTCCTTCAGAGGTTTTCCCTGTGCTGGTGAATGTTGGATTAGCTGTCACAGCCTTTGCCTCTGATAATTCAGGACTCACTGGAAAAAAATGAAGTGAGGGAAGCACAAAGCCCCTCATCCATTCTTATTGTGACCCATTAAAATCACTTCCTCATCAGGACTTATTTTCATACCCTGGAAGTTTACAGGCCCTAGAAAGATGAACATTGCATTATTTCTTGCCACATGTAAATCTTCTGTAACATATTTCATTTTAGGGACTATTTTTAAACTTTTCAGGGAAATGACTGATTGTGAAAAGTTTTCAATACCAGGCTCAGCTTGAAACAGAATGAACAATTATTGCCAGAGTTAACTTCACACTCATGGCAGAGTTTGGCTGGAGATTTCATCACTGCTGGGAAAGAGCAAAACAAACACTGAGGACCTGGGCTTTTACAGCACCCTTGCAATGATTTACTGCAATACACTGAATTTCTCCACTTATTTTGGTCATTTAAACTAAGCAATGAGCTGGTTGAACATTCATTTTAATCCTTTAATTTTAATAAAAAGCAGATAGCAGAAGTGTTTGAGAAAAGAAAATCACTTTCCTTTGGAAATATCTTCTTGGAATATTTTGAATGTTTATTGAATAGTAACTCACCACATTTTACAGTGAAGGGAGAGGCAGAATCACCTTGCCTTGTGTCACTGTTTATTCATTGCTTTGTTCCCACACTGGGAATTTTTTTCTAGCTGCATCATCATGCATTTTTATGTTATAAAAGCAATTTACTGTCACCAGGAAACACTTCCTCAGCTGGGAACAGGACCCAAGTAGTTGCTGTGTCTCCCAGGCTGGAGGTGTAATTACTGGGCATTTCTTTCTTGAACATTCTATGAGCTGTGAAATCCTCACTGTGATTAACACTAATGAAAGACCTTTCCTGCTCCAGCAGGCAAGAGGACCCATCAGAAATTATAAAAGACAATGTGTGAAAATGAAGAAAAAATTCTAAATAAGAGTTAAAGTTCATTTGAATTAATTCTTGATTAGTTTCCTCTCCATAAACTCCTGAAAATAATTATCCACATGTTCCTATAAAACTCCAATTTATTTAAAATTAAAAAAAAATAAATGTAGAAAATGCAGACAGCTGGGTGAGAATCTGCATTCATTGTGAACAACTGAACACAGTTTCTGAGCACAGGAAAAGGACAAAACCCGCTCAGCAAGTTAAATCAGATGTAAATTAACTGAGGAAATTTATAATATTTTATTCAAAGAGAACATTTATAAATGGGGTTATCCAAGGTCTGTGTATTTGGAGCCCTGTGAACATAAATGGTAGGGGAAAGTGTTGAATGAAACCTGATGTTTTTTCCTTGAAATAGCTCTGAACTAAATTTTCAAGCTTGTACAAAATTATGCAAAAAATTTAATCTTACACCCAAAAGTCTGGGACAGAAAATGTGTGCAGTGAGTTCTGCACAGAAACAGGAAGAATTGGAATAAAATCAGCACTGAATTATTTCAAATTGTAGAATTTGGAGCTTTATCTGTGTGTTTACTCCTCGGAACAAACAAAATCTTCCCAAATTCAGGTAGATAAGATGTGTTAAGCAGGAATTTTCTTTAATGAGAGTAATATTTAAATCTAATTAATTAGGAAAAAACATCAGAGAAATAAATTTTGGTGAGGTGTGCAAAAACTTCATGGCTCAGTTGCTCTGTGTGGTAGGATTCCATCCTGAATCCTGAATCCTGAATCCTAAATCCAGGAGGTATAATTTGGTTGACAGGAGAATGTTGGATTTGGGATCTTGGAACTCTGGATATTGGAAGACCTTGATACCACTGACCTAAATGGGTTTTTGTTGACTTAATGCCTATTGCTGGAAGAGGATTTTGGAGATGCTTTCAGTGTGTTTTCATGGGGGTTATTTTGTTTTGGTTATTTGTTGGCTGGTTTGGGGTTTTTTGTAGGGGGGAAGAGGGAAATGAGATTCTGAAGCAAAGTGCCACAAGATTTCAGAGCCTGAAATCTAAAACACTTTTAGTTTCACCTCTTGATAGATGATAAAAGATTTTCAGCCTTCATTCGTCAGCAGGAATTTGAATTTCTAAGTAGCCACACCCCTTCTAAACACCCTAAAAGAGCTTTTGTAAGCTGTGAATGTTCCTTGGGAATGTTGGAAATCTCAAGAGCTGAACACAATGCAAACCCTTTAGCAAAGCATCTGGAGACAGGAGATCTTATGGTTTTCCAGTAAGAGCAATAAAATTGTGAGCAATAACTTTCCATAAAGCATAATTGATTTTAAACAATAGTAACTATCCAATAGTAGTGGTAGTATTTTAAAGCCTATTACAAATGCTCCTATCTGCAGGCAGGGAGAAAAGCCTAATTAAACTGAACTGTAATGGGGTTGGAGCAGCATGGGATTTGACATGTTATAAATTCATTCCCAGATTAATTGAGAATACCCTTTCTGTGGTCTCCAGATTATTAATAAGAAAGGGGGGGAAAAAGACATGAAGGTAATTTATTTGCTCTTTCTGCAGTACTGACATTTTTCACCTTAATGAGCACTTAAAATGTAAATTATACAGTCAACTTAAAAAATAGAACAAAAGAGGTGTGCAAGGCTTTTTCTTATTTTCCACATCAAAATTAGCTGCAATTACCATAAAAAATTCCAGAGTTTCACTCCAGACTTTGTCCAAAAGTACTGGGTATTGTCAAGTACCTTCAAACACTCTGGGAGTTTCCCTTCAAGGTTAGGTGGCAAAGAGAAGTCTGAGAAAGTTTTCACTGTGTTACAAGATGCACTTGTTGAACTTTCCAACAGGTACAGTGCTAAATACTAATGGCATAAAAATCTGAAGTTTCCAAGGAGGTGAATTTAGAAGATGGGAATAAGATTAAAATTACCTTAAAACCTCAAGCAGTCCTGCTGATGTTTGCCTTGATTTAGACCTGAGCAAAGATGGTTTTTCACTTTGACTGAAGACAGAAAACTGCATCAAGAATAGGTTTAGGGCTTTCCCTCTGTGTTTTGGGGTTTGGGTTTGGGTTTGAACATCACTGAGCTTAGGTTTGGCATCTCCTGTCACTTAGGACACGAAATAACACGACGTGGACACGCAGCTCTTCCAAGGCAAAAAGAGAATATTTAATTTTTGACTCCAACATTTCCAAAAGTGATAGTGGATCGGAGGGTGACACTGCCACCTCCCCAATGACAAACCAACTGGACAAACCAACACTTCATCAAATTTCTCTTCCTCCATAAAAGAACTCAAAACAATAAGTTATTTACATGAAGTGTGTGAAAAAGTTCGTTACAAGAATGTAAACATCAAAAGACTTAGAAAAACTTAAAAAATCAAATCAACAATCTCCTACTACACTTTTGAAGAGCCCAGACCTCTGTGAAGCTGCCTGAACTCCCCACTCACCTGCCCAGATCCTTTTATTGACGCCCAGTATGGAATTTGCTCGTGGTTTATAAAGTCCTTTGAGGTGTTAAGTGAAAAGGGTGCTATTTATAAACCAGGTGCTATTGATAATTATGGTTATGCATTTATTTCATAAACTTCAGGAAGGGAAGATTTGTTTCCAGCTGCAGCAATTTGCACTGATCCACAGTTTGAATTTAACCTCAGGAGTTCCATTCACTGCTTTTTGTTACTCACTGCTGATTGATGCTCTTCTCCTGCTTGGGTCATGAGGACAAAACGATGCCACCAAAGAAAACACACCTTAAAAGCAATTACTTCCCATTAGAAATGCTTCATTTACTCCTGAGCATCCTGGAGAGCTGCCTCCAAAGGAAGATGATGAAGATCACTGAATTTTATATATTTTCTACTCATATTGATGAGTCCTTGTGTATATTTTGTTATATAAGGATATTTTATGTATAATAATATGTGTTTTTATAAAGATAAATATAATTATAAATAGAACTAACTATAAATAGAAATATATAAAACATAAATATAAAATATAGAGAATTAAACATATAATAAAATATGATATGATATATTGTAAAATAATAATAATATGAATATATACATAAATATACATAGAGATATATTATTATGAATTACATTGTGTATGTCTATTGTATATATAAAAATATATATATTGTATATATAAAAATATATATATTTATATACTTTTATATATTTTTCATTCATATTCCCAGTAATATGAAGGATATCAATGGGTTTCTGGTTTGGAAGAAGTGATTCTCTAGAAATTTTCTGGAAAGCTGCATAAAAAAGTTTAATATAGCTACAAAACTGAAAGAGATGGATACTTGTGAAGGAAAATGTATTAGGGAAAAGCAAGGAACTGAAAAAATTGCTTGAAGAATTTGAGTCCAGGAACTGGTTTGTTCTTTGTTCTCAAGATTTATGATCCTCTCTGAGAAAGCCCACAGAGTCTATGAATAATAATTAGGAAAATAACTATTGTCAAGTTAAGAAAACCAAGAAATTATTTCTTTGATAACAGATTTTATGACTATTTTTACAAGCTTTTAGCATTATGGATACAACATCATAATTATTATCTTCTTCCCATCTTCTAAATTCATCACCTGGGAAATTTCAGATTTTTATAGCAGCAATATTTAGCACTGTACCTGTTAGAAAGTTCAATCAAAGCATCTTGTGACACACTGAAAACTTTTCCAGACTTCTCTTTCCCACTTAATCCTGAAGGGACACTCCCAGAAAGAGAGCCTGACCCTGGGATCAAAGCTAATCCAAGCTGCTTTTGTATTCTGAGTCCATTTCTTGCTTTTTTGTTGTTTTTATTTTGCAGGAATTCCCTGTGATTTTGATAAATGGCATTTCTTCTCTGTGTGCATTTGCTTCCTAGCCCTGAAATTCCTGTAATATCATTACTTTCCATCTTTTCCCTTGTCTGTTTATCTTGGAGGCAATGGATGTCTCTTATTATGTGGTTATAAACTTAAACAGAGCCTCACCAGCAGCTCGAGCATAAATCAAGTGGAAATCACAACAAACATAAGCACATCGATAAGAATAATAAAAATGGGTTCTGTAAGAAAACTGCAGCATTTCCAAGCCACTTAGATCCCATCAAGTGATTTTTTGTTCTCCTTTTTCCATGTCAGACATGATCCATCTCATCTAACACATCCCTTCAATGCACAGTGCTTGTAGGATTCTGCCAAGGAAATAAAATACTGATTTAAACAGAGCTAAAAAATGCACTTCAGGGTACATTGCTCTGAGATTCCACTCTAAACTTTAGCTGGAAATAAACTTTACTAGGAAACTCTTTCCTCTCCTAATCCAGGCCTTGTACAATCTGAAGTACTACATAAACCAATAAAATATTAATTGGATGCATGTTGTAAAAAAAGCGATTAAGCAAAAATGAAAATTTACTTTTGCTATCAATCCTCATGTTATTTTAATATCCAAATGTTTAAAACTAACCCATATTTTTCTTATAAACATGTCTATATTGTTTAATTGCTATTTCAAAGTACTAATTGAAATACTTTTAATTGCAATTCCACTTAATTCTTATAACATTGGGGTTTTTTCCCTGAATGGAGTTTTGGACAAGTTCTGTATTTGTATTGCCTGGACTAGGGTAAAATTAACATTTTTAGGTGATCAAGACACAATTGGGGTTTTTTTAGCCAACTTAAAAATAAATATTTTCTTTATGCTGTTGTTTCTCTCCAATCTCCTTCAAATCCCACTTCAAATTAAGTTATTGTTCCTGCTACACAAATTACTCTATAAATGACAAATACAGCTGAGAAATTATGGAGAAAAATTTGGACTTTTGCTTACCAAATGTCTCTTTCTCTGTTCCTTTGGTGCCTTTGCAGCCATGGTTTTCCATGGATGAGCTGATGTTTGGTGCATTTTAGGTGTAATTAATGTTTTTGTGGAGCAAACACCTCATCAGCACTTCCAGAGCCATCTGCAGCTCTGGGGTTCTCTAATTACCTGTCAGCTTTTGACGATGTCTGTGTTGGGTCAGGATTTCATTCCTGGTTTATGGCAAGCAAAGGGAAGGGAAAATGAATCATGTGCTGTTTTCAGAGCAGCTTTTATTCAGTGTAACTAAAACTCTTTTTCCCCATTGTTGTTTTATTGCAATTCTATTTTTAAAAATTCTGTAAAATTCTATATTAAAAAATTCAGAACTTCCCTGAGCACACATATGAGCATATATGTTTGTATCTATGATTTCACAGACACAGCCTGGTGTTTCCTGATGTATCTGCCCTGGGCTTGGCAGATATTCCTGAAAAATCCTGAATTGCTATAGAAAAAGCCCTTCCTCCCCTCAGAATCCAGGAATCTCTGCAGCAAGTGTTTGCATGGAGGAGAAAACCAATAGAAGCTCTCAGGCTGTGATCAATGTGCTAATTTCCAGCATGAATGAACTCTCCAGAGTTCTTCCCATGGATGCATATTTATCTCCTGACTAAATCAATATTTGTCCTACAGAAAACTATTGATAGTCTTGAGGTTTTCTTCTAATACAATTGTACAGCTTTCAATTGCTCTTTCTCTTCTTGATTTCTTGCCAAACTCAGAATTCCTTTTCATTATTGTTAAATTCAACTACAAAACCCTCACAATTCAAAAATTATAGGGATATTAAAAAGCCCCCAGAATATTTTGCAATCCTTTTCCAAGTATCAGCTACTGAGCCTCCTGTGTTAGTGCATTTCCCACAACAACCCCCCTGCCACTGTTTACAAATCATTTTTCATTATCACCTTCCTGCCTCCATCCATTCTACTGGGAATTGAAACATGGTGTTTATTTGGGGAGATATTGATAAGTTTGGACACGTAATTCATAGGTGGCCAACTCAACTGCTGCTGCTTTTTGATCAGGACACAAGTGCTTAGCAAATTGCTCTTGTGTCTTCTCAGGCTGGCTGGGAAGAAGAAACCAAGCTCTGAGGTCGATCTGCTCTCTCTCAGTAGGCTGGAGCAATAAACCCTGTCATACCTGGATGCTCCAAAAAATCATCCATCAGAATAGCTCTGTTCAGCCTCATGAATTCCACTTGAAAATGAAAACAAATGGAAATTTGGATGGCAGGTTGTTCTTGGCTTTCTCAGTCCTTCTCAGGCTGTGGGTGTGAAGTGTGCAGAGGGAATTGTTTGTGTTCAAACTCATCGGGTTTGAGCTCTGATTGTGCCACAAACCGGCACAGGCCAAGGCTCTGGAAATTTAGGAATGTCTGTGATGGGTCACAGTACGGGCAACTTCATCATCACAGCATGCACAGTGAGGAAAGGGAAAAGGGGAAAGGGGAAAGGGGAAAGGGGAAAGGGGAAAAAGAAAAGGGAAGGGGAAAATGGAAATGGAAAAGGGAAGGGAAGGGAAGGGAAGGGAAGGGAAAAAGAAAAGGAAAAGGAAAAGGAGAAGGAAAATGAACCACAGAACATATTTGTGATGATTGATGCACATTTTTTTCTATTGATTCACAGACTCATGGGCTGGTTTGAGTTGGAAGGCACCTTGAAGACTATCTTGTGCCACCCGCAGCCATGGGCAGGGACACCTTCCACTGTCCCAGGCTGCTCCAAGCCCTGTCCAGCCTGGCCTGGGACACTGCCAGGGATCCAGGGGCAGCCACAGCTTCTCTGGGCACCCTGTGCCAGGGCCTGCCCACCCTCACAGGGAACAATTATGTGCATATAATGCAAATATAAAATCCTGAATTAGGTGGTCTGGTATCTACAGATATCTTTTTCCTTTCCTTGTATAAATAACCACAGTAGAGGACAGAATAAATCAGATGTTTTACAATAGATAGCATGAAAACCTGCCAAAGGCTGGTTTCTTCCTTGCTGTTAAACCCTATTAAATAATGTTCTACATTTCCTGTTGTTTTTGGATGTGAATGACCAGTGTGTTTGCCCTTGTACAGATATTTGTAAGAGACATCAGGGTTCATGTGAATGGAGAATGAATGGGAGTGCCTGAGTGTGGAGGTGTCAGAACTGAGGGATATTAAAACAAAGGACAGATCAGAGCCATAATGAAGTCCTGAATCATGCAAAAAGTTCAGTTGCATGCATTTGTTGCATCCAAGTCCCCACTTGGGGTTACCAGTTCAAGGAGAACATAAGGGATGGGATGGTGACTGCAGTCAGCACCACCTTTCCTCTGTGCTCCTGCATTTTCCCCAAACCCCTCAGCCCCACATTCTTTGCTGCTTGTGGCTTGCTTTGCTGAGTGAAATCAGCTCTGGTTTAAAATCAAAATGCCTTTTCCTTCTGAGCTCCCCCTGAGCCTCCTGACCTGGCTGTTGTGGTGCTGCATCACGAGAAGTGTGCTCTGTAAAGAAAAAATGCAGAAGCATTGCTCTTAGCCAAGCACACAATTATAACAGGATAGTTTATGTCTTTTAGTCAGTGTAATTTGAGTTTTCAGGCCCTTTAGGCCTGTGGGCAGTGATGGTCTCCCTGAGAATAAGGCTACAGGTCCTTGGAGGCACCTGAGAGTTGTATTAAATTGGTATCGTTCTAATAGTCTGGTCTAGGTGAGAAATAAATTGAGTTCAAAATGTTCCCTTGTCAGGACACTGCTTCAGAAATAACCTAATCTTGCAATCTCAGCTCTGTTCCAGCTTCTAAAACTTGCTGTAACAGTGGAGTTCACCCAGTTCTGTCATTTAAATGTTGTCATTAGGCTCTGATTGATGAGGATTCTCAATATGCATTGCTCTTTTTTTTCCCCTGTTTATTTAAGCTCCAACCGGATCAAAATATTTCTCACTTCACCTCATTTCTCATTACACCTGAAAGGTTTTTGTGTATAATTATTGGCTAGTGAAGATAAGTGGGGTTTTATATTTATTTTTTTTTTGTTCTGCAATTTGTTACGCTGTTTATCTCTCAGTCAAAAGAAAGCAAGGTTAGAAAATGTAATGAAGTGTTCATCTATCATCCCTGGGCTCTGCTTCCTGATAAAGGAGGCTTCATTTGGGTGTTATTTCATTAACATGCACTTCTCTGACAAAGCCAAAGCACCAAGAAAAAGAAAGAGAAGCCTTAATGGAGGTTTTCTTGCAGATAATTAACTGAAGGGCTTGTAAGATATGAGCAAGGTGTTGTGATTAGGACAGGAGCTAAAACTCATATTTTCTTCAGCTCAGGATCATTCCACAACAACTGCTCCTGGAGGAAAAGTAATTAAGAAGAAGTGCAGTTTTACACTGAACCTTGTCTAATGAACAGAATTAACATTCCTTTTTTTACTTTTTATAAAATTCTAAATATTATTAGTCTACTATATTTATTTAGTCTACTTGCTATACTATATATACTATATATATATATATATATATACTATATCTATACTATCTTTTTTAGTCTACTTGCTAAAATAGTGTTAAGGTTTGATGTTAAAGAATAGAAACAAGATTTTTATTAAGTAAAAATAGTCACCTTTTTGACAACACTCGCTTTAATCACTTTCCTTACATTTCAGAGGAACCTCATGAGTTCCAAACAAGGATTTCTTGTGACAGACCAATCTCTCTTGGAGTATATGGAGACAAGTGGCAGGGCTCCCTCAGCAATGAATTTATTTGTTCAGGGAACAATTCCTTTTCACAACTTGTCCCCACCTGGGAAATCTGTCCTCCAGGGAAGACAGGAGCATGCATTTCCCCAGGATTGCAATCCTTCTCCAGTCAGCCCTCATTCCTCTGAAGAAAAATGCCAATGTTCTCTTTTACCAAGGATAAGTGTTTCAATTCTCTAGCTCTCACTTCATATGAGTTTTTCATTTCAACCTTTGCTTCAATTCATTGCAAAGTTTTGAGGTTTTGAGTGGAGAGAAGGAAGAATCTTTTTGGGTTGTTTTGCCAGTTGGACTCATTTTGATTGAAATGATGAAATACCAGCAGCTTTAAAAATAAAGAGTAAAACCAGGGAGGAATCATGTTTTGGACAAAAAAGAGTCCATGTAAAAAAGTGCAAAATCTGTGGGTCCTAGAAGAATGTGTGCAGTTTTCTCATTGCTATTACCAGCTGTGTTATTAAACTCTGGTTATTTTCTGAGTCACTATTTGATTTTAGGAGAATCAGAACCCATCCCCAAACACTCAGCAGAAATTACATATACCATGGTGGGCTACCTGCCACAGCACACATGGGAGAAGGTCTTCATCAAAGGAAGTGTAATCATCTCAAAAATTCCAAAATCTTCTAACTGTAACAACCATTGCCATTAGAAATTAGAAGTGATCCATGCATCAAGGCTTATAAAATTTTTATCTGGAATTAGGTTATGTGAAAGATGGGGAATTTCAGAATGATGGGATGGTTTCAGTTGGAAGGGACATTGAAGCCTCATCCTATCCCCTGTCTCCACCCCAGGAGAAGGCTCTGGGGAAACCTCAGAGCCCCTTCCAGTGCCTAAAGGGGCTCCAGGAGAGCTGGAGAGGGACTTGGGACAAGGGATGGAGACAGAGGGCAAGGGGGAATGGCTTCAAACTAAAAGAGGAGAAATTTAGATAGGATTTTAGGAAAAAAACTCTTTTCCCTGTGAGGATGGTGACACCCTGGCCAGAGAAGCTGTGGCTGCCCCTGGATCCCTGGAAATGTCCAAGGCCAGGTTGAACAGGGCTTTGGACCAGCTGGCCTTGGAAGAAACAGAGAATCCTAGAAGTGGACACAACTGTAATATTTAGTTTTCACCCTTCCCAAAAGTTTGCTGTAGGTACCCAGATGGGGCTGAGCAGTGAGGTGGATTCTCAAAAATCTGCCCAATTCATGAGGTTTCCCCTCAAAACCTGGTTCTCAGGCTCCTGGTTCCAGCTCCTTGCCACATCAGGAGCAAGAAGGTGCCTCATAACTGTTGAAAGGCTCCCTAAAAAGAGCAATAGGAAAGTTTTCAAAGGTGTTGCTGGTGTATTTCCAAACCTCTCCTGTCCCACACCATGAAAAGAAGATGCTGATTCTTCCAGCACCTAAAAAAAACATCCCTAAGTACAAAGCACAGGAATTCAAGCCTAGAGGCAAAAGGGTAGAAATAAGAATGTTAAGGATACTATCCTAAAAGCAAGGAGCATAGCTGGGGGGGAAAAAAAAAGATAAAAAGTTGTAGAATTTCTTCTAATGTCTATAGATCCTTTGTTTTTTTTTATTGCTGTTACTAACTTTCATCTGACTGTGGAGTTTTTCCAGCCTTTGGAGAGCTCCCCAAATCAATCTCTTTGAAAAGTGTGTATTTGTGAAATGGCTGCTATTCCCCACAAGTGATCTGTCAGTGTCTCAGCTGAGCCTTCTCTTAATAGAGCCTCAAATAAACTTCCTGCATGCTGAGAGAGAGGCTTTCAAGTTTCAGAGCTGAGGAAGCCCTTCATCCCTCCTCATTAGTGCTGCTGGACTCCCTGCTCCTCACATCCCTCCCTCCCATCAAATTTGCCAGCTGAGCCTTGCATCACCCTCATCACCGTGGGTTTTTAAGTGGACAAATTTATTCTATTGATGAATTTATCTTCAAGGCAAATCTGGTTTAATTACAGCACTGATCATGTGTGAGCAGAGAATGTTTTTGTACCTGTTATCTAGAAGTTAGCACTTGGATGAGCTTTAATTTGCTTCCAAGTTTTTCAGGAATTCTCCTCACTTTAATTCTAACAAATGTAACTCATAAGGAAGAATACATCTCAAGGAAGAAGAGAATGGTAATTTCTCTGGGCTTGTCCAAAGCAGTTTTCTTCCAAGGATGTACAGCTACTGGAATAAATTTCTAATTTGTGATCAAAGTCATGGTACACAAGTCAAAATTAATTAGGCTAGCTTTGACTTGTTTAAATCCAAGGAAGACCTTACTAGTTAAGACAATAATTTAGAAATTAGAAGGGAAGAGTTGGGCTCTCAGAGAGAGGAACCCAGGTCTTCAAGAAAGTTCATCTCTCATTTATAGCATCAGGACACAATTAATTAACTCCTAAATAAATCTTTTCCATGTTAAAAAGGTATTTTTTTATTCATTGGGCTATGTACAGATTCTAGTGAAAGTTTGCTTTGCAGGTCCTGAATCTTTCATTGGTGTGTGTGACATTTCTTACATCAGTGCACATTAAATAAGCCAGAAAATATACAAACAGAAGAGGTGTTAATGTAAAACAAATTCATTTTCAGTGAAGTTTGGTCTTTCAAGGAAGAGAAGTTTTCTATCAGAACTCTGTGGGTCAATGAGATACAGTTGTTTCAGCAAACACTGTTCACTTCTAACATATTCTTAAAAAACCCTTCATATTATTGAATTTAATTTCAAGGCAGTCCCATTTGAATTTTCCATATGTTTCATATTGCTGGAATTTTTCCTGTCATGGCATAGTATGCAACCCTGAGCCCCTCAAATTCTTCTTAATGATCTGAAAACTTCAATTACATGGTTCAGTGTGGATGGAGTCAAATGCTGAGGACCTAGCTCTGGATAATAGAATTCCAAGCAGTGTGAGGTGAAAGGAGTGGAATTGTTTAAAATCACTTTATGTAGCAGAAGGCAGAGGTGCACGAGTAGAGCAAAGAGAAGTTGGCTGTAATAGATGGAAAAAAATTCAAGTGTCAAAGCAAAAGTTCTTACTTCCCTCAGAGTACAAAAATTTTCCATGATCTTTCTATCAATGTAGTCCAGCCTACAGGAAAAAAACCCCAGTATTTACAAATTAATACAGTTCTAAAAATGTTGCCTTTCAAAGTCCAGCACTATCCAGGAGAACTCATCTCTACTCTGTCATTACTAAATTAAAGGGATTGGGTCATTTAGAAACCTGTGTGAAAAGATAGCTTTAAAAATTAAATTCTTGTTTTCCTAATAATTATTCAAACATGACATTTTTGCTCAACTCAATCAGTATTTATCAGTTCATGTCACCTTAATGGAGGACAAGATGACAGGAGCTGAATGTTTCCATGCAAAATAATGTCATGCTAATTTCTATTTTTATTTAAACGCATTTTCTGTCTCATTTTAATAATTATCTCAATTCCTTGGTACAAAGGATGACTGGGGAGTTTTTTGGTTTTTTAGGGGTTTTTTTTGGGTGGGGGGGGGTTGCTGCTTTTTTTTTTTTTTTCTTTGTTTTGTTTTGTTTTTACTGGAAATACAGGAATGCATTGGGGAACTTTTGAAGCAGGGATGATTTCCTGAGATTTAAGAAAGAGTAAAGCCATGTTTTCTGACTGGTTCACACTGCACTTCAACAGCTTGCTCTTCTTTTTTCGGACCCTGGTTGTTAGAGGTGTGTCAGCATTATTGTCTTAACCAGGAAAATTCAATTTGCTCTCTAATGGAACTGCTGAACTTCGAGTCCAAAATATTCAGCTTTTCTCAGATTTGTTATCATCTGTCTGAAATAGGAGATAAATTAATCTTTCAGTTTATCTCTTCTCTCAAATTTTTAGAGGTGGAAAGAGGAGAGAGAACAGTTGGAAGTTACTTGTTTACCCATCATTGATAAAATAGCTGACCAGCTTCTTTTTTTTCTTTATTTTTATTTTTCTTATTAGGAAAAAAACAAAACAAAACATGGTCACCAAAAGAATTGAAATCAAAATGATGAAATTTTGCATTGCAATCTTGTAATTTTTTTTTTTTTTTTAATTTTAATGTGACTTGATGTTGAGGAAGAAACTCCTATCCTTCAGTGAGGTTTTGTCCTTTTTTACCAGGACAAAAGGCTGATAAAAGGCTTAGATGCTACAAAGTCAATTAACAGGATTTAATAATATAATCAAGTGATATACTATGTGTCATATTTTATTTTTTTATAAAATATTGCCATATTTTATTTTTTATAAATGTGTGTCATTTTTTATTTTTTATAAATGAACACATACAGATGAGATGAAATATATGAAATATATGAACTCAAAGAATGCCAGATTTTATGTGAACTAAAATAGATTTCTTATGTTTCTTGTGTAGTACCTTGTAGAGATTCAGACAGTGGTTAGAGTAGTTTTTAATTATAAACAAGTTGCCCACGTTTTTTTTTAAATGGGAAATAATATTAGTTTTACATAGTTTAACACTAGTCAAAACATAGTTTTACATTAGGGGGTTTTTTCCTACTTTTTTTCTTTAAAAGTTTTTTTTTTAAAAGTTTTCCTTTAAAAGCAAATTGTCCACACTGGAGAAATGGATCCAGATCCAACTCTCTCCTCTCTCCTCTCTCCCCATTACATTGGAGTCAACAGCAGGACTAAAACTGGAGCACTTCCAGACACATTGTCTGATAACCTGTGAACTTTTGGGCATCAAAAATTCCCCAGGGAGACAAGCCCTGAAATGCAGCACTGAATTTCCTGCCAGCTGAAGGCTGATTCACGCTCCCTGGCTCCTCTTCTCCAGAGCTTTCTGTCAGCAGAGGTCAGCCTCATTTTGTGGTGGAAAATAATGAGGCACAGAGAGAGGGACCTGGCTTGTCTGAACCCCCCAGCAGGTGCAGGTGGCTTTGGAGCCTCGGTTCAGAAGGTCCAGCACTGACAATTTGTTGCATCCAAGCTGTAGAATTTGTGCTGCTTGAATTCCCTCTAATAATCCTTCTAACAACAAAAGGAACATGCCTGGAATACAAAGCCAAGGATTAATTGTGTATCCCCCAGCCTGGGCAGCAGGGGAGGGATCGGGATTGTGCCCCTGAGCTCAGGTGAGACCCCACCTGCAGAGCTGCCCCAGCACAGGCAGGAGCTGGAGCTGCTGCAGAGAGCCCAGGGGAGGCACCAGCATGGGCAGAGGGATGGAGCAGCTCTGCTGGGAGGAAAGGCTGGCACAGCTGGGATTGTGCAGCCTGGAGCAGCTTTGGGGTGAGCTCACCGGGGCCTTGCAGTGCCTGAAGGAGCTGATGGGAGCCATGGAGAGAGACAATTTCCAGGGGATGGAGTGACAGGACAAGGGGAAATGGCTTCTCACTGGCAAAGAGTGGGTTTGGATGGGACATTGGGAAGGAATTGCTCCCTGTGAGGGTGGGCAGGCCCTGGCACAGGGTGCCCAGAGAAGCTGTGGCTGCCCCTGGATCCCTGGCAGTGTCCAAGGCCAGGCTGGATGGGGCTTGGAGCAACCTGGGACAATGGAAGGTGTCCCTGCCCATGGCAGGGGTGGCACTGGATGAGCTTTAAGGTCACTTCCCACCCAAACCATTCCATGACTCCTCGATTTTATGAGTTGTTAGTCAAAAGTCTTAGAAGCCCAATCAGATCATTACTACGAGGAAACTTACAATAATGCTAAAAGTGCATTTTAAATGCTATGTGCATACACAGACCTTCAAAATTTCCTGATGATGTCCTATTTTCCCACTGCTCATGCGACTCTTGCTCTCAGTGGCTGCAGACTTGGGCTGGAGGGGACATTTTAGTGGTGGTGTCACCCTGAGGCCTTTCCACCAGGGGAAGCCTGTTGTTCACAACCTCTTGCCCTTGGCTATAATATTGTTTGGAGTCATTCTGATGTTGCTAACCTGCTGCTACACGTCAGCATGCTTTTATCTATCTTCTTTATCCTATGTCCAAGTCCATCTTGCATTTGAGCTGTATCCACAGAGTTTTACCCCAAGGCTGAACTCCTTTGGTGGCTGTTGAGTTGCTCATTTCTGCCCTCAGCTCTCATCCTTTGTCTGGAGTTCCCAGGCCCATCACACACATTGTCTTTTATGCTAAATATTTCTAAAAATACATGAACAAAGGAGGGCCAAGAGGAGTCTCAATTCTTTCATGGATGTGGGGAGAACATTGACACAAAAAGGTGAAAAAAGGCTGAAGTGTTTCATGTCTTCTTTGCCTCAGTGTTTATTAGGAATGAAGTCCCCATTCCTGAAGGGATTTAAGAGCCACGTGGATGTGACACTTGGGGCACAAGTTAGGGGTGGCCTTGAGCAGTGATGAGTTACCAGCTGGACTTGATGATCTTAAAGGTCTTTTCCCACATGAATGATTCCATGATTCTATTCTGGGTCACAGGTGACTCAGCCCATGCAGAATAAATTCTTGTTTTTGATAGCTGCAGTTGCACTAATACAGCAAATGTCCCACCAGTCAGTAAATCCAGGTCATGGCAATGCAGGCAGTGCTCACCTGCTGGTTACAGGATTGCTGTCACAGCCAAACAAGCTCAAACAAATCTCCAGGCTGGCTCAGGAGCCTGTGCTGCCAGCTCAGGACATACTGCAGGGAGCTGCAATCTCAGGATTTCTGCTGCTCAGAGTGACCCCAAGATGCATTAGAAAGTCTCTTTTCCCAGCCCAGCAGTCAAAGAAGGAGTCAGAACTCTTCATTTCTCAGTCTCAAGTTGTTTATTGTTTCATATCTATAAATTTTTTTCTCTTGGCCTGCCAAGGTCCATTCAGCAGGACAGTTCCAGGCACTCTGCCTGCCCTCAGGGCAGTGTTATCTTTTTATACTAAAAACTACATGTACATTATTTACCATAACTTCCCAATACCTATCACCTATGTTAGACAGTGGCCTTCTACCTTCAACCAATCCAAAAGTACCACCATCACCCAGAAGATGGAGGCCAAGAAGAAGAAGGGGAAAGGCTGGACATGCCCAGATTCCTCCATCTTGCCTCCTGAACCCCCATTCTAAAAACCCCAAAAATCTATTTTTCACCTCATGATTCTCATTATCAAGGTTGTTTATTGTTTCTTATCTCTAAAATTCTTTCTCCTGGCCTGCTGAGGTCCATTCAGCAGGACAGTTCCAGACACACTGCCTGCCCTGGGGCAGTGTTATCTTTTATACTAAAAACTATGTGTACATTATTTACCATAACTTCCCAATACCTATCACCTATGTTAGACAGTGAGCTTCTTCTCTAAACCAATCTGTAAGGGCCAACATCACAGCAGAAGATGGAGGCCAAGAAGAAGAAGGAGAAAGGCTGGACATGCCGAGATTCCTCCATCTTGCCCCCTGAACCCCAATTCTAAAAACCCCAAAAATATTTTTGTTTTTACCCCATGACAAACTAATTAATATTCTACTCGGACTTTCGTGGCTTGCAGATCCTCATATGAGGTTGGTAATTTTTTCCACGGGTCGTAATCAAAGGCACAGGTGTCTTGGGCTCTGTGCCAGGGTCTCTGAGCCCCCTGGCAGGGGTTCTGGCAATCCAGGACAGCCAGAGGGATGAATTCCAACGCTGCAAGAACACCTTTACTGCTGTGCACCACTGCCACCACTCCCTGCCCTGTGCAGCTCACCTGGGCTGGGGAAAACAAGGCTTTCCTTGTCACCTGGGGCAAAGCCAGGGACACAGGTACCCAGCACAGGCTGTGGGAGCCGTGGGGGAGGAAAGGGATCAGCAGGGACAGCAGGGAGTGGTGCTGGCACTGCCATCCCCTAATGACAGCCCTCAGAGCACTTGGGAACACGTGTGGCAGCTGAAGTAGTTCAGTGTCACTCTCATTTTGGGCAGCCAGCTCCTAAATGACAAGGGTACCATTACAACACATTGCCAGCGTGATGCCAGGTCAGTGTGGTCCCCATTTAGACCTCTGTAACACCCACAGAACCCACCCAGTTATACTCCTTTGTCTCTAAAAATATCGCATTTCCTCCAGATAATTTTAAAAAACCTGACTTCCGTGGTGTTTATTTCAGATCTTGTATCTGACTGCAGGTTATGAGTAAAAAGGCTTATTTAATCACAATGCAGTTTTATGCACTCTCATACCAGTGCAAGATTATGTCATTCAAACAGCTCATAAATACAAGGTCTCTGATATTTGCCTGAATAATTCATAGCAAAAGAACGTATTTTTCTGATGTTTAGATCACTAGATTATTAATTTTGAGAAAAGATGTGTCTCAATTCTGAAAAGACTTCTAATTTGAGTTACACATATATCAATATTTCACATCTATCTATATTATCTGTATGTGTAATATCATGAAGCTGTCAAGGGAGGTTTTTCTGGACATCAGGAAAAAGTTCTTCCCCCAAAGGGTGGTTGGGCACTGAACAGGGTCCCCAGGGAATAGTCATTGCTTTGAAAACCCAAAAAATATTTCCTTTGCTTCTCTCCATCAAACTGCTCTTCATGGCCAGGTGGAATCTGCTGAGGTAGCTTTGAATCAACATTTAATAATGAAAAAGGAGGTTTGGATTGAACATGGTGCTAAATATTCAGCCATAAAAGAGTATCCTTAAGGCAAGAATGAAATTTCTGAAATTTCTGATTTAAAACCTGACAGATATGTCCTGGTTCCCCACACCCCACCATGCAAGGCAGCAGCACTCCAGGACCTGACCCTTTAAAGTATTTTTCCATCTTTTTTCTGCGAGCCAGATTTCCTGCCCCCCTTCCTGATCAGTGAACTATCAGTTTATTGGGGCAGGGAGGAAGGGCTGTGTTGAAAGAGGTGTTTTTCTGAAAGGTTTTCAGATTCAGCATGAGAAAGATCTTCAAATACCAAAATGTTGCTGAGGAGAGAATGTTTTCTTTGCCAGCTCTCTCTTTTTTCATCTTGTTCTTCACTCCACATGCAAGTTTTATTTGCCTTCAGTTCAATTTTCTCTAAGCCTCACTCTCCATTTCGTACCCTAAATACAATTAAATTGCAATATCCTAAGTGTGAAAAGGAATAAAGTGATAGAAATGAGATAAAATACAAACCTTTAGAACTTTGCCTTCTCTGACTGACTCTGCTCTTCCTTCCCCAGTGATGGTAAGACACTTTCAAATTTATTTTCCAAGTTTTGAAAGCTGCTGTATATCAGGCTCACTGAACTGCTGACTCCTCAGGTTTCTTTAATAGAAAAGGAAACTTTCAAAGACACCCAGCCATCCACAGAGGGTGGGGAAAGAAAGCAGAGGTTAGAAAAGCAGTTTAAATAAATCTAAAATAATAAAACAAGTAAGATAATATTAAGGAAATTGGAAAGAGTGGGAGAAGAATTACTCCAGCTCTTCTCCCTGGAGGAAGCTGGTAGCAGAGTAGAAAGAATTTATGATGGAAAGGTGTGTTCACATTTTTAATGAAATGTAGAAGGGGAAAAATAAGTAATAAAAAACAATTAGGTGTGTAGAAAACACGACCTGCAAGGAGAAATTAAAAGAGCCAAGGTAGCCTAGACAGGGGAAAACTAAAGGAAGATGTGGGAACAGCCAGCAAACATGCAACAAGCTGCAAAAATCAGGAAAAAAAAATATTTTCTGAGGTGAATTAGCCAAGAGTAATGGGCTTAATCTGCAGCCAGGGGTGAGCAAGTCAGGGAAAGGACAAGGAATCATTGGTGAAGACATTATGAAGACAGCACCCTTGGTGGTGTTTATTTCTCTTAAAGTACTGAATTTCAGCCTAGTGAAGTCTCTGTCAGCCTTATTGTCTGTGATTCTCTCAACAAGGTCATTAAATGTGTTTATAACACAAAATGTTCCATCTGAATCAGGTTTGAGTGACCTTGTTTTCTTAAATATTTCTCTCCAAACCTGGTTTGCCTAAGACTACATTTTTTCTTCCCAAAACCTCTGAAACCAGCCTCTGTCTATCTTTGTGGATTTTGCTCTGGAGTGAGCTTGGATGCTGCCCAAAGCTGTGAGGTTTAAATAGCTCCAGTGGACACTCAAAGCCCTTTCAGCTAATTTTGGTTTCTCTCTTTCCATATTGAGGCACTCCAGAATAATCAGTGCTGCTGGGGTGATGTTACACCAGGAGAGAGAAGGAAAACTTCCCCACTTTCCCCAGGTTTTGGCAAAAAGCTTTTCGGTTTTTTTTGAATAGTTTAGTGGGCAGGTTAAAAGCTGCTCAAGAAATATAAAATGTGGTTTTATTCAACAGCCTCCAAACTTCCACCCAGGGCAAGGCTGAGAGGATGGTGCTGCTGTTATTAACCACTGTTAATAATGTGATATTTCTCTGGTGGAGGTTTAGCTGTGGCTCTTGTACAATATCATTGTGTGCAGCATAAATGAAAGTTGTTGCTCAAATGCACAATTTTATGTCTATTTCAGAACAAGTAGAAGTGTTTTAATCACTGTGCAATAACCCATTTAAAGCATGACAGGACAGCTGACACATGGAAATATGAGACCTTATTTGAGGATATCAGTTTTTAAATACTTGTTAATTCTGAAAAAAAATCTTGGGCTTGGCTGAGGAAGTGGAAAAAAGGAATGGGTTTTTTATTTACAAATGCTTTCTGTAAATAAATAAATGTCAGGAAAAAATATATATCTATAAGGAGACTTACCAATTTCTGGGCACCAGCCAAATATTCTGTGTGATTTCACTTTGAAAAGTTCAGGGAATGGGCACAGCCCCAAGGCTGCCAGAGCTCCAGGAGGCTTTGGACAATGCTCCCAGGGATGCACAGGGTGGGATTGGAATGTGGAATATTCCATGGAATGTTTTATTTCCCTTATCATCAGTATCACAGTGGAAGCTGCGCTAACAGTGAATATCAAAGAATTTTTTTCTTCCACCAATGTCTCCCTGTTGGACATAATTCTCAGCCTTAATAAAAACAAAGCAAAAAAGAAAACCTTGTAGTTCATGAAGAGTTTCAGAGATCCTTTGGGATCATATTCCTTGCACTGCCACATTCCCAAGTTTGCTGGTTGAGCCCTGGAGAGCCTCTCTAACCCAGCAGTGGCTTCCTGAGCATCTGCTCACATCCAGCTGGGAGCCAAAGGCTGGTGGCTCAGTAAACTTCCTTCATGGACTCACAGAACATCCCCAGCTGGGAGGGACCCACAGGATCATCCTGTCCCTGCCCAGACACCCCAACAATCCCACCCTGTGCATCCCTGGGAGCTTTGTCCAAACCCTCCCGGGGCTCTGGCAGCCTTGGGGCTGTGCCCATTCTCTGAACCTTTCAAAGTGAAATCACACACAATATTTGGCTGGTGCCCAGAAATCAGCCTGATTTGTGTAGCTCAACCATAACTTTATTTCCTGGGGGTTTTTTAGGGGGTTTACCTTCCATTTATTTCCTATTTGACTTGCTGGAAGTGCAGCATCTCCCAGGTGTGCTCTGAGGCACCTGCCATAATTTGCTGCCTAATGTTTAAAGTGCCACTTGCTCAGAGCAGAAGCCTGCAGTGAATTATAGTGCTTTATGGAGGGCTGGGATCCACATTATCAATACTCCATTTCTCCCCCCAAAGAGAGCTGTTTAATACTAATTCAGTATTTACCCAGATGATCCTTTGGTTTTATTTAAAAAGGGACATTTCCCCTGATAACAAAGTGCATTCCTCTTGCTTCCCCAGGCTGAGCCAAGAGTGTGTTTTACCCAGAGCCATTCGAAAACACTTGAGCTAAATTTAGCCTTGTAAATTAAATATGTCCATCTCCTGAATTAAAGCCACAGAATCCTTTGTGTCTCTGCTAAAGCTGTGTCCTGCTCTCCAAATCCAGCCAAAGAGCCACTGGGACACTGCTCCCAGTGCTGACTGCTCCATGCCTGGCAAGGCTGGGGACAGTCCTTGAGCACATCAGACACATCCAGGGCTGAACACTACAGACAACTCCATCCAGTGAGGATCAGCATCTCCTGTCTCCTTCTTTTGTGGATTAAATAGTAATGAATGCCACCTAATGTATTTATTAATGCTTGAAATTCTTTAAAATTCTCTCCTTTATTTCCAACTCGTTTATTCTTGAGCATCCTTCATGCAGCAGGAGCAAGGCTTTCTCTCTCTGTTAGGATTAGCTCTCAGGGAAGTGCCAGAGGTGGCAGAAATTTTGGACTCACATTCATGATATCTGAACAAATCCTTGAAAGTTAACAGGGGAAGGTACGTGGCTTCCTCTCTACCTGTCTCTCTACCCTAAAAAAAAATAAATTTCAATTCCAATAGCATTTTCAACCACTCTTGGAGATAAATAAAATACTATTTATTGTGTTCACATGATGGCTCTTTTAGTGAGACACATGTTACATGCAGCTACAATTCCTGGCAGAAACAGAGGGATTCAAACAAAACCCTTTTTTTTTTTTCATTTATTGTGTTTGCTGCAAACAGGGACTTGTGTGGTGCTAATTAGTATTTACATCAATGAAAATCAAATTGGATTCTAAGATCATATCAGTCAATGAAGATTTGTTTAACTTGAGGAGTGCTGGCTTGGTACCAGAAGGCATTAATCATTTATGATTCCTCATGGGTTGAAAGATGTGCCTCCCACTGCTGCATTGCAGCATGGACACCCAGGATTGATTCACACTCAGAATAAATACACATAGTTGGCTTTATTTAGCAAACTGGTTCTGATTTCTGACCCTTTTTTTACGACAGACCAACACAGTTTTCTCTGTTAATGGAGAGCTAAGTGACATCCTCAGGTGTTCCAGAGTGACACTGACAATATTTCATAGCTTTCAGTGCCCTCCTAGAACCAAAATATTTTCCAGAGGGCACTAATAGGTATCTGATGGAATTTTTTACCTGTCATAATGTTCTTTTCCTCTTCTCCTCCATGGTTTTTTTTTTGACAATTCATTTATGACAAGTAATGTTCTTTGACATAGAATTATCAAACAACCACAGCAAGGCAGGAAAAGGAATTGTCTTGGTGTCTCCAGCAGACTCTGCAGCTGAGGAAATGGAAACTCATTTCCTGCTGAATGTTCAGAGCAGAGGGAAAATGATGCAGAGAGAAAACATGAAGTGAAGGCAGAGCAACACCTGAGCAATAGCTCCTCTGTGTAATTGTCCATTTTACATTCATAAGAAAGTTGTATTTTCTTCTCTCTCTCCTGCTGCCTTTTAAGAGTTTTCTGATGCTAATCCTAAAATCTTTCTCATCTTTTATTGATCATCTCACAGCCATAGCTTTTCTCATTAGGCACCCAAAATCCTGCTATAAACCCAGCACATTCCAGTAAAAATGCACATATATTTCATGGCCTTCCCTGGCACACAGTCCCCTGATCCATCACTGAACATTGTGCAAGGCTTGCTTTCAGAGCTTTCTGACCCCTTAAAAGAGCTGTAGTAACATCAGTAACTTCAAAATTAAACAAAATTTCATATAATTATAAAATAAATCATAGGATGGTTTGGGTTGGAAGGGACTTAAAGCCCATGCAGTGCCATGGGCAGGGGCAGCTTCCACTGTCCCAGGTTGCTCCAAGCCCCATCCAGCCTGGCCTTGGGCACTGCCAGGGATCCAGGGGCAGCCACAGCTGCTCTGGGCACCCTGTGCCAGGGCCTGCCCACCCTCACAGGGAACAATTCCTTCCCAACAGCCCACCAAAACCCACTCTGATCATGGGAAGCCATTCCCCCTTGTCCTGTCCCTCCATCCCTTGGAAATTGTCTCTGTCCATGGTTCCTGTCAGCTCCTTCAAAGCCACACTGAGCTCACCCCAAAGCTGCTCCAGGCTGCACAATCCCAGCTGTGCCAGCCTTTCCTCCCAGCAGAGCTGCTCCATCCCTCTGCCCATGCTGGTGCCTCCCCTGGGCTCTCTGCAGCAGCTCCAGCTCCTGCCTGTGCTGGGGCAGCTCTGCAGGTGGGGTCTCACCTGAGCTCAGGGGCACAGGGGCACAATCCCATCCCAAATCCCATCTTTTCTCTTTCCTTACCGATCCTGGTGGTGAATGTTGGTGTTTCCCACCCAACATTCCCATCCACACATCCTCCAAATAGCACTTGGAGCATTGGGTGAAATCAGTTATGGGAAAAATCTGCGTGGAATTGCACAGCCACAGAGAATCCTCCCTCTGAACAGGAGGGTGAATTCAGCCATCACTGCTGGTCCCATCCATGTGAAACCCTTCCTTCTCTGACTGCCAGCTTGGATGACACTGCAATCACTGTTTGGCAAACAAAGAATGAAAAACTCAATTTTGAGCTGCCTGCACTAAACAGAGAGAGGCAGGAACTGGGGAAGGCCTCTGGATCCACAGCTCTGAATAAGGCACAGCTTGGCACTGAGTGATCCCCAAACCTTGGATGGCAGGACACACAATCCTGCTGGGAAGCCTTAGGGCAACAACAGAAGCTCCTCTTGTGCCTGCTGCAGTTACTCCATTCCATCCACACTTGCCTTGTGACACTCACAGTGCTCAAACAGAAAATACCTGCTTAAAATTTCTAAACACCACGTGATTAAAATAAAATCTCCTTTCTATTTCTCACTGTAAACTTCTGCTTTTTGTAAGGATCATCCCCTGAATGGTCTGTTTCAAATTTTGTAACTGCACAGCTCTGATTTGTGCCATTCACAGCTCTCTATACCTTCTCCCAGTTTTTCTCTACCTGTTTGGAATTTTAATAGGAAGTTCTATTAGAAGATCATAACTTAATGAACCTGGAGGTTAAAGGATATTGGTGTGCTGCCTCAAAAGCAGTATTTTAATGAAATTATTTTGCACCATTGGGATTGGCATCCTCTGCAGACTTGCTATTTAAATTAGCAGGAGTATTTTGAGGGTTCACTGCAAAGGTTTAATTCACAGGGCCTATGAATACACAATTTTCCAAAGGCTTAAAGTTCCTTAATTTGTGCTTATCAAGGTTTTAGATTAAGGGAGCTTGGTAATTGTATTTGCTGGAGTTCCTGTTAATGCTTCCACCTGAAGTAACTGGTGTAGAGGAGATGCCATATGGATGAAATCCACTTTCTCCTTATTATTAGAGCCTTTGGCTGGTGATTATGTAAACAGCTTAATAAATACACACAATGGGACTGGTCTGGCTGAGTCACTTGGCCAGGCAGAAGGGCTCTGCTGGTTTGGAGAGCTGTCCCAGCTGTTGCCAAGCAAACTGGAAAAATCCTGATGTTTCCCCTCCAGCAGCCAGTCACAACAAACCCCAGCAGCATCCATTCACCTGGCCTGTGAAAAAGACCACAAAACATGCAGGAGACCTCAAATACCTGCTGGAATTCCTGCTGGGATGTCTGGCTGCAGAATACCCAGCTGAATACATATATTGGATGTCAAGTTTTGTAGCTCAAATGTTTGGAGATGTCGGCCTGTTGGAGCAAGTGCAGATGAAGTCACTGAGTTGATCCAAGGGCTGGAGCCCCTCTGCTCTGGAGCCAGCCTGGGAGAGCTGGGGGAGTTCTCCTGGAGAAAAGAAGGCTCCAGAGAGACCTTACAGCCCCTTCCAGTGCCTAAAGGGGCTCCAGGAGAGCTGGAGAGGGACCTGGGACAAGGGATGGAGGGACAGGGCACAGGAATGGCTTCCACTGCTGGAGGGCAGGGATGGATGGGAAATTGGGGAGAAATCCTTCCCTGTGAGGGTGGGCAGGCCCTGGCACAGGGTGGCCAGAGAAGCTGTGGCTGCCCCTGGATCCCTGGCAGTGCCCAAGGCCAGGCTGGATGGGGCTTGGAGCAACCTGGGATAGTGGGAGGTGTCCCTGCCATGGCACTGCATGGGCTTTAAGGTCCCTTCCAACCCAAACCATTCCATGATTCTGTCTCTCAAAGGAAAAGCTCACCCCAGAAGGAGCTGTTCCTCCTTACCCTCAGCCATAGAAACCACAGATACCAAACCGTGAGGGCTTTCTTTTCCCCCAGACCTTGTGAGAGATTTTTTGAAGCCCACTGAAGTCTGTAAGAGAAATAATTTTAAGAAGTGAGGAGTTCAAATGGCTCTTTTATAAACACTCTAATTAAGCCTCTACCCTGATTATCATGTAGGAGAGCCTCTGTCCATAGCACATTATAATTGAGGCGGCTGCACTTGGTGAGTGATTGTTCTGGACATCAGCTGGCAACTAGGAGGAAATGGAGGAATAGCAAATATGAGTGGGACATAATACCTGCGTCCAAAAAGGGTTTGAGATTTTAAAATATTCCTTTGGACTGGCGTTTGGCTAATCCAAACCAAACCAAAACAAAACAAAAAAAAAACCAAAAAAAAAAACCAAAAAAAAAAGACAATTAAAATAAACACATAACACCTTGTTGACTGTCAACCTGAGCAGGAGAAGGGACCATTAAGGCAAGGGAAAGCTTCATATCTACCTGGCTGGGCAGGTAGATTTCTACTCAGCTGGGCAGCTGAGAATTCCCTGTCTGGAGAAGCATCCCATATCTCAGACTGCACCTGAGGATTTATCTCTCATGTATTTCTATCCCTGCACAGTGCTGCTCCTGCTCATGAAGAAATAAATCTTTCCTTCCTTTTTTTCCCCAGACAGCCTCTCCTCAGCAGTATATTCTTTACTCTTGTAGGGCATCTGAGGGATTTACCTGGGTGTTTCAACCTTTTAGGATTTGGAGACTGCTTGGAAAAAACTGAAGGGGCAAATTTGTTGTGTATTAACCCCCTGGTCTGTCTGCAGGATGACCTCAATCTGTGCAAACCCATGAGATCAAATAGACACAACCTTGAAGAGCATTCTGTGTACACAAGAATAATCTTCCAGCGTGGTTTTTGTGGTCCTAAAATTCCCATGAGCAGCCGACTCCCCACTCCTAATCTGGGAGCTAGGACTGAACCAAGGCAAGATTTGGTTAAGGAAGCACAACATCCTAAAGGATGGTTTTGGTTTGTTTTCTTTTTTATTTTTTTATTGGTGGGGTTTTGTTCATATTTGCAGTGTCAGAGGTTGCTGCAAATGGTGAGAGCCCAGGGCATGTGGCTTTTACACAGAAGGAATATTGAGGGTCTAAGTGGAGCAAATGGCTTTGAAAGAACGAAGAATTAATAAATTCAAGAAAACTCAGTTTTGAAGGTGTTGCAGAGAATGGTGTGAACTTTCCTCTATATAATACAGGATTCTGTTAAAGAGCCCTTGTAAAGTGTTTAAAATGCTTCTCCTGTTGGGCAACAGAGTATTGAACTGGAAAATCTATAAGTGTCCAAGGCAGTCATGCTTGGGTATGATCTATTGATATTGTCTCAAATCTTCAGCCCATTTGCATCATTTGTACATATAAAATATTTCTTTTTGAATATTGAGTGCCTGTTGGTGTGTACAGCCCTCATCTCATGAACTACAGTAAAATTGGGTCTCAGTTCATCTATTTCAGATATTCCTGTCTAGACAAATGAACTCTCTGCCTAAATTTATCACTCAGGGGTAATGAACCATGAAAGTTTTCATTATAGTGGCAATGAATGCAAGCTCAGGAAAAAAAAAACCAAAAAAAACCCCCTGGAAACAGCTGAACTTCCAGATGCACTCATGGAGCAAAACACTTATGAGGAGATAGCAGAAAGTTTGCACAGGAGTTTCTGACACAACATGTTCTGGGATACAAGCAGTTTATTATGGAATGTCAGGGGGCTCCTGCCTCCTGCTTGTTTTGCAGATGGCTGAGGAAAAGCACATAGATAAATGAGGAAGTCAACTGATCAAGGGTTCTTTGTCTTGTGGGAAAAAAAAAAAACCTGGTGCCTTCTGGTCTCTAAAATGTCAGGATTTTCATAGGGAAAAGTGGCCCTTCACAACCTGTCATAAGTGAGGCCAGATCTTCTTCTTCCTTCATTAATTCATCTTGGGTGCAAGGAGTCTTCATCCAATATTTCACCAAGCAGTGTCCTAAGCAAATGTATTCACTGACTAAAAACACAACTTTAAAAGTGTGAATCTCCTATATTTAGAATATAAAATAATGGCAGTGGAAGCACCAGCTTTAAATATAATGTGTAAAATTAATTCTCATTTCAGATTAGGCTGAAGTCACAGCCTCACCAGCTTGAGTGGACCTACCTGGACAATAAAATGATGAAAAGCATGCACAGAAAAGATGCAAATATAAAATATGAATGTTCAGATTAATATGTTGAGATTGTGTGGAATCTTTCTGTGATTTCTGAGGCTCACCTCTGAAAATCATTCATTCCATGATGATGACTTGTTTGTAGTACAGATTTCACCTCTCCCAGGAGAAAGAACTCAGGTTTAATGATTTGGGATTTCTGTCATTTCAGTGCACTCTGACAGCTCTCTCCAAGTCCACAGTTCAAATCCCTTCCCAGTCATGTCCATTGGCTTTCCCACACTGGTTCTACAAGGGAAACTCCTGCCCATTCCTTGTCTGTTTAATCTTTGTTACAAGAGCTTTTTCCAAGAGCTTCAATCTTTGTTTCCAAGAGTTTGTGTTGATGCCTCGACCCTCTAATTCAGCATGACTTTGCACCATTTCCCAAGTAAAACTGAGGTAGGGAATGAAGCCAAAGTGCCTCAGGAGTCCCAGAGGCTGATTCTTCAGGGACCTGATTGAATTTCATTAACTTGTACAATTGACAATGCTTTGAGATCATCTTATGTAAGAATTTGGCTGTGTTCTTCCATGTGAGCACTAAACACCAGACAATGGAATAGGTCTGGAATTCTCTCTTACCCAGCCATTAACAGGCAGAGGAAGGAAAGGGACAATTAATTTGCATTTTCTCTATTTAGGTCTTGGTTGTTCTCTCTCGTCTCCCAGGAAGGGCAATTTTCTAATCACTTCCCTACAGCTGCCTTGGCATTTTTATTTTTATATTTAGAAATAAAAGGTCAAACCTTCCAACCACCAGTTGCTTTAACACCGTGGAGGGCAAGGTGAATACCTTCCTAAATTAGCTCAGCACAAAGGAAGCTGCTGTTCAGCAGTTATTTCCCACTGGCAGGTATTAGTATTCCTCAGGGAAATATGTACAGCATGAAGGAGTGTGTGTGTGGATTAAAAGCATTTAATCCACCCAAACTGAAAAAAAAATAAGACTCAAACTTATGGAAAAGACAAGCTATATAAAAAAAAGAAAAAGAATAAATGAACAAACAAAAAAGTGTCAATTAAGACCTTGGAAATTTATTTTTCTCTGGAAGGAAAGCAAGCTTATTCACACAATAATTATTATTCTTGTTACATCCACCAGAGAAGTCTCCATTAAAATCAAAATTCAAGTTCTCATCAGTGGAAGAACACTGAATATGACACTTCTCAAAGGAGTTACTCTAAAAAAGGGAGAAACTGATGTTGTGGAGAAGTGGATATAAAAGTCTTCCAAGATTTTAAAGATGAAAAAATTATGGAAAATTATAATGATTTCCTATGGGGACTGCAGAATGCACAAGGCTGTATCCATGCTGGTTTGGAGATATTAAATAAATATAGTACATCTGCTCCAGAGCATCAGGATAATCTGTCACAGTGGGAAGCTCCAGGATGATTATGTACATTTAGCTCTTCTTCTGCACATTCCAATTCCTCCCCTTCATTATCTTGCACACCAGAAAATCTGCCATCAGGAAATGAGCAAAATCAATACTTTACTGAATCCATCAATCATGGTGGTACAATGGGATATCCTAGGAATGTAGAGTGATATCCCAGGATCACTGAGGTTGGGAAAGCCCTCCCGGACCATGGAGTCAAATCCTCACCTTGTCACCTGCCCAGAGCTCTGAGTGCCACATCCAGGTGTTCCTGGGACACCTCCAGGGATGGGGACTCCAGCACCTCCCTGGGCAGCCCCTGACAATATTTAACAACCCTTTCTGTCAGAGCCCAGGACATTCCTCTGGCTGCCCTGGGTGATTTGAGACCCTGCCAGGGGGCTCAGAGACCTTGGCATGGAGTCAAAAACACCCGGGCCTTCAATTTTAGCCCATGGAAATAATTACCAACTTTGTGTGAAAATGTACAAGCCACAGGGGTTTAAGTGGAATGATAGGTAATTTGTCTCAAAGTGAAAAAGTAGAATTTTGGGGTTTTTAGAATGGGGGTTCAAGAGGCAAGATGGAGGAATCTGGGCGTGGCCTGTCTTTCTCCTTCTTGTCCTCCATCTTCTGCTGGGATGGTGACACTTCTGGATTGGTTTAAAATAGAGACAGATTGTCTAACACAGGTGATAGGTATTGGGAAACTACTGTAAATAAAGTACATGGAGGTTTTAGTATAAAAGGCTAACATCACCCCAAGGGCAGGCACTGTGCCACAACCCAACCTGCTGGACAGATCTCAGCAGGCCAGAGAAAGAATGGAACAGATAAGAGAAAATAAACAACCTTGAAAAGCAGAACCGACGAATCTCAACTTCTTCATCCAGCGCGGGTCAGGGAAAAAAGACTTTTTAATACCTCAGGAGCCATTTCAACAACTCAGAACTCGAGACCTTTCCATCAAGAAATCCCTCTTGGTGCCCAACCTGAACCTCCCCTGGTGTAACTTGAGGCCATTTCCTCTTGTCCTGTTGAGAGAAATGGGAAGAATTCTGATTTTGCTGTTTCCCATGGCCTGTTGCAAGATGACTGAATATTTGAGGGGTTTAAGATTTGTGTTTGTTCCCAAAAAAAATTCAGCTACCTATGAGTTCATCCAAGTTTGAGGGAGGAAATTCCTTTTCCAATGCTGGAATCATGCACTGGCAGTGCATGAGGGAGGAGTTTCACCGGGCATGCTTAGCAAATATAAAATAAAAGGCAAATGATTACCAGGTTTTATGGAAATCTGCTGTGGTTCTGTGCTGTCATATTGTTTATGATGCTTTCATCTGACACAGATCCCCTATTGTCCGTATGGGAATCATTAGAAAGAATTGCTGCTCCTCCATTTGGTTCAGAGGAGTTATGTATTGCCTGTGCATGCAAGGAATCAGCTCATGGAGGAAAAGGAGAAGAGAGGGAGAGAGAAACATCTCCCAAGAAACAAACTCCTATCCTTTTTTTTTTTGGGGGGGGGGGGGGGGGGGACTGTGCACTAAGTGAAATAAAAGAAGAAAAGGAAAAGAAGGGAAAAAAGACCCATAAATATCTCCCTCACTTACATGGCACACTAAAATCAAGGATTTCAAAACTTCCATTATCACAGGCAGAAGCTTATTATTAATGTGTTTTTCAGAGCTTCTTCCCTGAAATAGAATTCCAAGCCCATGCTGCGACTGTGCAATATTGCTCACTGCAAGCAACTATTTTGTTCTGCCTCAGAGGCAATACATTTTTACATTTAATTTTGCTGTGGGTATATACAACACTTGTTTATGTCCTTAAAATGTCTTTTAAAGAGATTTATTTCAATGCTTCTCTGGCAAATCCAGCTATGAAGGTTTAATTCTCTGCCTCACTCAGCGAGGCAGCACTGATATTTCATTTTGGTGGCTCATCTGTCTACGAGGTAACACTGGACATATGTAATCATATACGTGGAGATAGATGCATGGATTTGTTTCATGTTCTCAGTGGAGCTTTAATTACAGAGTTTTACTCCAAGTTTTATTACCAGCTTCACGTCTCTGTTTAGCCTCAAGTGCTGCTACTGAATTTCCATCTACAGTAAATTACCTTCATGTAAATAAATACTGTTTCTCTGAGAAAAACACCAGTAAATGGCACATGAAAGATTTTCATTTGACCTGCTGCTATTCCTTTGGGAATGAGCATAACCTGAAATTTATTTAACATGGGTGTGTGGGTGTGATTGCCGTCTGTCTGTGCTCCTGTACTCCCATTTACTGTGGATGGGATGGAAGCAGGAGCAGGGTTTATTCCAATGCTCGCTATGAACAACTGAAGAAGAACTGAAGAAGACAAGCTTGCACTCATTTATCAGTTTACAGCATGAAAGTTGTTTATTATAACATTAAAAAAAAAAAAATAGGGGGGAAAATGCCAATGTCACGAGTATTTCTCAGTATTGTTCTGCTTGTTGCTCCAGCATTTCAAACCTTGGTTCATTGGCTTCATATCTTGGCATTTTATACATGTAACAGGGGAAATTTGCCTCTCACCTTCTCAGGAAATCATTGTCCTTTCCAAAAGCTCAATCACACTTTATTCCAAACACTCTGTGACTGAAACCAAGTCCTCACCTTCAATCAGAAAGTTGTGTGTTAATGGCCCTGTTTATTTAAGTATAGGAAAATATTTGCTTTAATCAGCAGTCTAATTAAACCTGATTGTTTTAATCTATGTATAATCTGTGTTGTTCCTTATTAGTCAGGCAAACAGCATGAAAAAATTGGTATAAAATATTGTCAAGCACTAATGCAAATGTCTGCTGGATATTCCTTGTCTTTCGGGGTGAATGGATTGGAAAAAGGACTTCCAGAAATTTAATGAGACTTGAAGGTGGGACACAAAAAACAGAAAACTTTTTGTGCTGATTAACAGCAAAAAATGTTCTTCCTTCAGTGGGTTTCCATTTCGGACAGAGACCATCTGCTGGTGAAACTCTCAATAAAGGCAAGTTTTGCTTGGATAGTTCCATTATCAAAGATAAACCCCTGTAGCTGAAGCTGCACATTTTAATTTTCCATTACTAGATTGCCTCTCCAGATACTGTCAGATCCAAGCCACTGCCATTCAATAAAACAAATAAATACAATTCCAACAAAAATTGAGATAATTCTCATTGCTGCCTTAAACCTACATTTATGCTGATATGGCCATGCACTTGTTTTCTTTGTCTTTTTCTAAGCAAGCACATTTCTCTAATTCTATAGATATTGCAACCTGCAAACTGGAATTACTTTTCTATCAAAACTGTTCCCCATCAGTGGATAAAATATATTTGTCTCAGAGAAGTGCAACTTTCAGCCTACACCAAACCTTGAGCTGAAATGTGCCATTAGAAACTGATTTGAAATGGTTCCCAAGAGTAATTGTTATTTTAGGAGCTGTCGATACAACTTGCTTTCAAATTCAATTTTTTTACACTCTCCTAAATGCTTGTTAATTCATAAAACTGCTGTAAAAGATTGCTGTTCTTCTTGTTGAAGAAACAAATTATTGAAGAAACAAACATCTGATAATTACATTACGTCCAAATTTTAAATAAAATTTCTCTTTTCTTGGAGAAAAATAGGAAAGCAGGAAACATTCTGTATCTGTGTAGAACTGGTCTCTGAAACCTGAATCAAACTTGGCCCTTCATATTTCACCTGTAAATTTCTGATTCCTGTTTATGCAATTGGGACGTTTGAGCACAACAGGATTTAAAGATTACATGAAATAAGTGAGAGGTAAAAACCATGGGTAAGGATTGCAGCAGGGATTGCTGAGAGGGAATGACAGGATCATTCAGCTGCAGGTGAGGTTCATTGTAACAAAAAAGAAAATAAAACACATTGAGAGAAAGAGTTTAACTTGACTAGTCCAAATGAGGGACTGAAATCTTACTGTCAGTACTCTGGAATGAGTTCTTAGGTTATACTGGGTAATTCCAAGAAAAGTATCAGTGGATAATTCCAAGAAAAGGCTCAGTGCTCAGTCACTGTCAGAAAAAAAATAGTTGAAATATTGAGAATAACTTGTAGAGGAGTGAGGATCAAAACATCATAGGGCTGCTTAAAAAAAATCCAAGAGGAACCCAACTCCTTGGGAATGCTGTGCCTGGATTTCTGATCTCTTCTCCAGGACATCCCAGGGAGTTCTCTGAACACAGAGAGGTGTTCACAGAACCACAGGATGGTTTGGGCTGGAAGGAACCTGGAATGGGGTCCCCAAGGAGCCCCAGGAGGGGACAACAGGAGGAGGAACCCAAATCCCAGCCTGAGGCCTGGCCCAGGGGCCACCAGGACATCACAGGGCCATCCATCCCAGCCAGCTCAGCATGCTCAGAGGATTTGGGGCTCCAAAACCAGGGATCTCAGGGAACAATCTGCTTGTCTGGTCCCTCCCAGGGCTGTCCTGGCAGATCCATCACTCCCAGGGTCCAGGATCCATTGGGAGCAGCCCTCCAGGTCACCTCTCACCAGATTTAGGGAACTTCAAAGGAAAATAGACAACAGCAGCTTTAAAATTAGGCAAAAGTGGCTCTTCATACAGGATTTAATGAATTTTTCAGACTCTGAAAGAGAAACAAAGAGACAGAATTAAAACACAGAAAAGCAGAGCTGATGCAGGGAGTCCTAAACCTACAACAAGTGAAACATTACTGTGGAATAATGAAGTAATAGTAGATCACTGATAATAATGAAGCTATCAGAGGGAAGAATCACTACCCACTTAATTTGTTCTGACATTCCAACCTATCCACCAGTGGTTATTGGCAGAAACTTAAGCCAGACCTATCTGTGGGTTTAGTTCAGCTTCACTTTCAGGCAGAGTCCTGCAGTGTGAGGCTGCATGAGGGGATTATTTAGCACTACCTTAATCTGGTCTGTGGGGTTGTTCTGCTTCTCTCAGTCACTGTTCCAGCAGGCTCCTCTTCAGCTGCCTTGCACAGCAGTTGGAGGTTTACTTCCCTGCTTTTCAGGCAATCTTCTTGGAATTCAGGCTTTCTGGAAAGGCCTTGATACAAAGGGGGGTTTATTATACTGCATATAGGTTATCAGCTTTTGCAGCTGAATTTTCTTATTTGTTTTATCTTCTGATAGCCTTGGAAATTGTGATGCAAATCATGCATGGAATTGTTGAATAAGAAAGAAAAATAAATCAGAAAATGTCCATGTCCCACTCTCTACCCATTACCCTGTTGGAAGCTGGTGGAGGTGCTGCTCAGTCAACAAATTTACAGACACAGAAATTGGTAATAATAATTGGTAATAATAACCTGATCTGCAGGTTTCAATATTTGCTGATAAACATAAGAAATTAAGCATTTTTGTCATTCTCTCATATGAAAAATTTCTTTACATTCACTGACTTCCTATGGTAATGAGGTTGATAAAATAGAAAAATAAAAGATTCCTTTGGGAATAGAGAGCCTTAAGTTTCCCTATAGTCAGGTGTTCTATTAACTCTAGGAAGGCAATAATATGTGAATACACATAAAATAAGATCTTGTAACATCTTGCTGTCCCAGGTTCAGTCTCTGTTTTCATCTTTGTGGATTTCTCCAGACTCAGACCCGGGCTTTGACATTAACATGGGCCAAACCTCATAATCCTGACTCAAAAAGAGCTGAGTAGGGGATTTGTCCTTTCAGGGGCTTGATCCATGGAATCACAGGTCAAATCCCAAGGTCCTTCATTATATCAGATCCACTGTTAGCCTGGCCAAACTCCCCCTGACTTTAGGTAAGACTGGAAATAATATTAATATTTCAAATTGGAATGGAAATTATGAAACTGAATAGCCATTGGAATATCATCATTCAGCACTGGACATGTGCATCTGCTGATTGAAGCCTTTTCTCCTGGGATTTGATTTTTTATTGGCACCCAGCCCACAGAATATTGATGGACACATTCCTGAAATATTTCTGTTGATGTAAGAAATTAGATTCTCACCTTTGAGGTGCTTAAACTGAGCTTTTCCCAAGGAGCTTGCAGTGAGTCATATCTTCATTAACCTTTTGCCTAATAAGAGACTTCATAAACAAAGCCACATCCCAAAAATCTGTGGATTATAATAATTAACAACAAAAGTCCACATCACACTTTAGATTCACAAGGCTGAGACAATTCCTCCCACAGAAAAGGACCTTGGTGGCATAAAATAAACTTCTTATTCAAGATTTCCACAACTGTATCCATTTTCTTCCTGATTTAGTCAGCTTTGGGTGCAACAGGCTCAGTTTATGATGTTTAATTGGAGCTGGATGCTTGGAGATAAAAAAACATATTGTTTGCTTTCTAATTCCACATTGCACTCAAATTCACAGTAAAGTGAGAAATTTGATGTGGGAAGATTTTAAAAGTGTCTTTGAGATTTTTAATTCCTTTCAGACAGCTTTGAAGAAGAAAACTTGGGAAAACAAGGTCTTTCTGGAGCACAGGCAACGTCATCTTATATAATGATTCAAATTGTAGCTACACCTTTTTGTAGATGAGAAGTACATGTCATGCATAAAAATACACACTTGGGGAGGACTTGAACAGCACTCAGGCAAATAAACTCAGAATGCTACTTTTCAGCTAGGATATATTAAAAATTATTACCCTCAATTAAATAAGCAAGTAGAATTTATTGCTGTAATTGTCCTTGAAAAGGAGTGTCCTGGTGTAGGATATTAAAAAGTGTAGAAGCACCGGCATTAAAATCAAGCACTCCATGGAGCTGATGATCCCTGGGGGTCCCTTCCAGCTCAGGATATTCTGTGATCCACCACAGTTCTCTCTGAAAGGGAGAAATGGCTCTTTTAGGGACTCAAATAAGGCAGTTTCACTGAGAATTAAGACTTTATTTTCAAAAGATAATAGTCTTCCTGAAATTTAGGCTTGGTGTTTGTCAAGGCAATTTTAGCTTAAGGTTTGGGAGAAGAAATCTGGGAAGTTGTGCCATTTGGGGACAAATACCACCAGAATAGAAGAGTTGCGTAGGTAAGTGAAGCAAAATATAACCATGGGAACTGCTGATTTTGTTCTCTTCAAGAGTCTTGTTATTTTTTTAAACCAGGAATCGATGAACTTTTTAAAGGTGGCCTTTTTTGGCTTTTGTAGGGAGTTTAGAAGTACATGAGGCCAGATGAAGAGTGGGGAGAACACTGGCAAACAACCCACATGGCCAAGTCGTGTGGACATAAACCCCATATCCATCAGCCTGGAAATTCCTTCCTTCTCAAGGCTATTAATGACTTCAGCTAGTGAGAGAATCCTATTTATAGCAGTGCTGCACCCTCAATTCTTCCTTTAGAGCACTAATGAGGCTTTTCAGCACTGCTGAAGGGAAGAGATTTTAATTCTTCACGCTAAGCCCATGGCTGGGCTCCCTAGCTGCAGATCCAAGTGTCTGGTGGATCATTTGCTAGCTGTCAGCAGCAGAGACTGTCAGTTCTCTGGATCAAACCAGCAGAATATCCCATCCCTTTAACTGGGGCTCTGAAAAAAATAAAACTTGGAGGGTCATAAACTTTTATAGAGTAACGCAGCAAAACAGGGTAAATGATATGCACGTCTGCCCAAAACTGGGACAGGCTCTAATCTTTTCCTTCACCACATAAAAGGTTCATTTTCTGCTGCAGATTTAAGGAATTAGTATAGGAAACCCCAGGAGCTGTTGTGAGCCTTGCAAAATATTGGGTTTACAGCTGTAAAAGTGGAAGGGTAGGGAACTGATCATCGGAATCACAGAATCATGGAATAATTTGGGTTGGAAGGGACCTTAAAGCCCATCCAGTCCCACCCTCTGCCATGGGCAGGGACACCTTCCACTGTACCAGGTTGCTCCAAGCCCCATCCAGCCTGGCCTTGGGCACTGCCAGGGATCCAGGGGCAGCCACAGCTTCTCTGGGCACCCTGTGCCAGGACTTCATGACCACCTTCAAAAATATTTGAGTGCTCACAATTCCAAACCTATTCTGGTGGAGAACTATGGCAAATTAATTCTCCTCAGCTTGCTTCTATTCCCTTTCCCATCTACCAGAGATCCAGCTGGGATGGATCCTCATCAGAAGTGTGGGAAGGAAAAGAGAGCTGGGATGTCTTGAGCAGAGTAGACAAATTAAAACTGAATAGCTGAAAATTTCATTTTGAAAATTTGTCTTGTCAAAACTGAAAGCAAGATTTATTTCTTTCCCCAGTTTCTTTGGAAGCTTTCGGTATTTGCCGGAATGGATCTTTTGGAAGCCATGGTTTGTGACATTCAGGGGGTGGAGGATTTTCCAACTTCCCTGGGCAGATTCCTCAGGTCTCTGCCTTCAAGCTGAGATCCAGGGTAGAAATCTGCCTCTGCCATCCAACAAATTCTGCCTCAGAATTCAAATGCAAAATTTTGTGGGTTTTTTGGTTTTTTTGTTTTTGTTTTTGTTTTTTTTTTTTTTTTTTTTTGGTTGGTTTTGGTTAGGTTTGGTTTGTTTTTTCTTTTTTTTTTCTTTTTGAGCTAGGGGTGGTGGTGGTTGGGTTTTGGTTTTTTTAATTTATTTGGTTGTATTTTATTTGTTTTCTTTGGAAAATTCTGTCTGAAGTCTAATACGACCTTTCCACAGAATCATGGAATTATTAGGGTTGGAAAAGACTTGCAAGATCAACAAGTCCAACTTTCCACTGAACCCTACCCTGTCACTAAACCAAACCATGGAGTTTCACATCCAGTTGCTTGGACACTTCCAGGGATGGGGACTCCACCACTGCCTGTGTCAGGGCATGATCATCCTTTCCATGAAGAAATTTTTTCCTAAAAGCTTCAAATCCTGTCCCTTGGTAATATCACATCCTAATACCAAACAAACTAATTTCCCCACATGAACATTTAACACAGATTTTTATGCTTCATTACTACCTGTTTTTTCTTTTGATTTTTAACCTTTAATTATCTTGATGGTGAAGGAATGATCTCCCACTTAAAAACATCAGGACACTACCTGGGGAAATAAACTGACCTATGCAAAGAAAATCTTGTTCTATTAAATAAGATTCTAATGGTTTTATTAATAACTATTTTCAAATAATTAGTATCCTATAGGGTTATCATGTTTGACAGCAAAGGTAGGAAACTGTAATGCTTTACAAGTATTTCCTTCTAAATTTTTAAGCTAAACAGTTACTTTATTGTTAAAACCATTCATGTTTCACAAATTTTTTCTAGCAGGTTGTTATTATTGGACCAGTGTTTTTATTTTATATACCATTTTTTACTAATGTTACCTCAGAAAATTCCTGTGTTCAATCATTACCCCCAGAAGCTTTAGATATTCCTCTATTTAATCACATTTTTTTATTCAGCTATGTATTCAGTTATAGTTTTCTCCACAGCTGGAGAAAGGTATTTCACACTTCAAGCATTTTATCAAATATTCCACTTGCCAAGTCGCCTATTAATTTAGTCATCACCACTTGTCACCAGATTTGGATAAATGAGCATTTTCAATAAACTTGAGGCAGCTCTGAAAGCAGATGTGAATTTTTTATTCACACTGCTTTGAAAATAAGAGTCAAAATACTCAGATAATAAAACCATCAAAACAAGAAAAAAATGTGTTCAGTTGTTCTCTTTTAAGAAAGGCATAATTATTATTATTTAGCTTTCTTTCAGGGGTTTATTGATACCTCATATACAACCTTGCACTCCAAATGTGCCAGAGCTGTATGATTCTGATTGCCCACCAAGGCATACCTTCTGACAATTAAGAGGCAATTAAACAATTAGACAGAAGTTAATAATGAAAAACTAGGCGTATCTTTTGAAGTGACAGAATTGGAACATTCTAGGGGTTTTTTATTGTTTATAATGGACAGTTTTGTCTGTCTGTGCTCCTCTTTCCATGCACTTTCTCAAGGGAGTCCCCTGTGCCTGTCCCATCAGGGTGTGCTCACAATCTCCTGGTTGGTGCAGGAAGCTTCTGTCTCCTCAGCTGTTCTCTTGCCTCATTCCAGCTTTGTGCCACAAATGGTCTTTTATCAAAAGCACTCCTGTAATTTTTTGGCTTTGAACCAGCTCTGCTCACCTTGCACTCCTGGAGCAGCCCACATGTGCTAATCCTCCTGATTTTCTGTCTCATTATCATCAGCTGAGGTTATTTCTTCCAGCACGGGTGCATTCACATGACAGATGAGTGTGTCAGTCTGATCTGATCCTTCCAGTCTGGAGACTGGGATGTGGCAGAGACAAATGACTCTTCCATTTCCACTGTCTAGTGGGCACTGGCTGTGCTTACTTTTGCTTTGCCTGGCAAGATTGTGGCTGCCCCTGGATCCCTGGAATTGTCCAAGGCCAGGCTGGACAGGGCTTGGAGCAGCCTGGGCCAGTGGAAGGCAGGTGTCCCTGCCCATGGCAGGGGATAGAATGAAATTAAATTTAAGGTCCCTTCCAACCCAAACTGTTCTAGGATTTCATCCAACCCCTAGCAAAATAAGCTCCCCTGTCATGCTTGTGGAGTCTCTGGTTTATCTCTGATCTAATAAATAATGCATGGAAACTACAAATAACAATATATTAATTGTGAGTGTCTCACCAAAGTTAAATTAAAGATACAGCATCCAGCCTTAGGTGAGAGGGCACTGCCAGAAAGGAAAACTCCTTCCATCCACACCAAATGATGAATAATTGTAGATATCCATTGAAACTTATTCCCAAGAAGCTCATCCCACCAGTCTGGGCTAAATGTGCTGAAAGGAGGAACTAATTAGTGAATAAGTTGCTTCCACCAAGTTGAGTGGGCATCAATCACATCCTGCAACTGGGAACGCCCAGCACTGGGCAGCCCTGTACGGCTGCTGCTGTTTGGGAATGGGATCCCAACAAACCTGGCCCAGCTGCTGCTGCTGTTTGGGAATGGGATCCCAACAAACCTGGCCCAGCTGCTGCTGCTGTTTGGGAATGGGATCCCAACAAACCTGACCCAGCTGCTGCTGCTGTTTGGGAATGGGATCCCAACAAACCCGGCCCAGCTGCTGCTGCTGTTTGGGAATGGGATCCCAAGGGGCTGCCAGCCAGCACCAGGTAGAGGCAGCACGTCATTTGTCTTGTAGAATATGAGAGGATTTTCTTTAGTCCCTTTGTTGGGTGTTTTGGTGTTCTTTGTTTTGTTTTTGTTTTTGTTTTTTTTTTTAATGCAGGAAGACAAGCTGGAGTTCCATGATTAATATGGAATCTGTTGCTCTTCCAAGTCACCCTGGGTACAAATGTGGATTGGGATCAAAGTGCCTTTGTGTTGAATGAGCCATATCATCCAAGAGAGAGTTTGTGTTGGGTTTATGCTCTCAAGTGGCTCTGTGCCCCCTGCACAGGGCTGGTGGGATTTGATCTGTCAGGAAATCTGCTGGCTAAAAGTTAATCCATCAGCAGTTTTCAACAAGTCAGAATCATGGAATCATTGATATTGGAAAAGACCTCCAAGATCACCCTTGGAATTATTCAAGGCCAGGTTGGATGGGGCTTGGAGCAAATTTGGAGAGTGGAAGATGTCCCTGCCCATGGCAGGGCGTGGGACCAGGTGACCTCTAAGATTTCTTCCAACTCAACCCATCCTGTGATATTAAACCTGCCCTGCTTTTTTTTCCAGCCTTCAAAGAAGAAATGAGCAGGTTACAGAGGGCCATGATGAGCCATAAAGTGGGATCAGACTGGAGAAATGTGTCTCAGCAAGCACAGCAAAGCCTGTGTGTGGGCAGGCAGGGGTTTTGGAGGGAGCACTTATTTCTCTGCTGCTGAAAGGTTTCTTGCTCTCCATTGTCATGCAAATTCCAGCTCGAGGAGGTGAAATGTTGGAATTGACACTGGAATACATTTTGTGCAGAGTCTCTCCTCTATTTCCAGACCTCTGTCAGTGCCTGCTCACTCCACCGCTGTTTTGCAGTCACAAAAAGAATTAAATCCTGTCAGCAGCTCCTGCAGGCAGCAGAGCCAGCATTTGCAGCTGAACAAAACATCTGCATTTTCTTCCAATTACCCATTTCGGGGTTGTATTTCCTGCAGTCCTACTTGTGCACATAGATGGCTTAAGGGCAAACCTTTTTTGCCAACCCATAATAGACTGTTCACCTGAAGTAAAAAATCCCCACACCTGTCCCTGCAGAAGACCCTTGGTTTCACACGAAGTGTGGACCAAAGTGAGCTCCTGGGGAATTTGCTCACAGTGGGAGTTTAAGTCTGAACATTCAGCTCCCTTTGTTTCACACTGAAGTGCTTCCATGGGTTTCAGGCTATTTCCTTTTAAGCATTTAAATAAATAGTTTATCGTGGAGTGACACAAGACAGCATCCTTCTTTACAGCCTTTTAAAGATATTCAGTGGCTTTGTTTTATTCAACTTAGGCAAAAGCAAAAAGCTTTAAAGGCATTTTAAACTGTTACATTATAAATGTTGTTCTTTGTAGCAAAAGAAAAAAAAAACAAAACTTAGGGATTTCTAAAGATTTATAGGGTCTTTTGTTTTTTTCTGGTTTTCCTCACTCTTTCAAGCTGCTAAACAAACATCAAAGCGTTAAATGGGGAGGCACCATCCAAGTGCATTTTTCTGATACTGGGTGGGAGGTGTATGAAAGGAAATGAAAAATGAATTTCCAGCTATGCTACAGAAAAGGTAAGGACCAGATATTGGTGATATGGATAACTCCTGCCTGCAGCACCACTGTGGTCCTCTCCAGACATGGAAAACTGCTCCTTGCAGAGCCTTTTTGTCTCTTCAGCCATTCTGCTGAGACTCTGGATGGAATTACCTGTGGGGATGTCCCCACTCAGGTGCAAATCACCTCATTCCAGTGTGGCCAGGAGATTCAACCAGATAATACAATTACTGTGAAGCCAAGCCAGCTTCAGGTCATAGCCCACCAATGGAAAAAGTTTGGAATCAAAGGACACAAAGGGTTGTTGACATGTGAGCTTCAAACTTTTGCGAAGCTCAGTGTGCTTAATTTGACCCAGCTGGAGTCTCTGGGAACATTTTAGGGACACACATGATGGGAAAGGTTGAAAAACTGCTGCCCAGTCTCCATGAAAGATAATTGTCTGCACTGGAGGTGACTCATAACTGCCTTCTTCTCCTTTAAAATAAGAAACCTTTCATAAAATATAAGCAATTTTCTCTCTCACCTGTCTTCCACACATGACAGATGAATTGCTGTGAAAAGTCTTTCAGAGAAGCATCTGATCGAGGTTTCCCCTCCACCTTCCACTTGAAAAACTGCTAAGTGTGCAAAAATTCCTGGGAAAGGAAACAATCAAAAAAGTCAGGAGTGACTCTGAAGTTAAAAAATCCGTGTAAGAACATCCAAAATTCCCTTATTTTTTGACATGGAAAGACAAAAGCATTTTAGGTGGGAGATTTTTAAGTCTGCAAATCAACATTTTCTTCAGCTTTTCTAGATCTTTACCATGGCAGGAGAGTGTTGGTGAATGCCTGCCTGTGACTGCATTCCCAGGAGGAATCTCTCCTTAAAGTCCTGAGCTTACCCTACAGAGATTTCCTCTTGTGAGCTCTGCCTAAATGGGGGAAACACAGCTCAGACAATGCCCTGTTTGCCAAGGGATCAGTGGGATGGAGATGGGGAAGATTGGGGCTGAAGGATGCTGAGAGCTGCCTGACTCATGCATCCCAAAATTCAACATTTCTGGGGAAATCTCTCTATCTCCTGAGATCCTGCCAGAGGAACCAACAGGTGACAGTGCTGACACCTGGTCTAACCCAGCCTGGGGACATCTGGCATCAGTCACTTTGTGCCAATAAAAGCCCACCCCACTTTTTAATGGGAGGATCTTCTAACACCTCTCCCCTCCTGGGAGTGTGTGGAGATTCCTCCCTGGAGTGGGGACCCCCTCAAGGTCACTCCTTGAAAGAGATTTGGCCACTGGGATGGGTGAGTGACATCAATCTTTACTTAATGACAGTTTTTCTAGCTTTAATATCATTGCTCCAATAAATAGTGCACCACATTAGTTATAGCTGCCTGTACTATGTATTAAATAATTCTGATTAAGATCTTTCAGCTCAAGCATTCTCATTATCACTATCATTCTAATTGCAGGGATAGAACTCAAGAAGGGCCAGGAAAGGGGAAGAGGATGGGGTTTTTATCCTCTTATTTGAGAATTTCAGCCTATGCTTCTAAGATAGAATTTATTTTACACTCTTCACCTAATAAACATTTATTGGAGAAATAATTTTCCCTTTGTGGGCCCTTTTGGAAAAATGTGCCTTCTGAACATTGAAATAATTGGAAATCTTGGCTGTTTGGTAGTCTCCAAGGCCCTGTGTTTTGCTGACACAGAGATGTCTCTCTGGCTCCTGGGACAAATAAAAACTGTGCCACAATTCAGGGGTTGCCTTTCCCTAATCCTTAAACTCTGGAGAAATGGACACCACAAACTGTGGGTTTTCTGAGCCAACTGGGGGCTGGTTAACACTAACCAGTTTGCACTGGTTAACAACAACTCAGCATTCCCTTTTCACCCTGAATTTCCTGAAGGAACTGAAAATGTAGATCAGAAAAAAATTCTTGATGTTTGTATTTCTGATTGCTTGTACAGAAAAGACTGATCAGACATGGGAAAGGGCCACCCAGGGAAGTGGTGGAGTCACCACCCATGGAAGTGCTCAAAAAATGTGGATGTGCTGCTTGTGGACATGGTTTAGTGCTGGGTTAATGGTGGGACTCAATGATCTTGGAGGCCTTTTCCAACCTTAATGGCTCCCTGATTCTATATGTGTGCTGTAGTTTTAATTAGACATTTTAAATAGACTGCTATGATGGGATTTTTATTCATTTATTATTCCTTAATTACTTAGCCAGTCTATTATAATTGAAATATGTGTTCTGTGGCCTCATATGAAAAGAGATTGAAAGCTAAACATAGGAGCTTCTCAGTGGATGCATTAATTGGGAAGTCAGATAATCAATAAAGGGAAAAACTAAATTAAGGGCAGTTTAAAATACTCATGGCAAAGGCACTCAATCAAAGAAATTGAGGGATTTCTCCAGCAGAACCTGGGCCCTGTCCCCTCCATCTCTGGGGATGAGTGGGCTGATGTCCATCCCTGCACTGGGGGTGCCTGGGGATGCAGAACTTCACTCACAAAATCCAGGGGTGGGTGACCTCCATCCCTGGAAGCCAGAGAGAAAATGATGGGCTCCATATTCCTGCTAAATCAGGGGCACAGAGGGGCTGTTCTGGGTGCCTGACATGGCTTTTAAAAGGTGGCCTATTAGTGCAATATTTTAGATTAAAACCTGTAATCATGATTCTCTAACAGAGGACTGATAAAAGCAAAGCTTTTTATGTTTCCTGCCTTGTTAGAAAGCAGCAGAGTTTGAAATGTCCAGGTTTTGCTGCCCTGAAAATGAATGAAGGGGTGGGAAAGTCCAACTGAATATCAATAATATTAAATAATCATCTTTTTACCATCATGGAATCATTTAGATTGGAAAAGACAACAAGTCTGACCTCTTGCTTCCCTCAGGGCACAGGGAGTCAGGACACAAAAACTCTTTAGGGGGCTTTGATGTCCCTTCCAACCCCAACCATTCTGGCACTCTACAATTCTTATGGGGGGAAGTCAGATGGATTTTTATCAGGGGGAGGAGAAGCCAAGCGAATATGTTTTAACAGGAGAGTATTTGTTGCCAACTGCTGTTTTAACCTCCTCCATCCCTCCCCTCCTTTAATTCACTGCTGCCACATAACTTGGGATAGGAATTTCAAACTGCATGTTTGTAGATGAGCACTCATATTCCCCAAAAATTAAATATCCCTCTTAGCGGCCTTGGACTTAACGTAGAAACGTGGGTGGAAAAAAGGCTTTAATTCGTACATTACATGGGATATTGAGCAACTTTAAATAACCTTCTCTTCCAAGGCTTCATCTCTGGTCAGTGCAGAGATTAACCCAGAAAAGAAACTAAGTTCCAGCAATCAAGAGAGTGATGAGCCTGATTAATCCTCTCCATTACTGCAGAGGGAAGAAAGGGAGATAAGACTCATCAGACAAATGTTGGCCTTCAGGAACTCTTCCTTTGCATATTTGCATGCATAAATTAAATTAACTCAGGCAGCTGCATGAGCCCCAAAGTTTCAATTATTAAAATGATGACTATGTAAAAAAGGTACAAGAAATTGCAAGGATTGATGTACAAAATATTAATTATTTTAGGCTAAATGCAGGTTATGGGGCTCATCCCTGATTTTGCCATGTGTTTGGCCATAGAAGAACTCCCAGTAATCATTACAAACTGATATAATTGAGGTTTCTACTCATAATCATAAAATTAGAATTCATATAGAAGAAAGGCAGTAGGTGAACACTGCCACAGTCCTGTGCAGATCACTGAAGTGACTGAATCTGACCCTAATTAGTCATTATTGATTATTCTTGTGCTTTAATTTCTGTGCATTTCTGCAGAACTGAAACATATCAATAAACAGATACATAAAATAGTTTAGATGGCTTTGAAATCCCAGCACTAAAAATTGATCCCAGGAGAAAAGAAAGTGTCAGAGTTCTTTCAAAATAAGAAATAAATTGTTCTTTTTTACAGCTTAATCTTTGCTGGCAGAATGGATCTTCTTGATGTTGTTTCTATATAAAAGAACAAAATGCACCCTCTTTGGTAGCAAGAAAGTTCCATGGAGGCACACAGAGTGTTTTCCAGTTTAGTTATAATAAACTTTGTGGCATTTAATAGAACTGGTGGACATTCTTCTGGCAGAATTTAAAATTCATGTGGGGAAACAATGTCAGTATATTTTCTAATAGATTAGAAAATGCTCTAAAGTGAATATCCCAAACCTGATAAACAGAAAGGATTGTGCAGAGGCACATTTACAGCATTTTTGGAGAGAAAAGTGGAAAAAGAGAAAGAAAAACCATCAGAAGCCTGGATTAATGCACGTGCAGCAGCACAGCTTCCTAAATCCTGTGTGACGGCTCGAACATGACAACATGGAACAGCTTCACAGGACATGGCCAAGGAGATAAATTTGGCAGCAGCAGGTGTTCATTTCCCCCAGGAAACTCCTAAAAGTGCTTAAAACCAGTGGGTTATCTACTTAACCTTGCTCTCAAGGACAGAGCAGAGAGGGAAGTCGGCGCTTGCCGTGGAATTCTTGGGAACTGTTACATAAAAAAGTAAAGACACTGCTCATTATAACTCAGTGCTCCTTTCAAAACTGCCAGAGATCAGCCAGGCCAAGAGCTCTGCAGGGTTTAAAAATCAATTGGATAATTACAGTGATCCATGAGTCCTCATAGCAAAGACTGAACAAAGACCCATTTCCTCTTCCTCAATAAATAAACAAAACACATGTCTTGGAAGGGAGAATAAAGGTTCAACCTTCAGGGCATAAGCAGCCTCTAACTAATGGGGTTTGAGAAGGAATGATCAGGGAGAAATACTGTACCTAAGCCAGGTTTAATGGCTTGGGGCTCAATGGTTTGGGGCATAATGTAGCCAAACTGTGTAGAAATCAGAGTTTGAAGAGCTGCCTTGTGCTGTGGTCAGCACTCTCCAAAGGCTCCCTGAGTGCCTTGCATGGAAAAAATCCCATGAGGAGCAGCTGAGGGAGCTGGGAAAGGGGCTCAGCCTGGAGCAAAGGAGGCTCAGGGGGGCCCTTGTGGCTCTGCACAGCTCCTGACAGGAGGGGACAGCCGGGGGGTCGGGCTCTGCTCCCAGGAACAGGGACAGGAGGAGAGGGAACGGCCTCAAACTGTGCTAAGGGAGGTTCAGGTTGGATATTGGGAATATTTCTTCCTGGGAAGGGTGGTCAGGCATTGGCAGGGGCTGCCCAGGGCAGTGCTGGAGTCCCCATCCCTGGAATTGTTCAAGGAATAAGTGGCTGTGGCACTTGGTGATCTGGTTGAGCTGGGAACTCTGGGATTCTGTTGAAGGTTGGACTCTGTGACCTCAGGACTCTTTTCCAAGCTCAGTGATTCTGTGGTTCTTGCCCTTCCTGCTAACCTGGTTCTTGCTCTTCCACCCCATTTCCCCCCACCTAGGGCTCATTCCAAGAGAATTTGCTCCCTCCTGCTTGTAGGAGCTGGGCGATTCTGCCTCAGCACTTTGGGCAGGGACAGAAGTCAGGGCATTAAATAAAACACTTTAATTCTCTGTAAAAGTGGGATTCTCCCTGCCTGCAGTAATTCTGAAAGGCAGAGCTGTCTGATGGGGATGGCACTTGTCACACACAGCACAGGGACAGAAGCTCAGACCCTGAGAGGTCACTGGCACAGGGAACAGAGATAAGATTAGTGAAAAGGTGATGTAAGAAAGGAAAAATAAAATTGAGAAGGCCTTGATTCACAGCATTTCACAGGATTATTTATAAACTCTATCTAACCCCAAGTTCACACCAATCTCAGACTCCCTCAGAGGATTTTGGTGTTGCAGCACCAGGTTTCACACACCCTCCTCTGAGGGAGGTCTGTCGGGCTGGCAGCATCTTCTGACAGCTAAAAATGTCCTTTTTAGCCTTTTTTCCATCAGCAATCAAACCCCTTCAACTCATAAGAAACTGGTTTGTTTATTGTTTTAATAAATTCAATAATTTCTGTTTTCATGATAAGAAACAGTCAAATTTATTCCTCCATGAACTCCTCTTGGAATTCTGTGTGTGTGCACATGTGTCTGTGTGTGGTTTTGTGTTTGTGTGTGCAGGAAAAGTAAAAATACAGGATAGACACAACTTTTTGCTTCCCATTTGTGACTATTCCCCCAAAAACATGGGTGACCCCTCAGGTGTAGCCAGGAAATCCATAGGATTTATTATTCCCTATAATCTCCTGGCAGCTCCTGAGGCGTGAGAGCATCTCATGCCGTGAAATCTGAATTTAAAAAGGGCCAAATTCCCCCCTTTTGAAGGTGGACTTGCCATTTATGCATGGTGCCATTAAAATTAATTACCTGAGAACCAGTCCATAATGTCCACAGGTATGGAAATAATAAAAATTAATTGACTGAAAGTATTCATAAAATATTTGGAGCAAAGGTCATTAATTTGTGCTTGCTGAAACAGAGACCTGCATGCTCGAATTACCCAAATACTTCAGCCATAAGAAAAATAAGAGGTGTTCCAAAAATAAGTGAGTGCAGTAAAGGTTCTGCAGTTTTGGGGGTTTGGATCCCAGTTCTAGGAGGGCAGAGCAGGAGCTTGTGGAGCTTGAGCCTCTCCTTGAAAGCCATTCCCAAGGAAAAGTGCTTGGACCTTCCTTCTCTTGCATTCAGACAAATCCATACTAAAGTAAAGGAAAGAAGAAAAGGGGGGACAAAAGCTTGGTTTGCAGGTGGGATTTTCTGAAGGTGCATTTCTTGTCACTAAATAATTCACAGCAAAGGAACAATTGGAGATGTCACCTCTGGAGGAAGGACATCCTGTCCCCATGTGATTCCTCAAGGGTAATGGAGGCAGGTATCAACCAAACTGATGGAAAAGGATAATTTTTAAAAAAACGGTTTTCACTTCATAGTTGAAATTCAATTTTTATGAACTAGGGAGACTGGGATCTAATTTTAGGTGCCAAAACCTGAACCATTTCTGGGTGTTGCTGCTGGGGTTCATTCCTGTTGTAATCAGCAGAATGTACATATTTACATATCTGTGTATCTTTTGTTATATGTCTGCTAAGATTGCTTATAAGTAATGATAATTATATTGTTTCTGCCACATTCTCAGGGTGCCCAGAGCAGCTGTGGCTGCCCCTGGATCCCTGGCAGTGTCCCAGGCCAGCTTGGACAGAGCTTGGAGCACCCTGGGGTAGTGGAAGGGGTCCCTGCCCATGGCTGGTGGGGACTGGATGAAATTTCAGTCCCTTTAAACCCAAATCAGTCTAGGATTCTGTGACTGTGCATTAATTTCCCTCTTGTTCCCCAGCAGACTCCCTGTGCATCTCCCAGAACCCAAAACCAGTTTTGGAGAGGTTAATTATTCCCAATTTCAAATCCAAAGTAATTAAGCACAGTACTCTGCACTGAAGCAATGGAATAAGAACCTTTGCTTTTTAAAAGCACTTTTGTATAGTGAATCTTCCCTTAAAGCACTAAAATGAGCTGGATTTACACAGGCAGGTCCTGAAGCTCATAGGTAACAATTTATACAATCAATTTTAGGACTGAATTGCAGCACCTTTGTGGTAAATTATTTAATTGTGGCCACTTGAATAATTGTATGCATCTTAACAAATATTATTAAATTAGTAATTAAAGGGGAAGGCAAGTATTTGTCCTCAGTGGCATTGAAAGTGGCATTGAAATAAATCCTATCATTTGATTATATATCATTTTCTGAAGATTAATTATCTCTGTGGTTGAGGTTCTAGCTTGGTGCCAGTATAACCTGTGGGGTGACTGCAGAAATATTACCCCATTTTTTTTGAGTTCTCTTTTGACAGAATACTCATTGTATTCTTTAATTTCTAGGGAATTTTGTCCAGGAATTACGTGCTGTTATTCTTTTAATTCTGTTATTTATCAGTAATACACAAAAATTGCTTTAGACTGCAACACTGGCAATACAAAAGAGGGTAATTTGGAGATTATTTCTTTTGCATGCAGTGTAATAATTGCATGTAATTAGGACTGAAACTGCTGCAAAAGTCTGAATGGGTTGTTATAACTTCTGATGTTTAGATTTATCATTAACAAAAATGGCAATTCTCGCCTTTAATTTCCTTCTCTCTAATTTTCTTCTACTGTTTTTTCCTAGTGAGTTAATATATATAATTTTTCAATAATCATGCTGTTGTGAGGAGTATATTTCGTAAACAAGACTATAAGTAATCACTCCCTTCAAGGCAATCACATCCTGATAAAATAAATGCATTTAACATTTTCACATTGCAGTTCTCCGTTGTGCATCATCACGACTGGAATTGTGGATTTGGTTTAAGTCCCTCCCTATTTCTCTATTTCTTCTGCACACTCCTTCTCTCCAAAGAACCTCCTCAGTCTCTTATTCCCTCTTTGTTCCTCCCCTTTCCTTCAAGCTGTACCTGCTTTTAGTGATTTTTAACTTGTCCAAGTGACATCCTTTGCCTTGCACCATCCAGCAGTTGGAAAACAGGGTTCCTTTATTTATCCTCTTTCAATTCAGATTTCCCTCATGAATACTAAGAAGTGCAAAACTCATTTAATTTTCCCACTTTATCCTGTTCACTTTATATTAAGTTTCTCCCTAATCCCTTCGTGGGCTAATTATTTCACTTTTCAGCCCTTTATCTCTTTCCCTTTATATATTTAAAGAATCTTATATTGTTTTTAGTCACTCCCAAGATAATAATTCCCTTTTTATTGTATTTTTCCATTGCAGCATTTTTGAGACCCTGACATCCATCCTCCCCTACTTCCTTTATTAATTTTCAGGAGCATTCATTTACACAGCCCTGATACATTTTCTCCATTATCCCTCTCTCTCTCTCCAGTGCCTCCTCCCTCTGGGACAGCCTCTTTTTTAAAGCTGGCCCAGAGCAATTACAACACAATTAGAGGGGAACCAACTACAGGAAAATGTTAATTTCCCCAAAATATCGCCTGCCTTCCTTCCAAATCTGTGCCAGAGGGTTTTTGTGGGTTTGTTTTTTTTTTTTTTCCTCTTCTCCAAGTCAGAAGCCAGGTCAGAATATTGAATTGCAGGAATTCCAGAATGTGGAGTCCCAGCAAGAGGCACATGCCAGGCAGGTCCTGCTGCTTTTCTGCCCAATGCCACTCCTGGGATCACCCTATTTCCTGAAAAAGCCACTTTTCATGGATTATCTTCCATCTGCTCCACTTTAGGTTTCTCATGATCACAGGTGCAACATCCTCAGAGTTCTGCTCCTTCCTGTGATATCAAACCTGGCCCCATAAAATAGAAACTACAGGAACTGAGTGCTCCAAACTTGCTGGTTTAGTTAGATGAGGAAAATTAGGAATTTTATCCAAAGCATGTTTCCAGAGAGATAAAACTAAAGCAGTTAAGCCTCTATGTCTCTCTGAATATATTTCTCTGCACATGTTTGTAATCCTACAAGCATATAATTATATAACAGGCACAGATATTTTAGAGTTTTGTGGGGGCTTTCACTGCTATGAAACCCTTTATTCCACAAACCTGAACAAATAATACAGTCCTAATATCTTCTTTTCCCTTCCTGTATTTTAGCATTTCAAATGCAAGGTGCTTTATTTCCATTTTATTTTATTTTATTTTATTTTATTTTATTTTATTTTATTTTATTTTATTTTATTTTATTTTATTTTATTTTATTTTATTTTATTTCATTTTGTATTCTAGGGGGTTGAAGCTAGTCTTGCTAACTTGGCTCTCCTGTTAGTCACCGACTCCTCATGTTCCACCTAAAAAAGTACAGATTAAAGCAAGTAAACTGCATTTGGGAATTTTGTTTGTTTTGATTTTAGCAATGCCATAATTCCTCAGGTTTCCAACTTCTCTTGGCTTTGTGGTTTGAGTTTGAAAGAGTTTTAAAGGAATTAGTGCCTGCACTTTTTAAACCAGACTAAAGCCTTTGAATGATTTTGTACATTACCATTAATTAGTCTGGGTGGAATCCAATCACTTCCTTAATCTCTAAATAAGGGACTGTTTTTTGAAGCACTACAGACATAGTCTATCTGCAGATATTATCAGTGTTATTCTATTCTTTAGTTCAGCCAAATTGGAACAAAAATAATCTTAACCTCTATTAAACAAGACTAATAAATATTCCTCGAAATACAGATTGATTTCCCCTGTTTATTCAGTAGAGAGCCCTAAAAAAGTTTAGGTATTTATCCCCTTTGAAGGCAGGTAATTGTCAGAGAAAAGGAAAAGATGCCTGCAGGCTTTCTGTGTTTAATACCTGTGTAGTTCAGGGCTTAGGTTCCACATCCAGCACGTGGAAAAGGAAAAAATGGGAAAAGAGGTGAGGTGAAAGCATTCTCACTCCTACCTTCCTTCATGTTCATGCAAGAATGGGCCATTCCCTGAAGAGCTGGACTCAGTGATCATTGTGGGCCCCTTCCAACTCAGAATATTCCATGATTCTGAGATTAATTTGCTGTTTGTTACTGTCTCCATCCATGCCAGGAGCAAACCAAGTCACTCTTCCAGTTCCATACAACAACATTTCTTCCTTTTGATAGGGCCGTTTCCACCCAAAGAAAATAACTTCTGTGAATTTCCATTTATTGTTCCTGGATAGTTTTATGGATATTTGGAATTACAGAAGATCCCCATTGGACAGCAAAGAAGGAAATTTCAGTCTGGAAGTAGAGAAACGTGGCTCAGGCAGAACCCAGGAGAGGAGTCCTTCAAACACCAGAGCCTGGTGAACACAACTTCCCTGGGATGCATCTCCCAGAGAAGACACAAATTCCTCTTGGATTTTGGAGGTGATTGATGGTAGAAGGGTTTGAGTAATGTGGCCTTCAGGAAATGTCACAGTGAAAGTTCAGAAATCTGGAGTGTCAAGTGATAAAGAAATGAATACCTTTTAAGTGGGAAATATGACCTACCTTAGAGCTACAGAGAAGCCTGTCATGTGCAACTGTGTTTTTATGGGTTCCAAAGCCACTTTCTTTTATGTGAGAAGTTTAGAAACTGATTCATTTGCTGGAGAGGAAAAAAAAAACCCATCAATTTCTAAACTAATTGATGAGAGAAGATTACAAATGAGTTTGGTAAATAACAGAATGCTACCTGTTCAAATTACTCAGCTGGCAAAAAAAAAAAAAAGATAACAGAAAGATAAAGAAGCCTTTCCATATGATTTAAAAGGAACAAACCCTCTGTAAGTCTGTGTTTACAGAACATCCTGGTGAATGGAACAGGAAATTTGCCCCAGGTCAATCAATAATTTGGAAGCACCAGAAGGTTGTGCATTTTAATTAACTTTCAGCTCTTTCTCTGGTGCCTTTCCCTCTGTTTCTTTTCTCTTCACAATGATTAAAAGACAAAATCCTGCCCCAGTTCCATGCTCAGGAATGCTTCCTGATTTGCTTTCATTAACTTCCACTATGCAAACACCTTTAATTATTTATCTGCTGATTTCCACAGGAAATCCTACAGAGATGTGAGACTGTTTTGTAGGGATGCTGTGTCAGCAGGAGCTGGAAAATCCAATCATCCATCATTTAGGGAAGAGAAGTGATGCCTTCTCCAATCTGTTTATAGGTAAAGGAAAAATACTCCAGTTTAGGTTAAAATTTGGGGACCAGACATACTGGATCAGCTGGTGCTTCTCTTAAAAGCTTCCTACTTTGTTATTTGGACTTAAATATTGTGAGACAAGAATGTTGCCATAGTACATGGGATTAAGCTGGAATCTTGTTGCAGTCCCTAGGAATAACCCAATTAATCCATGATCCTGGACTAGAACATGACCTAGGTGGGAATTGGGTTGGTTCTTTGGGAGTAAAAATAGTGAAAGGAAAAAAAAACAAACAAAAACCAGACTCAGACTGGTTGTATACATATATATACTGTTTGGTATATATATATATATGTATACCAAACTGATGGCCATCTATCCTGAATTTAAAATTGTTTATTATATTATCCTGTATTTTAAATTATTTCCAAATTTGAAAAAAGAGAGATGGAAGCAACAGCAGAGAGATTAAACCCTCTGCAGTGATCAGCATGGAATTTTTTGTGTGTGTGCTGTGAACCTTTATGAAAGCAACATCTGCTCCCATTTGTATGTTAATTTTTTTTTTTTTTGGCATTTAAAATTTGGCTTTTAAAACTCATCCTCTCTCTTTTCCCTGAGAGTGAGGAGCTGAGTTATAAAGCAGGTGCTGCACAGAATGAGGGGGGCCTCGGAGTGAGACCATAAATAAAATTAGCACCAAGGAATAACTTCAGTTATGGAGTGTCAAATGCCAGGTTAGGGCATGCTAATAATGTTTGAGCCTGCCTTGCCAGATTAATATTTTATTTTTGGGATTAGTCTCTGTTTTCTATTCTCCCTGTCCTGTTCTCTGTTCCTTCCCCAGGCAGCCATTCCAGAGGCAGAGGGAAGATCTGATTCCTCCATCCTTGCCCTGACACCCCCAGCATGTGAGAAACAGAGATGAAATCTTCAGCCAGAAAATTGATTCCATTTTCTCTCCTTGTGCTTTAGCTTTGGTGAAAAGAAATGCCTGTGTTGCCTTTACAGGACTGCTTTCCATGAGTTCACAAAGATCATTAAGACCAAGAAATTAACCTTGGAGGGAGCTCCAGGGTCTGTCTGGCCTTGTCCAGTTGACTTTGGGCATCTCCACAGAGGCACCTGGAGTTTGGTGATGGTTTTTCCCCATATAATTGGACTTTCCCAATTTCCAGCTGTGCCAGTTGCCTCTTTTTTATTGTCTTTTTCATTGGTGGGGCAGAAGGTCTTTGCTTTTCAGTGCCAATCGCCTTGACTGGAGCCTAGGACACAGGAAAAGCCTTCAAATAAAATTATTCTTTCTTAATTTCAGTTATTAGATTAAAAACAAACAAACAAACAAACAATTCTCTCTCTGGGATCCTGGAGAGGAGCAGCTGGAATGCAGCAATTCCATGAATTTCCTGTTCAGTTGGTCAGTATTTATTATTCCTGATATAGCACATTATTCTGTGATGAATTGCAATAACTTTCTAAGTCCTCCTTTCCATGGATTATTTTTTTTCAATTTAAGGTGCTCTTTCTGTCTTTTACAAAAATAAACCACTTTAAATAGACTTGTTGAAAGGTGAAAAAATATGAATAAACCCCACATTGTTCTTTAAGGAAAATGTGCCAGACTCTGACCATCTCAGTCCCTCAGTGCACAAAAATTCAGGGAACAAAAGAGGAACAAAGAGAGGCCTCAATCACATCCAGATTTGACAACCCTGGGGTAAGGGGTAATTATTCAAAATTAATTCACCTCCCAAAAAATACTTCCTGGAGTTCACAGCCAAATCAACCTCTGATCAAGCTCCCTTTCCTAGGAGTAAAAATGCCAAGCAACCAGCCATGCAACCATGGGATAAAACACAACTTGGGAATCTTAAGGACCTCAGAATTATTGCAGCCTCAATTTTCTCCTTTTCTGAGTGTGAATCCAAAGATAATTGGCTTAAACTTATAAAACACAAAATTGGAGCCATCAACTGGAATTGCTGTTGTAACATAACGTTCACAGTTGCAATTATGCAAAAACAAGCTCATCCAGTTCCACAATACCTGGGTTTAAACAGATCCCAAAGTTCTGCAGAAGGAGGATTTCCCTCAAGAAACAAAGATATTTACAGAGTGCAAAAGGGCAGAGATGCACAATTAGACTCACAACTGAATCACTAAACCTTTCAGCAAGGGTATTTTGGATATATTTTTCAATGTTTTAATTTATTTTTTTAATAATTTCTATTATTATCTATTTTGCATTTTTCCAGCTGAGCTCTTGGCTATTTCCAGCTAAGTCTGAAGAAAACCAACACAGTCCCATGGCAATCCTTGATTCTTCTCAACCAGTGCCTACTAATAATTACCTTGAACCTCTCTCATTTACTCAAGCCAAAAGATCTTTATCATTTCTTCATAAATAGGAAGGAATATATTAATTTTATATATTTAATTTCTATATTTTATATAAAAATATAGAAATAATTTATTTTTAAACATATATTTAAATATATTATATATATTCATTATCTACATTAAATATATAATATATATTTTATATATAGAATATATATAAAATATATTGTATATATTATATAATATGTATATAAAATATATATATGAATATAAAATGAATATTCAGCCACGTGCAAGGTGTGACATAACCTTAATAAAAGCCACAGCCAGAGGGTGTTGATCATAAAAATCAGTGTCACACATGGAGAAGTGTGGGGGTCACATCAGTGTGGAAAATAACTACATAACTAGGGCAGAATTCTTATGCAGGGAGATTTAAATTCTGTTATTTCACCTTCACCTCCTTTCAAACCTTAGGGGTTGTCCTTCCACAAATTGTCTTAGTTTAGCCCCTGCAAAGTCTGATCTAAAGATTCAGATGCATTCTGTAAGAGTTAACACAGCATAATAACCCCCAGCATTCCTGATTGCCTGCTGCTGATGAATTCAGGATCAAATTCAATGTAATGGGCCTTGGGGGAGTGTTTTTAGGGTTTAGGGGTTTATCAGAGTTGCTTTTCCATCAGTCCTTCCCTGCTCCTGAAATAAAATCACAGTGCTGTCCAGAAATACTTAATGAGTGTGAAACTGCTGAAGGATGCCATGGTCATAACTCTGTGGGGTTTTATCTTGACTATTGGGGTGCTTTAGGGCTAATGGAAAACAGCCATTAGTTGTGAGATTTGCTTTATGGCCATGTGCTCAGAAAGCAGCAACTTATTCCATTTTAATTTACTTCTGCTGTTTGATCTGTTAAGATTCACATTTTCCAACTTTCATCTGCTGCCCTGGGGGACAGAAGTGCATTTTAAACCAAAATGATGTCTGGATTCTTTTATGGAGACAACAAGGCCAGGTTTCAATTAAAAAATGTGAAGTCTCTTGGGACTAAGAATAAATTGACAAGTGGTGATGGCATTTGTGAAAGGCTGTGACAGTTTCTTGGGATGGTGTGGCAAGGTTTGGGCAGCTGGGGGCTGGGAGAGGAGATCAGGGATGGACACAGCTCATTCCAGCCATGTCCAAGGACCTGCCTCTGGCAAAAGCCAAGCTGGTGGCACTGGGGACATCTCTGGGATGACTTCCTTGGGGTGTAAATGAGGAAATGTGAAAGAGGGAGCTCTGCAGACACCCAGGGCAAGGCAGGAGGAGGGGCAGGAGCTGCTGCAGGTGCCAGAGCTGAGATTCCCCTGAGATTCCTTGGGGCAGCTCTGTCCCTGCAGCCCCTGGAGATCCCCTGGGATGCACAGATCCACCTGCAGGCCCTGGAGATCCCCAGGGATGCACAGATCCACCTGCAGCCCCCGGAGATCCCCAGGGATGCACAGATCCACCTGCAGCCCCTGGAGGGGGTTCAGAGATCCACCTGCAGCCCCTGGAGATCCCCAGGGATGCACAGATCCACCTGCAGCCCCTGGAGAGGGTTCAGAGATCCACCTGCAGCCCCTGGAGGTCCCCAAACAAGCAGAGGTCCACCTGCAGGCCCTGGAGGTTCCCAGGGATGCACAGATCCACCTGCAGCCCCTGGAGGTTCCCAGGGATGCACAGATCCACCTGCAGCCCCTAAAGGGGGTTCAGAGATCCACCTGCAGACCCTGGAGATCCCCAGGGATGCACAGATCCACCTGCAGGCCCTGGAGGGGGTTCAGAGGTCCACCTGCAGCCCCTGGAGGTCCCCAAAGAAGCAGACATCCACCTGCAGGCCCTGGAGGTTCCCAGGGATGCACAGATCCACCTGCAGCCCCTGGAGAAGCCCACCCTGGAGCAGAGGGATGTGTCCTGACATCCCTGAGCCTGGACAGGGGCAGGTCCTGGCAAGAGCTGTGTCCCACAGAGAGGAGCCCACACAGGAGCAGGTGTGGTCCTGGCAGGACCTTTTGGGGGAGAAGTCTGTTCCTGAAGGAGCGCAGCCCATGGGAAGGACTTCAAGGGTAAGGATGAAGAACCAGCAGAGATGAAGAGTTATAGAGTGACCACCACCCGCATTTGTTACCATGATATTTTCTGAAAAATCCCTTGGCCAGGATTTTTCTCCTGGGAAGTTGAGGAGCCTCAGAAAAGAATGAAAACAATAATTATCTGATTGCTTTGGAACGTGGTCTGGAGGTCGTTTACCAACAGGTGCATCTTTGATTGGTTCCATGTGAATTGTTTTTAATTAATGGCCAATCACCATCAGCTGTGTAAGAGTCTGAGGAGTCAGTCAGGAGCTTTCATTATCATTCTTGTTAAGCCTTCTGATGCATTCTTTCTTTTTCTTCAGTATAGTTTTAGTATATAATGTAATATAATGTAATATAATATAATGTAATATAATGTAATATAATATAATGTAATATAATGTAATATAATATAATAAATATAATATATATAATATAATAAATATAATACAATATAATGTAATGTAATACAATACAATGTAATGTAATACAACATAATGTAATGTAATACAACATAATGTAATGTAATGTAATAATATAATATAATATAATATAATAATATAATATAATATAATATAATATAATATAATATAATATAATATAATATAATATAATATAATATAATATAATATAATATAATATAATATAATATAATATAATATATCAGCCTTCTGAGAACATGGAGTCAAATTCTCATCTCTCACCTCGTCCTGGGGACCCTCACAACACCACCCTCATTTCCCATATGGGAGGAGATAAAGCAGCTGGGAGTAAATCCCAGAATCCAGGATGGGTCAGGCTCATCTGGTGCCACCTCCCTGCTCCAGCAGGGCCATCCCAGAGTGCAGGTTTGTGTCCAGATGGTTCTGGAATATCCCCAGTGAGGACACTCCACACCCTCTATGGTCTCTGTTCCAGTGCTCTGTCACTGTCCAGGGAAGTTCTTCAATCCTGGCAAGAAAGGAGAGAGAGGAGAAGTTGGGTTTAGATTTATCTTCATTCCTCACTATCTTACTGTGTTAATACCTGGCAATAAATGAAATTGTTCACCCAATTCCAGTCTGGTTTGCCCATGACAGTGATGGGTGAGTGATCTCCCTGTCATCACCTTGGGCTTTCCCATGGAATTCTCTTCCCCACCCTGTGGAGAAGGGGCAGAGGGAAAGCAGCTGGGTGGGTGTCTGGCAGCAACCTCCCCTCTTCTTCCCATCACAGTCTTTCATCTGCTGTTTCTCAGCAGTGACAGAATCTAAAATCACTAAAACATGAACATCTGGTTGGTCTTAGCCACGTGGCTGTGGCAGAGTTTTCCTACTGATTTTCCATCCCTGCTGCCTTTGCTGCACTGGCCTCGTCTTGCAGGCACAGTGTGAACATCTCTAAGGCTGAATCACCTGGAAGAAGAGGTTTGCTCATAGCTAGGGGGGGGGTTTATGATTTCTTGTCTGCTGATTTGTGTCACCCACTGATGATTTCCTGAGGAACCTGTCTGGAAAGGCCTCACCACCAGCAGAGTGTGGGAGGTTTGGCCTCTGTGATCTCCAAATTCCTGCTATTTTCAAAATGCATTTACTCAGCTGTATGAAAATAGAGAAAACCATGCCAAAGTATAAAGGTCACCTATATTTTTGATAGTGTACATTTTAAATATAGGAAGTAATACATCAAGGGGTGAGAAGTGGAGGATACAGCAAGATGCAAATCCCATTTTGTCTGATGTCTGTGCCATAACCTTTGAGCTGGTTTTGGTGCTGAATTTTCTCATTTTTTCCTCCACTTTACAGCATTTCTATTTATTTAAATGACCTCTCCTTGCTCATTGTGGTTAAATTGACCACTAAGAAGAAAGAGTTGATTTCCCACATGTGCCTTTTCTTATGAGCTGCTGTACAATTTTATTTTTATTACTATTTTTCTTACCAAGTAGTTTAAATTCAACATATTTATGATGTAAATTGATGTTTTCCAAACTCATCTGCTGCCCAAACACCATTTTTTCCCCAACACCAGCAGGGATGTTTCACCTGCTCTCTGTCCATTCTCAGAGCTCTGGATGAGGCAGTGTTTTTCCTGCAGTATTGAACAATGTTTAAATGGAAGGAGGTTGCTGAGAAATCAATCTCTGTGCTGGCTGATGGTTTTTGCCAGCTATCACTTATCAGGTGATGCTTCCAAATCTCCTCTAATGTCAGTAAATGACACTGTGTCCCCTCCTTAACAAGTGATCTATACCTTCATCTCAACATGCTGGAATTTATTACTTTTAATTACTTTAACTGCTCACTCAAAAAGCTTCTTTCTTTCCAAGTTGTTTTTTTTTTCCCTAGCAAAACAAAAAAATGAAATAGGAGAACAAATGATGCATTTTAATTATGTCAATAACATGCAATTTGCTGGTCTTTTCTTCTTCCCTGAAGTTTAATTAATTTGGAGCAAGTAATAAATTGTCATAGCTTTCAGCTCAGCTCCTCGATTCAAAATGAATTCACTTCATTGGATGGAATTAGATTTGAGCTCTGTTCTCATCTCTGTGAGCTCCAGTTCCTGGCTGGGAGTCAGAATGTGGGCATTTTACAAGGCAAACTGTTCAATATTCTGTGTTGGTGGTGATGCTGGGCCTCTTGTACCCATCCCATGGCCCACACCCCATTTTGGGCAGATTTTAATCAGAACAAACAGCAAGACCTTCCCTTGGGAATCCCAGCTTCTGACGGTGGCCTGCTGTAAAAGAATAACTCAAATAAAAGAGATAAGGGACAAATCTGTTCAACTTTGTCGCCTTGGTAGGCTGGAAACCCTCTGAGGCTGGGGTATAAAAATATCCCACACTAACAAGCTGAGATGTAAGAAATAATGAGTCCTAATTACAATGACTGCAAGGCTACTGAACTGAAATCAGAATATTTTATTCCACTGAGCAGCACCTTCCAGTCTGCACCATGCTCAAGACACAGAAATAGCTACAGTTTGCAAGGGAATGAAGTGTAATTGGCATTATTATCACTCCATCAGCATTAATTTATTAGAATAAATGTTATCATGTTGTTATCTGCACCATCCAGTGCCACAAAGAGAGAAAGGAGAAGGGATGGGATGTGAAAATCTTGGTGCACAATTGAATTTTAAGGTGACTTTCACCTTGCACTGCTGAAACCAATGAGCCATTTTGGGACAAGAAATGTCTTTCCTGGGTCAATCTCACAAAATATTGCAGGTTTTGAGGCCAAATAACTCTTTTCATCAGGGCTCTGGTACTGCAGCTCTGAATTTTGCCATGCAGCTGACAATGAGACAATTTATGGCAGCCCAACAAATAACACTGCAGCCTGCCCAGCTTCTGACACTGGCATAAAAACTATTTACTGAATATTTGTGTTTCCATGCTAAGGAAAACCCACTCTATTCTGGGCATCTCACAGAGGTGTTTTGGTCACATTTTTGTTCTCTCATGATGAAATTGCAGGCAAAGCCCATTTTCTTGCAAATGGAGTTACATGGCAGGTTTCGTTTTCTCCTCCCTTGTTTCTGTCATTCCTCATTTGCACCAGAACTCTTATTTCCATTTCTCCTCATCCAGCAGGACAGTGTTATTTATTATTTTGTTTCCTGCCAATTATTGATTCCCCTCTGCAGAACAGATTACAGTTGCTGGTTGAGGGATTTTTTTTCCCCTCTGGGAACTGAGAAAATCTTTATAAAAAGCAAGTGTTTAGTAGGCTGATATTGCTGGTCCTTTCAGTGCTGAGCTTCAACAAGGCCTGGCTGGAAATTCCAGGCTTTATTTCCAGGGAATGTACTGACAAGTGAGTCAGGAGTGCATTTCATCAATTCTTTGCAGCTGAGGTAATGTATATCTTTGTGCAGCTCTCTGAAAGAAATTCAGAGTATTTTATCCTCAGTCACAGAAGTTTTGGAGAGTTTATCACCTTTTAATTATTTTTTAACAAAGGTGTTCTTCTTACTTTTTTTGGGGGGGATGGGGAAGCACAATTAGCTCGATTTTTTTATTTTTATTTTCAGGTTATGTCACAGGACATAAAAGGGTGAACTGTTAAAAGCTTTTGGGGAGTGTAAGTGGGGAACCAGCTGGGTGTGAAGGTGGTGTTTTGGGGACAGTTCTCGTGCAAAGGGGCTGGAATTCCTGAGGTTAATGCAGGACTCAGTGTGCCCAGACAGGAAGAAAGCTGCTGCTCTCAAAGATTTCCATCAAATATCCAGTTTTGTTGGAGCTATCAGCTCCCTGGTGTAATTCAAGGCTGGGTCATGACCCTGCTTAGGGTTAAGATTTGAGGGAAGAGGATGTGAAGAAGACATTTTCTGTTAGATTCCCCTTATCTAGCACCAAGAGATAAGAGGTTATCATGGGGAGCCACTGCCTTCAGTTGCATTTTGCTGTAGGTGCTGCCTTTGGAGCTGCAATTACAGCTTTGATTTCGTGCCCTGATCATGGCTGGGTGCTCTGGAATCAGGAAAGGATTCCTATGCCTTGTCACATCTTCCAGTGCACAATGCCAGGCCGAAATAAAGGGCATTGCAGGTTGGTGGTGCTGGGTGCCCATTGCTGGGTGCCTCTGGGCTCAGCACTCTGGAAATTGTCTTAGTTCTGCTGATATCTCCGTTGTCTCTTCCACCTGCCCTCTAGATTTACCATTTACCCCTCAGCACTCAGTTTTGATTTAAGGATGGATATTTACTGCTGGTCCAAACAACTTTGGACTGCAATTAAACAACTAAAAAGACATTACTTTGGAAAGCAAAAATAATTCTATTTTTTAATTGTCCAAAAGTGAATAAACATGTACTCTGGATATGGGTTTGGTCAGATCAGAGCAGCAAAATGCAGAAATATCAATTTACACCCTTGGATGCAGCACAACCATGAGAATTCTTAAGGAATGGGATGAATCGAAGTCTATTTTTAGTGTATTGATAAGGCTTTGAGCTCAACATTTTTGATGGCAAGGGTTTTAGAACTTAAGGATTAAGGATCCCACACAATATATTGGATTCTGAAAGCCTTCAGCGTTGGGCTAACTCCAAGCATGGATTTAGGGAAAAGTTCTTGTCCAGGTGGGCAGATCTGGGCTGTGACACCAAACAGGAAACACAAAGGCTCTGTAGCCCAGTTTGTTCCTCTATGCTTACAAATTCCTGGGGGGAGGAAGAGGATTAGTGGAGAGGTAATGATGCTTTAAAATTTGATCAGCATTAAGAGTAGATTAAAGAAAATTAAAGATTTAAGGTTTATTGCAGCCTTCTGCAAGGGCTTTGGTGATAAGGAATGGCTTGGTGGATATTAAAGATCAAAATATGGGTTTTTTTCTACTACAGCCAAGTGGCTAAAATCCCCAGTGGAGAGTTATGGGACTGGCTGGTATTGGTTTAGGAGAAAACTTTATCCTACGTTTGATTTTATTGATCATGTAAGTTTAGTATTGATGTTTTGGAATCAAAATTGTGCAGCCAGTGGTGGCAAACCCCTCAGAGGCAGAAAAAAGACTCTTGCTAAGTATGATCAGAGCTTTACAGCCCTACAATGACATGGCAGCCCAAAACATGATTATCCACATTTAGAAACACTTTTTTTCCTAGATGCTGTTGGATCCTGAAAGTGAGGAAATGGGCTGTGACCTTCCTTTTATCCCTACCTACACACCACGCCTGGTGCTAATTGATATTTGGGAAAGAGGCACTGGGGGTGAGTTAGGATAATCTCACTGTACATTTCTACATCTCCTGGGTTTCACAGGAACATTAGAGACTCAAAGAGAATTTATTTAAAGGCGTAGAGTTGTCATTTAACTCTAATGACACACAATGAAACTGCTGGAAATGAACTTTTGGCTTCAGTTCTAATGTGAATAAACTTATTCCATAATTTCTTGGGCAGTGGATTACAGAAAGTCAAATGTAAGGCATCAGTCAATAAAAGCAAGTCTTTTCCCACACTGGTGTCCCACATTAAAGTGCTGTTAAAAAGGCCTTGAATTCCCAATTGCATCACAAACAAGGGGAAATATCTGTAGGAAGGTCAAACACAAGTGATCTCATGCTGCAGCATCACCCCAGGAAAATGCAACAGCATCCCCGGCTAAACCTCTTCCTAAACCTCAATTTCAGGTGCTCTGATTCAGGGTTCTGATCCTGCTGTAAAGGAAAGTGAAACTGTTCTCTCTTGACAGAGCCCTGAGGGGCCTGGAGCATCCAGCAGGGAGTGATTGTGTGGTCTGTAGGCTCCCAGCCCTGCTCCTGAGCACTCTGCTGACAGCAACCTTCATTATATCCCACACACTGACCACAAAAAGGACATGCTGTTATTGTCCCTCTTCTTTATTCCTGTGGCCCTGTAGAACAGCCACTTCCACATTTCCAAGCCCTAAACCTTAATTAAAATCATCACCTTGGCTGTAACACAGAAAGGCACCATAAGGCTTTCCACCACTCCAAACCTCCAGCTCTAATCAGCCTCTTCCTATCTCTGGCAATGATACAAAATTGAATTGAACAAAATTGAACAATTTCACTTCTTTAAGCTTATTTCCCAAAGGCTTCAGCCCAACGTTCCCAGCATAAGCTCTCCATCTAAGTCAGGGGGTGGGAAGTAAGAAATCAAGTAAAAAACTGAGTTCTTGGAGCTTTAATTTCCCAAGCCCAGCTGTAACCTAATCTATGCTGTAACTGGAGAGCAAGTGGAGAATATAAAGCCTCTGCAGAAACCAACCCTCCTTCTGCCTCTGCAGCAACCTGGGCTCCTGAGGTTTCACTTTTCCAGTTAAACTGCTAGAAACCTTTCCCCATCACTGAAGGGTAACAAAAAGGATCACATTTTTTGGGGGGCTCTGCTCACCTCCTCATTTTGCAGGCCTTGGAGGATGCAGCCATTGGTTCTTGGGTGTGTTTTGTTCACAACCTGCTTAAAGCTGATCCCAGCAAGGTCCCCAGGAGAAGAAAACCTTCCTTGAGTCCTGGTTTGAGACATCCAAACTAAAGATATGTGGTCAAATGCTGGGAAGGATGAAAGTTTGACAAGAAAGTCTCACAGATATGTATGTCTAGCAGAAAGACTTTTAAATGTAGAATCTGATGAAAGAATAGAAATGAAAGCAAGTTTTGACATAGAAGAAAAGAATTGCTGAGCCAGTCTGACTGGATAACCAAGGAGGCAAAGGGTGTGTTAGTTAGAAGGGGTTTTTATGGCTTATAGCAAAGGATAAACCCACCCCAGACAAGAAGATGTTTTTACCAAGCAGAAAGAGAGCACAGGCAAACAAGTCAGTAAAGTTGCAAGTAGAAAAAAGGTCTCAGAATTTTCCACTGCAAGAAAACTGAAAAACAACTTCAGAAAACTGAAAAACAACTTCTAGCTTGAACTGTAATGTACTAACTTTAGTGATTGGAGAACAGTAACATGAATATGGTAATTACAGTAGTTATGATAGGCTATAGATACAAGTTCAGGTATAGATTGGTTCTGCTGTATTAAGATGCTCAGCAAAGAAAAGTCTATAATGCATTGTAACCAAAAGAACAGTCTATAATGCATTGTAACCAAAGCCAAAGGGTCTGCAGGGCTGCCTGCAGCTGGAGCTGACAGCTGTGGGCACAGCTCTGTTACCCACCACCCTGGACTGCTGTAACCTCTTGGATGGAATAAACTGCATTGTGGAGAGCCCCTGGAGTCCCACATCCCTCATTACAGCTCTTACAGTCAAAGAGTCCAGAGAGGCTCTGGGGCTCCTCCCTGGGATGTCCCAGAGCCACAGGGACACTCTGCTGTGCCCTGAGCTCTGGGGCTCCTCCCTGGGATGTCCCAGAGCCACAGGGACACTCTGCTGTGCCCTGAGCTCTGGGGCTCCTCCCTGGGATGTCCCAGAGCCACAGGGACACTCTGCTGTGCCCTGAGCTCTGGGACGGCCCTGCTGGAGCAGGGAGGTGGCGCCACATGAGCCACTGGGGCCCTGCCAGCCTCACCCATCCTGGGGTTCTGTGTGATTCTGAGATATTGAGCCAGGGAGATCTCTGCTCTAACCCAGAGGGTAAATGCCAGTTTTTATATGTTCCTACTTTTAGGGAAAAAAATTCAGAGCTGCTCTCCAGCTGAGTTGAAGAGACTGGGGGAAAAAAGGGGCCTGGCCATGAGTAGGAAGAACGAGTGAGATGAAAGACTAAGAATCAAAATTAATTTCCTCTAGAATAAGATGATTATTCTTAGAGCTGACAAATAGAGGCAACACTGCTAAAACAATTTGCAATTAATTTCTATTCTAAACAGGTCATGTTTGGGGGGTTTTTTGGGGTTTTGTTTTGGGTTTTTTATTGATTGTTGCAGAGAGATGGGATGAACATCTGCAATGTCTTTGCATTCTGCATGGGATGAGGATCACAATCTGCTCTGAGATTTCAAAACCAAAATTGTTTCACCCACTTCTTTCTCTACGCAGACACACATTCTGTGTCTGCAGAGAAGGTTTGTTTCTCTGCCTGATCCCATGAACTGATGATCCTGAAGCACTTGCAGGATGCAGATAATGGGAGCAGGGATATAAGGAAGTCAGCAAGTCCTGCCTCCAGATGTTTGAGTGGTTTCCTCATAAAGGTGGTTATTCCTTTGAAACACTGCTTCCTTTTCTGCCTCTGCTTCTTTAATTTATCTTCCCTGCAGTGCTGCAGCCTGAGGAATAACAGATAATCCTGGAACTCTCCAACACCCACCTTTAAATCTCCATTCAGCTCTGGGCTCGTAAAACCATGCACAACATTATTGTGGAATAATTGATCTTGGAATAAAGGATGGCAAGAGTAAATGAATTGGAAAGGTGGTTTAATGGGAAGCTTTTCCAAAATTATGTTTTAATTATTTGCAAATACACACTATTGCACAGTCTTTTGCCACACAGGTGTGCACTAAATCTACCACCTTGTACCATTTTGTCAAGTGAGCTGGGGGTGTTTGTGTTTTGCACTAAATTAAAGATTCAGCAAAGCTACTGTGCATTACAATGAGCACTGCCTATAGATTCTGTACACAAACTCCAAAATGTTCAGTGTTTTCTGTGAGTCCAGACTCCAGACTCTCCCCAAATCAGCCCATTTGAATTTATATGCTCACTCTGTTGCTTCTTGTAGCTATTTGACCTCTCGTTGTCTCAAGATACAACCTGCAAGTAGTTCACATGACCAAGGGCACTGCAGGAGCCCTTGGCTGGGGTTACACATTTCTTTAAGCACATTTTGGCTTCAGGTTTGCATTCTGTGTTGAAATCTTGCAAGCTACATGCTAAGAAGCTTTTTTTTTTTTAATATGTGCTGCTCTTTTCAGCAGCAATGAAAATGCACCTGTTACTTTGGTGAGCATTTGGCTTCTCACGGGTTCTCTGATGGGTTCATGCATATTTTGGGGACTGGAGAACCTCAGGTGTGTGACAGAGCTGGGGAGCAGCCTGACCACACACACCTGAGGTCATTTTTGGGTTCTCAAAGACTCAGTTTTACTGCCTGTCTGGAAACCCTATAGGGTTCTAGGGAAAAGAGACTAAAATTCCCAAACTGTGTTCTGCAACCTGAAACTCTTTAAGGTCACTGTCCAAATTTATTACAAGTATCCTTTCACTACTCATTATTTTGACCTTCTGGCTTAAAAAGAGCTGAGAGACCCCTGTTCACTCCATTTTCCCTGTGCTACCCTAGAAATACATTTATATTGCAGACTATCCAAGCAATGCACCCAATCTTTTTATATTGTTTATTGTAGCCTACTGAAAAATATTTGTCTGTCCATGGTCTGAAGTAAAAGAAGAAAATAAAAATGTTTTAGAGAGGGGAAACAAAAAGGAATATAACACATTCAAATAAGAAGCAGCTAAGGAGTATTTTATCTTTTCCCAAGTAATAACAAACAAGTTTTGTGTAATTTTTTTTTAAATGTGTCTTTTATCATCTCTTTTTATGTGATTCCAAGTGGAATTGAAAGCCTCAGGGAGTAGCTGCCCCTCTACTTTTAAAATGTATTATAGCACTTCTGCAACATCATTAAGAGATAAAGGAACATGCATTTAATTTCACATTTTTCAAATTATTTAGTGCAACTTAAATCAGACTTTAAATTGCAGGCCCTTGTGACCATGCAGAAGGCATTGTCTGCAGAAGTGAGATAAAGGAATCAGATATCAGGAACTCTTCCCTGATTGCCCCTATGTTCAAAGTCATTGAAATCTGGGGGTGAAAGTTGTCAGTGTTTAATCACCCTCAAGGTAAAAGAGAGTTCTTATGTCCAAACTTGGGTTTGTTTTTTTTTTATTTTGATTTGTGCCCTTTTCCTCCTACTCTGTCACTGGATACCTCTGGCAGCATCTTCTTCACTGCTCCTCCCCATCAGATATTGATAGTTATTGATAAGATCCCATGGAGCCTCCTCTTCTCCAAACTGAGCATTCCCACATCCCTCAGCCTTTCCTCACATGGGAATTCCTCCAGTAAATAGAACATTTTTCACATACTCAATAGAAATATTTTGTTATTGGTTTGGGTCAGTTTTTGTTGTTCTTTAATTTTAATTTTAGTTTTAAATTTTCCTTTGCTTGAGCAATAATCTAAGTTTAGTTTCCCTCAAAAGGCTACTCCTTTCATAAGACTAAATCAAAGTATTTCCTAATCCACTGCAGCAGCCAGTGTTAGTTACAGCTCAAAAGCCAAAACCACTGAAGCACCATAATTGATGAAGTAGAAGAAATTTTAAATTACTTCTGTTTAGTCAGCATCCTCTGTGATATTCCTTATATTCATATTTAGGAAAATGTATATAAATCCCCCAAAGCTTCAACATGAAACTGAGCTAAAATATGTGCTTCACTTTTTAATCACATGTTTGGCTGGAGATTGCTAAAATGAGCTTAAAATGTCACCTGAATTACTTGGGAAAGTAAATTTTTGCACCCTTTGAAAGTGATCTAAAAGAGAGTTTTCTTTCAGGCTGGTCTCTGAGCAGAGTGAAGAGTATTTAGTGGCTGTGGAAATGACCCAGGAGCTGGGGGAAATGGGAGCATGAAAGGCAGAGAGTGAGAAGGAGCAGCACAAGGCACAGCCAGGGGCACGGCCTTCAAGGGGGAAATTAAATTAAATTAAGTTAAATTAAAGTAAATTAGGCAAGTCTGGCTGCCTTTGCCTAAAACTACTGAAGAGGCAGATCAAGGCATTGATGCAGAGATGCAGAGGGAGGGGATGAACAGGGATTGTACTGGAAAATGGAGTTTAAATAGTGTGGCCACAGCACGGAAAGGCACATGGAGACCTCAGAAAAAGCCCTGAAAGCACTCTTGGACCTAATCTTATAAATAATGGGGGTTGGACCCCTCTCTCTGAAACCTCACTGATTAGGTTTGTCTGCAAGGTTTACTGAACACATTTTATAATGACTTGAAATGACTCAAAAGATTCAAAAAATATTTCACATTTTCAGTGCATTTGACTTTTATTTCCTTTGTAAGAATTGAAGTGAAAAAGCACTGCTGATGTAAAGGTAAAAATGTAAATGTAATGTAAATTATTACAGTAAATAATTTAAAATTTTTGTTTGTTCTTATCACTTTATCTCTATAGTTTAAGAATATATATCTGAATTTAAAGTTTTATGTAGAAGTGAGTATTTTCTCTCAATATCTGTGAAGAAAGACCAAGTTTTCAGGTGAGCACTTCACAACTCAAAAGTTAAATTATATTTTAAATCAATAAATTGAAAGCAACCAATTAGTAAAACACTGGATGGACTTTAAGGTTTTTTTCTACCCCAAACCACTCTGGGGTTCTGGAATTCTATTACTTAGATCTTTAGTTTTTTCACCCTCCAGACTAATAGAAATTTCCCCTCTTTGTTCTGTGAATGTGGACGGATGGTTCCTGCATGAGAAAGTGCTGTTTACTGAAAAAAATGAAAGTAAAACTGCAGCAGGGAGGTGTTGTGGCAGTCACAGGAAAGGATAACATTTCAGTCTTCTCAAACTGCAGTCCTGGTAAAACCCATTAGTGCCATCATATTTCCTTGGCCACTGGCAGCTGGGTGCCCTTTTTTGAAATGATTTGCTATTAAACTTCAGTTCTGAACGAACTGAAAATTCTGCTCTGAATAAATAAATAAATAAATAAATACGGATTTTCTGTGTGTTTTGGGGATTCTTTGTAGTTTTTGTCCCTTCTGGAACAGCCAAACAGAAGAGTGTCCATATGGAATATATTGTTCACCAGTTAAAACCAAACTCTACTGTGACAGCCTTACACTCCCTGGACTTCTCCTGTTGCCCTTTTGAAACAATACAGAAATTTTACTTCATTTTCTTCACATTCTCACTTTCCTGAAGAACTACTGAAATCAGTGCCAGTCAGAAGGGAGAAGGAATGCAAAAGAAATTGAATTTAAAGCTGCACATGACAGAGTGGAAGAAGGTTGGTCTGAAATTCTCATGAATGTGCAAAGTCATGTGCAAAGTTATTTAGCTCACAGGAAACATTACAGCTGTGAGGTGCTGAGATGTTTAATAGCCTTAACTTATAACAGTTAATATGGGCAAATCTGCACTGCTGCAGCCTCAGATACAATTGGAGAGACTTTTTTTACCTAGGAAGTTGTCATTTGGAATGAGATACGCATCTCATGTCATGGCTCAGAGAGAAGAAAAAGAGGAAAAATGTGAATAAATGCATCTCACACCTTTCACGGGCACTAAATGCTCATTCAGAAATAATTTTGAAAAATTCATTTAGAGGAAAGATTAAAGATCAATTCAAGCACTTGCACAGAGAGGAAGACACTTCACGCTGGAACAACATTGCCTCACATAGGCAGACACTCAGTGAGGAAATGAAATTCATGGGGATCAACAGAGCTCCAACAAGCTGACAGAACCACAGAATGATGTTGTTAAAATGACAGCTAAAGTGGGAACTGGTATTTCACCCATCACAATCACTCTCATCTTCCACTCTTATTAGAACCTTCATTAAAAGCATGAAACATTAGCATTTTAATACCTATTTGAAAGACAACTTTTCATTTGCTTTCTTTTGGACTTTCTTTTTTAATTATGAGATAATGACTGACTAGTCTAAATATTTTGTTAGGCATATCTTCTGTTAAGTATTTAATTTTTCTCTGCTTTCATTCCCTTCCTTGTACATCTCACACATGTCCAGGGAAGGGAACAGAGCTGGGGAAGGGTCTGGAGCACCAGGAGGGGCTGAGGGAGCTGGAATTAAACCTGCCAATGTGTTGGGGTCAGCTGGAATAACCAAAAGGCTTCACCAATGTTTCCATGAAGGATGAGCCAGCTTCAAAGCAAAAGGGGTCATTTTTATTTTCCTAATTACAGATAGAAGAACAGTTTTCTGTGGAAATTAGAGTCTTGTGAAAAGTGAATTTTGAGTTGAAATGTTGCTTGGTTCCCAGGACATGGAGTCAGGCTGACTAAAGGTAAATGTCATTAAACACAAGGAAAAGGCAAGAGACAGCAACCAGGGAGAGCTTAAAGCACCTGCTGGGACAACCAAGGAGCTGCCCTGTGCTCCTGATGTGAGATGAAGTCAAGGAAATAAATGTTGTCCCCAGAAAGGCATGAAAAATAAAGGGAGTTACAGCCTACAGGAGGATAGAACTTATGGGGTGCCACAGAAGGGCGTTTGGAGACACCATAAAATTTATTGTGGCATGTTTTAAGAGCAGGGTGGAGATGTGTGAGACCACATAAGGGATGCTTAGGGAAGGACCAAAGGCAGGGGAAACAAAATGGAGTGGAGATAACAAAATGGATTGGAGAGGATAAATATGGGAAAATAAAGGGAAAAGGGCCTAAGAGGGATAAGTTTTGTGTAAGCAGGTGCCACTTGGCTGAGCTATGGGCCCCTTTGGTCACATTATGCCCTAATTCCAGCTGCCTTCCCATTGCTTCACATCCCAGACCCGTGTGTCCACCCAGCAGCAGCTCCAGGTGGGACAAGGTGACAGCAAGGACATGTCAGGCGTGCACAGGAGATGGGGCTGCACAAAGGTTCCCCAGCTCTGGGTGGCAGCAGGGCCAGGCCAGGGCCTGGGGACACAGAGGGGTGTCCAAGGCCCCTGGGCAGACGTGGTTGTGTCCCTGGGTGTCTGTGGAGCACACACTTGGTCCTGATGTAGCTGGAGCATCCACGGCTCTGCCTGATCCACCAGGCCCATGGAGGCTGCCAGGTTAATTAAACACAACGTTCTCTTCATAAATTCCTGCTGAATGTGTTGGGAAATGGCTCCAGGATTATTTGCTGTCACCTTCCCAGGGTTGGATATGGGGCAAACCAGCCTAAGCTTGCTCAAATCCTCCTACTTGTCCTTCAGGAAGATCAAGTAATGTTTGCTTTTTCCAGCCACCCTGTCCCAATTTCCACGAGCTTCCAGAGGTTCTGTGCTTATTAAACAAAAATTCCCAGACTAGTTTGGGTTGGAAGAGACCTTAAAGCCCACCCAGTGCCACCCCTGCCATGGGCAGGGACACCTTCCACTATCCCAGGTTGCTCCAAGCCCCATCCAAGCAGGCCCTGGGCACTTCCAAACACAGAAAGCTGATAACAGCAGCAAGATAGAATTGCACAAACAGAAATCAGCTGATGACAGCACCAAGGAAGAGCTGCACAAATAGAAATCCATTTCCTTTTCAAAGCCTAGAAACTTATATTCTTCCTAAAGCTCCTCACATCTAACACTAATTTAGGTGGAGCATCATTAAGTTCTATCCAGCAGAGAAGGGTTGGACACCACATTCCTTCACTTAAGGATGCAGACTGTCTTTCCCTTTGTGTCTTCTACCCTTTCCAGACACTGATGTTTTCACAATTATTTCATTATCCTCTTCTATTCTGAGTAATGAAGCCAGGTAAGAAGTAAGGACTTAGTTCAATTACTTGAGCTGGCAGAGGATGAAGTTTGAAAAACAAAATCTTAATGGGAAGGAAGAGAAATTTCATAAACTTCTTTGTTGGATCTGTGTATAGTGATGCAGAAAGACTGGTTTGACAACAGCAGCTTGGGAAATGGAAGCAATAAATAAACAGATTTGGGGCCAACCTTTCTAAAATAATCAAATGCATGAAACATCCCAGCATCATTATATAAATATTATTACAGAGAAATATATATTATATATTATTACATATTAATATAATTATTATTTATTTATATTATTAATAAATAATAGATAAATTATATTGTTTATTAATTTATATTTAATAATAATATAAATACTGTATATTTTATTTATTTATTACACAATTATATGTTATAATTAGTATATATAAATTATATTAATATTATATGTATCTATAATTACAGATAAATATTACAAAACCAGCCTGTACTGTGATGAGAAGGGCAGGCACTGGTGTGTGCACCAGATTCCCAGCTGTGGGAAGGAGCTGTCAGTCACAATTAACAATTACACAGCCCCTCTCACAAAAGGTCATCTCAATGTGTAGTTGTCTTTGAAAAGGGGATTTGTTACATATTCCCTCTTTTTGAATGGTCTGATCTCATTCTCAAGTTCAGCAGAACTGTACAAGCCCAGAGTGCAGTGAGAGCCCTGAAGGACAGGGGGACATCCAGAGGGCCCTGGACAAGCTCCAGGAGCGGCCCTGGGAGCCCCAGGAGGTTCAGCCAGGGCTGCTCAGGGCAACCCCTGGGGTCAGTGCAGGCTGGGAGGAGCAGCTGGAGCAGCCCTGGGAGAAGGATTGGGGGTGCTGGGGGTGAGAGCTGGAGCTGCCCCAGCCCTGAACCCCTGGCCTGGGCTGAGCCCCAGCCTGGGCAGCAGGGGAGGGATTGGGATTGTGCCCCTGAGCTCAGGTGAGACCCCACCTGCAGAGCTGCCCCAGCACAGGCAGGAGCTGGAGCTGCTGCAGAGAGCCCAGGGGAGGCACCAGCATGGGCAGAGGGATGGAGCAGCTCTGCTGGGAGGAAAGGCTGGCACAGCTGGGATTGTGCAGCCTGGAGAGGAGGTGACCCAATCGTGGCCTTGCAGTGCCTGAAGGAGCTGCCAGGAGCCATGGAGAGAGACAATTTCAAGGGACGGAGTGACAGGACAAGGGGGAGTGGCTTCCCTGAGGGCAGGGTTAGATGGAATTTTGGGAAGGAATTGTTCCCTGTGGGCAGGCCCTGGCACAGGGTGCCCAGAGCAGCTGTGGCTGCCCCTGGATCCCTGGCAGTGCCCAAGGCCAGGCTGGATGGGGCTTGGAGCAGCCTGGGACAGTGGAAGGTGTCCCTGCCCATGGCAGGGTGGGATGGGATGAGCTGTAATGTTCCTTCCCCCCACGCCTCTCCATGATCCATGGTGCACATGAACAGCCACAAACACCCAGACACGCTGCCTGAGGCAGCTCCTGCCTCTCTGTGTGTCTCTGCTGCTGGGAATTGCTGTAACAGTTTGTTCTCCTTTACACCATTATTTGCAGTGTAAATTCTGCTGATGGCTTTCTGTTACCAATATGCAAAGCAAAATCTGCCCCATATTTCCTGATGAATGAGGAACAGCTGTCTGAGGTGCCTGGGAGAGCACAGAGACATTCAGTGAGGTACCCAAGGATGCCAGAATGTCTCAGGCACTTGAGGCACTGACTTTTTCAGACAGACAGGACATAACTTATCCTTAGATCTCCTAATGCAGTTGCCTCCAAGTGGGAGCAAAGCTATGGATTCTGCTCCTAGACCCATGCAGGTGTTCAGTTACCCCTATATTCTTTCTCCAGGAGCCCTCAGTGATTCAGCAGGGATGCAGCAGCATGGAGCAGTTATTTCACCCAGCTCCTCAGCCAGCTGTGCTTCCCACACTGCTGTGGCAGCTGGCTCCAGGCTGAGAAGCATAGCTAACACCACAGTGATGTGATCCTTCCTCCCCATTGGTGCTTTCTAATCCCTGCCCTGCTCCATCCTGTCTTTGTCACTGGCCCTACAATTACCAGAGTTATTCACAGCATTATGCTGCTGCAGGAGATAAGGTCAGGCTGCTGCACAGAGTTATCCCACGTTGTGGCTGATGCAGGAGGTTCTAATGCAAAGGGAAAATCAAAAACCTACAGAGAATTAAAAAAAAAAAAACCCAAACCAGTCAGCCTGACTGTGGAATAAAACACCAGCAGGCTCTCACCAGCTTGTACCCACACTGATTAAACAAGCATTTTATGGACATCATTGCACCTACTCAAGTGCTTAATGGTATAGTTCTCTCATGTTCCTCCCACTCTCAATTGGGACAACTTAGAATTTATATGGTAATTAAATGCACCCCATTTTAATTAGCCTTTTTCTAAAATGTATAAATATGGCACTGCTAATCAGGTGATTTCATTAACCCTTTTTTTGGTCAGAATTCATCCACAAGTATCAGCAGTTCTTTCTTGCTCCAATATCTCTGCTTCAGATAACAGGAGATGATCTCTGTCACAGACACATTTTATGTAAACTCCTTTCCTTAGGATTTTTTCTCCTGAAAAACTGAGAGGCCTCAAGAACAAAATGAAAACAATGGTTATCTGCTGCTGTGGAATGCAACAGGTGCATCATTGATTAGTCTCATGCAGTTGTTTCTAATTAATGGCCAATTACAGTCCTGCTGTCTCAGATTGTGTAGTCAGTCACAAGATTTTATTATCATTCCATTTCTTTCCTTTGCTTGCTAGCCTTCTGAAGAAATCCTTTCTTCTATTATTTTAGTATAGTTTTAATATAATATATATATATCATAAAATAATAAATCAGCCTTCTGAAACATGGAGTCAGATCCTCATCTCTTCCCTCATCCTGGGACCCCTGTGAACAGCACCACAAATCTCTGGGGCAAAAAGGATTGGTCATAATTGTGATCCTGATTTAGAGAGAGAGTGATATTTTTCAATTCACGTTACTGCATTTGACAGCTTCCAGTTTCCTTGTACCTTAGCAATAACAAAGCCATTGGCAGAGGTTTTTAAGAGCAAAAAAACCCACCCCAAAACAGGCAAAGGGAGCTGTAATCACACTAAATCCTTATTTTCAGCTCAGGAATCTTTCCTAAGGACAAGCTGTCAGCTTCTTCAGATGTGGAGCCAGGTGTAAAAGGGCACAGATCAGCCCTTTGGAAAAGAGCTTTGTTAGACACCACCAGGGGCTGAGGCAGGATGTGGAACCTTTTCCAAATGCTGATGGGACAGAGAGGGTCAATGAGTGTCGCCATGATATTTTCTGAAAAATCCCTTTGCCAGGATTTTTCTCCTGAGAAGCTGAGAAGCCTCAGAGGAAAAGAAAAACAATGGTTATCTGCTGCTGTGGAATGCAGCAGGTGCATCTGTGATTGGTTTATGTTGGTTGTTTTTAATTAATGGCCAATCACAGTCAAGCTGTGTCGGACTCTCTGGTCAGTCACAAGATTTTATTATCATTTCTTTTCTATTCCTTCAAGCCTTCTGATAAAATCCTTTCTTCTATTCTTTTACTATACTTTTAATATATCATTTTCTTTTAATATAATATATATCATAAAATAATAAATCAGCCTTCTGATACATGGAGTCAGATCCTCATCTCTTTCCTTGTCCTGGGGACCCCTGTGAACAGCACCACAAACGAGAAGAAGGATCTGGGGGGGAATGGCTGTTAAACACTGCCATGCAGCAAGAGGAGAGGTTAATGGGTCAGAAATTGCTCCTGCTAGACATCAGAACTCTGATTTTCTCCTGGCAGAGCAAAAAGGTCTCTCCTGAAGGCCCCAAGTGTGATGAGATGAGAGGTGTGCTGGGGAACCCCTAAGGCTGAGGGAGCATTAAAGACCATTTTTTGTGATGAGCAGAGAGAGCAAGCCCTTCTTCAGGCTTGCCTTGTCAACCCAGAGTTAATGGAAATCTTAATGGGTCAGAAATTGCTCCTGCTGGACCCTAGAACCCTGTTTTCTCCTGACAGAGCAGAAAGGTCCCTCCTGAGGGCCCCAAGTGTGATGAGATGAGAGGTGTGCTGGGGAACCCCAAAGATCCTTTTGTGATGAGCAGATGATGGAGCAAGCCCTTCTTCAGGCTTGCCTTGCCAGCCCAGGGTTTAGATGTTTCAGATGTGCCTTCTGGGCTGCCCTTAGTTACCTGCTCAGAGCAGGAGGGAGAAGTCTCTGCGTTGCTGTGTTCAGAGTTATCAGGGGAGGAAACAATCCCTGCCTGGCAGATTGTCTGCAGCCAGCAGCTCTGCATTGGAGGAACACCTTCTTTTTGTTCCCCTGGCAGCTGCCCTGGGTTCCACACCTCACTGCAGAGACCAAAGAACAAATGCCACCCCCAAAACCAGCAGAGGCTGGCACAGGGAATGAGCCTTTCTTGGGAGTGCAGCTCGAGGGTGAGAGAGAAGAGAGCAGCAGGTTTGTCACCACTGCCACTGGCACATTTCCTAGGAAAGGAGGTTCATGTCCCAAATAATCAAAATGAACGGGAGCACCAGTGCTCAGCTCTGTGACAGTGTACATGGAAAGCAGGTTTCTCACCCATCCTTGGCTGGGGAAAGGAGAAAGGACAGGGGGAGAAAATGAAGAATAATTTACCCATATGGCCCTTTAGTTTGTGATCCATCTCAGTGACAGGATGGCAGGTACTGCATGTTGCACCTGGAGCAGAGACACCAACCGAAAAATGGGGTTTTTACTACTAACAAGGCTGGAATAAGTACCAGAGACTGACAAAATCTCTTTGTTGCTTTTCATTGTAGAGTTGCCCTTTCTCTTCCGACTTCTGGGTGCATTATAGTGCAAATCAAGTTAGTTTCAATCATGTTAAAGATTTAGTCATTAAAAATTGAAATTTTGAAATTGTTTAGTCCTCATGCAGAACACAAATACCTGATTAGAGGATTGTTAGCTATCTGTGTTAAACATTGAAAATTTAAACTGGAATCTTAGAAAAGGGAAAAAATATATTATTTAATAAAATTTTGTCAAAATTTTAAGTGTACAGAACAGATTTGTGAAAGCATTTACTTTCCATAAAATTAAAGTTGGAAAGATCACCAGGATCATCAAGTCCAACCTTTGACCAATATCCCCACACTGTTAAATGCCACATATACTAGTTTTTAAAATATTTTATGTATTCAAATCCCATTGGCTCTGAATTCTGAGCTAGGGCAGATCACATTGATTTATTCTTATGAGATGCACACTCTTTCTGGTAGTTTTTGCAGAAGAAAATCCACTTTTAGTAAGATGGCTGATCCAGAATAATAAGGAGTCACAATAGGAAAAACACATCCTCTGCTTTCCTTCCTTTCTTCCTCCTTTCTGCCTTCCCACAGCTCTTACTTAAGTTTGTTTGTAAGCAGAGATTGTTTTTCATCCTATTTGAGTGATTTTGTGTAAACCAGCACTGAGAGAAAACAGGACTTGGGAAAACTCAGGGGGGTCAAATCCACAGCAACAATTCTTTGTGGATACAGTAAAGCATTGCTTTTCCTTTAAAAGTTTTGTTCCAATTTCAATGACACCTCAGTGATCCTTTTACTTGCTGTTTTACCTTAATTTATCCCCTAAGGTCTATAATTTCATGGGGTGATACTCTATTAAGAATGTTAACAAGATTCCAAACACCAAAAAAAGGCACCATGCCGAGCTGCAAAGGCAAAGTCAAATTTATCAGGGAGAATTAGAGCAGCCATTATAGAATAAAAATTGCATATTATAGTAAATATTTCCCTCACTGTGTAAAGAATGTATTTAAAACAAGGCTACATCAGAACAGGACTCATTATAAATGCACTCCTAAATGTATCCTATTGCAACCTTTTATCAACAACCTGGGAAATTTCTGATGGAGAGCTGGAAATTTGTTTTGAGGTTATTACAAAAAAGGCCATTGAGAAATGTTGTTGTTACCTTAGACCTTCAATGTATATGAAATCCTAAAAAATAATGTATGATCTTTGCTCCTTGAATGAGATGATGCTCAAGTTCTTCAAACATGCCCTTAATTTCAGTATGAACTGAGCTGAACTGGGTTGAACTCAGGAGAATTGTGTCCAAAAGCTTAAAACCAGCCTTACTCATGTGGAGTTTGGGTTTTTGGTCCATTGGCTTCTTTGTGCAATAATAAGACTGAAACTTTTACTGCTGCCCATTCAGTGGCACTTCCAGAAATTCAAATTTTATCTCCACATTGTGATTTCTGCTGCTGTTCATCTCATGTGTTACCTCAAAAATACCCTGTCCCCTCCCAGGGATCAACAGCAGAATCGTTTTAATTCTTCAGGAAATAATTTCTTAAAAATAAGAAATAAAGCCCATCCTTCTGTGTGTGTGTGTAACTTTCCTTGTTAAAATCACAGTTTGTTTAAAATCTTTAATTACTTTACCTCTCATGTATGCACAGTACACAAGGAGATGTAGCCATCCAGATAATAAGGCCATAAAAGATGAAAGTCACAAAATAAAATGTGTGGTTTTGTTTTCCATCTTCCCTCTTCAAAAGAAATAATCTCAGGCAATACAGAGAGAAGATAAACACAGAATGCTGTTAAAAGTGAAATGAGAGATAAAGAAAATATTTACTTCCTGAGGTATTCCCACCTGATATAAAAGATAAAAAAGTTCGACTTTCAAGATGATATTGATGGAAATATTTCCCTGATTTATTTTGCCATTCCTCAGCCACAATGTGTGTGTGCAGAATGTGGTGTCCATTAAAATAATCACATTTTCTGGTTTTCCAAACAGTGCTCACTAATCTTTCCTTGAACTGTAGAAACAATAAGATGTGCTGGGTGTCATAAAATAAGTATTTTTGGTTTATTTTCCCCTTCTTTATGATGTTGTCATCATAAAAACCTTGCTGCTGTATGCTTTTTTTTAATATTTTTGATGTTTTATAGGTATTGAATGTGGTGGGATTAGCAGTGAATATATTTGGGAAAATCATCTCACATTCCCCAAAATGCAGCTGCTGCTGGGGGAAAATGTGCATCCACTATGACAGCTGGAGCCAAGGAGGATAAAGAAGGGAAGAATAAACACCCAGGAAAGTCAGGGCTAGGAAAAACCTCTTGGAAATGAATTACCAAAAGAAGTAAAAGTGGAAACGTTGTCTGTATCTCCCATGTTCATATCATCTTTGATTTTGGGGTGGCTGCACTGAATTATCTGCCATTCTCTTGTCAATAACTCCCTTAGTTAAAAACAGAGAGCTAAATCATTCCAGAATTTTAAAAGATGCACATCAGATGGCAACTGAACCTCTCCTTGAACCATGGTGCAAATTCTCCAACAGTTCATGTTGGAAATATTTGAAAATTTAGGAGAAACCTGGAGAGTTGATCTAAAAATGCATCATAAAGTGCATTTCTTTGCACTTTAAGATTCTTTAAGAATTAAAGATTTAATTTAAGATTAAATCTTAAATTAAATTTAAGATTCTTTACTAAACTTGACCAAAGCAAATATTGTGGATTACTAAGGCCATTACTGTCTCTGGGCACAGCTCTGAATGAAGAAAGGCTGGGAGAGTTGGGATTGTCCACCTGGAGAAGGGGAGGCTTCAGGCTGACCTCACTGTGGCCTTCCAGGACCTGAAGAGTCAACAGGAAAGATGGAGAGAGGATATTTACAAGGGATGGAGGCACAGGACAAGGGGGAATAATGGATTTCCATTGCCAGAGGGCAGGGTTAGATGGGATACTGGGAAGGAATTGCTCTCTGTGAGGGTGGGCAGGCCCTGGCACAGGGTGCCCAGAGCAGCTGTGGCTGCCCCTGGATCCCTGGCAGTGTCCAAGGCCAGGCTGGATGGGGCTTGGAGCATCCTGGGACAGTGGAAGGTGTCCCAGGGGTGTGGGACTGGATGACATCTAAAGGTCCTTTCCTTTCCACACCACCCATCTTTCACACACCACCCTCCTGCTCACTCTCCAATTCCTCACTTGTCCACCTCAATCCTTGTTTTCAGCATTTCCTTTTTTCCATACCCTTTTTTTCCAACACCAAATGCCTTCTCTAAACCATGAGAAATGTAAATAAGGTGGGGTTTCCATTTATTTTAATTTGTTTATTCAACTTTGAACATTTAAACTTTGACACTGTTGTTATCTCCTCCAGTGGGAAATGCACAAAGCAATTTGAGAAGGGCTGAGTTTCTGGGACATCCCTGGTCACCCCTGATTCCTGGATGAGGTGGGAAGCATTTCTACAACTAAGGATAGAAATTCAATGTGAGCTGAGATCTCCTTCTTCCTGTCCCTGGAAAGACCAAACACTCTTCTCCTGACACTAATCTTGCAAGAGTAAAATATTTCAAGCAGTGCAAAAAGCAACCCCCAGCCTCATTTATTTAAAGCTTGTCTCCCATTTCTCTGCTAAGACCCAGCTCAAGGCTGTTCATTTATGCAGGCACAGAGACCTTTCCCCACAATGTGCTAATTCTCAACAACCTATTAAGCTGCACCACAGGCTCTGCCGTGAGCTCTGACACAAATTGCTGAGAGAAAACGTTGGAGTGCTTTTCATTGCCCTGTGTTCAGCCACAATGTGTTTACAACCGGGTGGGTTTTGAGGTAGATGTAAATAAGCTTCTCCCTGGTATACAAGCAAGCACTTTGTGCTAGATTTCCTTGCTGATTGAGAGGAAATGGATAGCAACATTACGGTGCTGTAAATCACCATTTGTGCCTGGCTCCTCGGATCATCAATTTGGAAATCTCTCAGAACATATTGTTACAGAATAAACAGCACGACTCAGTCGGAGCTTTCTGGCTCCTCCAAGTGCTCCTGGATGCAGGCAGGTGCCTCCCTTCAGAGCAGCTAATAAACCCAGGCTCTCTCTCCCTGTCCCTGGGATTAGGCTAAATCCAATTGCATCTTTCAAAACAAATACAGCTGCTGGTTAAACATCCTTTCTGATCTAGGGGAAAAAGGAAGAGTCAGGTTCTTCATGTCTTCCCAAATCCGGTTAAAACACAGGTGCCTGCAGGGTCTCTAATCTTATAACCTGACACATACAGAAAGTGCCCATCAGAGCCACAAACCAACTCCTGACACATGATGGGAGCCCTTCCCCTCACCTTTTAAATGGAATCAGTGCTGAGGGAAGTTCTTCTCCAGGTCATTTTAATCACTCAGCCAAGAGCACCGAAAATCATAATCCAATTGATCTGCCTCTGTCGTCTCCCAGCATTTGCCTTGCTGACTTTCTTCTCGGCTTAAGTTAAATCAAGATCATCCCTGGTCAATCTTGTTGACCTACACTCCTCTACTAATCATATTTAATGAAAATTGCAAGCATATCAAAAGCATTTATAAGATGCAAGGGAAAAGAAGAGCCCTTCTCACCAAGGACAAAACATGACAAATCCAGGAGGTATTGACTATCCTGACTATAAAACCGACAAATATTTAAAGCTTATTTTATCTCTGCAGGTCACATAATGAGTGATCACAATTTAAAGCATGTCTGGTTCAGAGAAAGAGGTGGCCCAGCTCCTTATATGCATAATAATTAATACATAATATATAGGAATAAGATAATATTTGTTTCTAGCATAATTTTATGTGTTGTTTCTCAGAAGTCTATTTTTTCCAGAGAACAGTCAGATATTCTTCTCTGTAAACCAAATGGGCTCCTATGAAGACAGAGAAATCAGACAGCCAAGAAACAGTGGTCCATCATATTTTAATTTCTCATCTATCTATCTATCTATCTATCTATCTATCTATCTATCTATCTATCTATCTATCTATCTATCTATCCATCTATTTATCTATGTAGCAGATGAAGCAGTCTATCTATCTATCTATCCATCTATTTATCTATGTAGCTTCAAAACCAGATTGCTGCTTTCATTTGAGATCTTTCCTGCAGCAGCTCATGTTCCTCTGATATTTCCAGGTCAGTCAAGGACATTTCCAAAATGTTCCTTCTTATCACTAAGATAAAAGTGGGAGCTGCTTCACAGGAGCTGTCCCAAGGAAAACTTGGGACATCATTACCATCTCCACCACTTCTGAGGTGCCAGGAGATGCAGGAAGCTGACAGGAGAAAGTCACACCCCACATACCTGCTGGAAGGGCAAGGGAGATTAAAAAGCCCAAACCTGTCAGCTTTGCCTCATTGCCTCAAGCTTCCTCATCTTGTTAAGGATCCAGACCCATGCAGAACAGTTTGAGACCAATAAAATCCATCAAGGGTCTTCCAAAGGAAAACCACACATGACCTGATCCCTTCCCACAGTGGAACAAGGGGCCATGGGGCCCAGGGAAGGACAGTGGGTGTTGTTCACCTTTTTTTAAAATAAGGCCTCGGACAGAGCCTTCCATAAAAGTCATCTGGCCTAAGTGGGGAGATGTGGGATTGATAAGGGCATGAGGTGGGCAGAAAATGGGCTGGAAAACTGCTCTGAGGTGATTGGTGGTACAAAGTCCAGCCAGTGGGTGTCAGTCCCAGCGAGGAGCTCCAGGGACTGGTACTGATGTGGGGATGACAGGACAGGGAACACCCTCAGCAGGTCTGCAGACAGGGTCAGACGGGGATGCAGCCTGGAAGGGGAGGGCTGTGAGCCCAGGAGAAATGGCCAGAGCCCAGGGCAAACACCTCCAGCTGTGATAAACTGGAAAATATTGCTCTCCATAGTGGCCTAATGGGAGGGTGGAGAGGAGACAGAACAGACTGTGCTCCAGGGGATAAAGAGGCAACAACAACAAGCCCAAACATCGAAAATTCTGATTAGATAGAAGGAAAAATGGTTGCCAGTGGTGTGGTCAAAAATTTGCCCAGATTTCCCAGGGACACAGTGAAATTTTCACACTTGGAGACAGCAAATCCTGGGGCTGGAAAAGGCCCTGAGTGACCCCTGTAGCTGTGCCTGTGCTGCCTGACCATGGACTCAGCGTCCTCGGGAGGTCCTTCCCAACCTGTGGTGTTATTCTCTGTCCCCAGGGTGTGGCAGCATATCCAGCGCTGCTGCTTGTCCTGGATGGAGTGGGAAAGCAAGGAGAAGAGGGAAATTTGTTATAAGGCACATGTGGCTGGGTTAGCAGTTCTCTGACATTCCCTTTCAATCATTAGCCACAGGCCATTATTTCTGCTTGTCTGAGTACCCTTGACGTGTAGGAGGTAAAAAAAAAAAGAAAAAAAAATAGAATAAAGTGCCTAAAATGTTTTGCCAATGAGAAAATTTGATGATAGAATGTCTCCTCAAACTGTCCTTGTCCTGTATTCTCCTGCCTGGGAAGTTTTTCTCTTACTTTCTGATATTTAAAATATCTCTGACTTTGTCCACTGTGCATCCCAATTAGACAGAAGAATAAGCTGTTGTTAAGCTGTATCTTGTCAGACTCCTGCAAGAACAGAAAAAAAAAAAAAAAAAAAGAGAGTCTGCTGCCTTTTCTCCTTTCTTATATGACTCAGAGCTCTTGCATAACAAGTAAAGCAAAGTCATGCCTTGATGAGAGAGGTCAGAGCCTTTGGAACAGAGAACAAAAATTCAATTGAAAAATCAGTTCTATATTTGGAGCAACAGCAACAACAACAACAAAAAGCTTTTTCAAAGGAAAGGTAAGTTCATAAATATTTTGTAAACTTTCTGTAAGCTTGATTAGGAACCTGAAAGTGCCTAACTTTATTTAAAATCCTGCCAACTTCAATCTGTCTTTTACTCTTCTAAGGAACTGTCTGCACCAGGATCCTGTTCCCTGTCCTTGGAAAACACATGTTAACCCTATTAGCAGAACAGAAGGGAAAAGCTGAAGTGAAAAGCTCCTCTCCCTTGATCTGCACAAACACCTTGAAAGCTGTTGACATGTTTGGATTAGAGTCTAAGTCTACAGCATGTTGGAGCTACACATCTGGCATTTCTAATGACACTGCTTCAGGAGGCTCCATAAACTCTGAATCTTCACCTAATGGGGAGTTGGCAGTGAATTAGTCCCTTTAAACCTGACAGAAATGATCCAAACTCCAAGTTAACAGGCATTTTCTAACTGTTCTACCATGTTGCATCAATGTGTGGGCAACACTCTGTGATGGAACAGGCCTCAGTTTATGTCAGTTAATTTCTTTAATTATTCATAGTGGTCCAGCCTGGGGATGCCAGCACAGGCAGGAGCTGGAGCTGCTGCACCATGTCCAGAGGAGGCACCAGGATGGGCAGAGGGATGGAGCAGCTCTGCTGGGAGGAAAGGCTGGCACAGCTGGGAGTGTTCACAATGGAGAAGAAAAGCCCAGGGGTGACAGAGAGTGGGTTTAGATGGGAAATTGGGAAGGAATTGTTCCCTGTGAGGGTGGGCAGGCCCTGGCACAGGGTGCCCAGAGAAGCTGTGGCTGCCCCTGGATCCCTGGCAGTGCCCAAGGCCAGGCTGGATGGGGCTGGGAGCAACCTGGGATAGTGGAAGGTGTCCCTGCCATGGCAGGGGTGGCACTGGATGGGCTTTAATGTCCCTCCCACCCAAACCATTCCATGGTTCTCTGACTCCTCTCTGATTTACTGGTGACTGTAAGTGTTGTAGTAATTTACTTCTACACACAAAATGGCCATTCCCCACCCCAGGGATGGATGGGAGGCTTTCTCCAAAGGTTTTCCCAAAGCTTTTGATCCCTTTCCTAAGGACAGGTTTATCTCTAATGAGGCCCACAGTGAGCTGGGATGGTTCAGTGCATCCTTGCAGAGCTCTGGTGTTCCCAGGGTGCAGGTTCTGATCCTGGGCTCACTCAGCCAGAGCCTTCCTGGCCAAGAATCCACTGTCACACGGATGAGGGGCACATCCAGAGAAGCAGAACTTGCACCTAGTGGGAAGCTGAAGAAGTTTTCAGCCAGTTTTACACTTCCCTGAGTATTTCCTGAGACTTTTAGAAGCTGACAGCCTGATTCCCAGCATACAATCTTTCCTGGGCTGTGGAAGTACATGCTCAGGACACAGCCTTACAGTTGTCTGCTACAATGCCACTACCAAGAGGATGATAAAATCATTTTATTTTGCCTTTTTTTTTTTAAGGATGGATAAGACAGAGCAGATGTGAGGCCTTTCCCACATTTCCAGATTTTCCCTTTCTTCTATATCTCCTAACTATTTTACTGACCCACACAGGAGCTGTATAAATAAACTTCACCTGAAAGATTGGTGAGGAAAAAACCCCATGGGAATCTGGGGAGTGATAACTGAAAACCTGTTTTTTAATGTTTTACACAATAAAAACACTATGGAAGGAAATTTCCAATTTATTTTGAAGCCAAGATTGATTCTGTTGTGCTGATATGGCAATAATAGGTACCTGCAGAAAATAATACAATGATCACAGAGCAATGAGACACCTGAATAAAAATTAATAACAATAATTTCAAAACTGCTAAAGTTCAGGATTGTTTTGGACATCCATTAGAGTAGGGAAAAGAGGCCATCACCCCCTTTCCTTTAGTGTATTCTCAATTGCTTCAGTCTGTTCTTGTATTTCTGTATGCAAGCCCATGCTTACAGGATAAGCACAAGCAGAATTAACACATCATCCATGACTTCTTAAAACCATGTAAGCACTAAATTCCAGGTGTCTCATCCCTACCTAACTCGCCCATCAATCATATTTTTTCCCTGTGAAGGGCTTTCCTAGCAAGACAAATGTATGAGGAGGTGGATTGGACACACTACTCCTTAAATTATTCTCACATCTGTGCTTAAATAGTCAGCACTTCCATCCTCTGGAAGTGCTAAAGTGAGGAAAAACCCCTCATTTTCCTGAACTTGTCTTCCTTCTGTGCACAGCAAAGTCTCACAGACAAAATGGCTTTTAGAGAGTGGAGAAAACAATTATTTTGTCCTTCATTTAAATAATATCAAGCCATCGTTCATCTCACAAGGAACTACAGAGTGCCCCTAAAGAGTGACACTAAAATGCAATGCAATTTGGAGGAGAATAACAGTTAAAATAAATATTAAAGGGATGTGTTCCTTTTTCATATTTTTGTGTAAGAAACTCTGAAATTTCACCACCATTAGGAAAAAAAAAAAAAGAGCATTTTTGTATTTTTCAAAGAAGTGAGAGCAAAGCTATAGAGTAGTGAAGATTAAAATCAAGACCACAAACTCACTGTTGTTGGTATTTTGAAGAAGGACTGATTTTTATTTTAAATTTTTTTCCTGAATTTGTGTCAAAAAACTTTTGTTGCCAAAATCTCTGCATTCTTTTATGCCACATAAAAATAAAGTTTTGGATTTAAAACCTGCTGCTAAAACCACCAGCTGCAGATAACCCCACCTGCTCACAGAGACCATGGGTGTAATTCTCACCTTGTCTCTGCCATGGAGAACCCACCAGGTCTGACTTCCCCTGTAACCAAAGCCTCTCTGGGTACCATAAGGAATGTGTGACAAAAAGCACTTTGGGAATTGAAGGGAGGTGCCATTCCCAAGAAGATCTTTGTGTGTCTCCAGCACAGAAGTGTGTGCAGGATGGAAGCAGAAATGTGTAAACACAGCTGAGAGAGCTGGAAAGGATTGCAGAGGGTGCTTTTCTGTCTGCAGAAAGATCTGGGATGTGCCTGGCACACCTTGTGCTCTCCTCCACCTGTGCTCCCAAATTATCCAGCACAATCCTGGGGTGACTGCTCCTTTGGGGGAACAAGGGGGAGATTGCCTGGAAATTGCCAAGAAAGCTGAAATATGGGAAGAGGAGAATTTTTATATTAAAACTCATGGCTAAAGTAAAGATTTTCCTTGGCTTTAATATCAAATGCTGCTGGAGTACATCAATTGGCAAATACTTGTGTGCTTTATTGGGACAAATGGCTGTTGTCGGCTTTAATATACCCCTAAGTACTCCAATAAGGACAACAATAAGTCTGGAATACCTGCTCTCTTCTTAGATTGATATAAACAGCAAAAATGCACTCCTTTGTTCCTGCATGCTGGGATTAAATGGCTTTTAAATACTATTTTTGCATGTCTGCGTGGGAGCAAAGTAACAAAGGAAAATTAAAGAAGTCTTCCCACCCCCACCTCTTTCTTTCGGTTGAGCTCAGGGTGGAATATTGCATTTTCCCCAGAAATATTCTCCTGAAAATCAAAGAAAGTCTGGTTCTTAAGCAGCCTGTGGATTCTCTTTTAATAGAATCTAAAGTTATTATCCCATTTTTATTGGAGACATCCTGAGTGCACATGTACTCATATTTAAGGATGTGGAAAATGTGCCAAGAGAAAGTTATCCATAAAAAACCTCTGTGTGTAGGAGCCATGCACAGTAGGCAGAGACCTTTGACTTACCAGGAATTTGCTCATTACCTCAGTCTGGTTAAATCACAGAATAATGAAAAATATCCTGAGCTGGAAGGGACACACAGGGATCATGGATCCAGCCCCTGTCCCTGCCCAGGCACCCCAACAATCCCAGCCTGTGCATTCCTGGGAGCTTTGCCCAAACCCTCCTGGTGCTCTGGCAGCCTTGGGGCTGTGCCCATTCCCTGGGGAGCCTGGGCAGTGCCAGCACCCTCTGGGGAAGAGCCTTTCCCTGAGCTCCAGTCTGATCCTGCCCTGGAACAGCTCCAGCTGTGAAATGTGCTGCATTAACATTTATCCAGATTTTGTAGTGACCCTTCACTTGTATTTTCCCCATTTTAGCCCCACCATTCCTCTGGATGATGTCAAAACCCTAACAAGCTCCTTCTTCCTGGACTACTGTGGCAAATATTTCATTGGGGTTGTCCTCCCACTTATAAAAGGATAATAAAGTCAACCTGCTATGAATGAGTTTAAATTTGTTACTGGAACACATCTAGCTCAATGCTGTTGTCTGATACATGTGGTTGTGGCTGGACTCCTCACTGGACAGATACAAACTGCTTGGAACATTCCCAATGGCATTTTATGGAATAAAAGCTTGGGAACCTGGGGAATTCTTCAGGCAGGCAGGGACATTAAGCATCAGCACATTTCTCTATCCAGCAGTGAACATGTGTGTGTGTGTATATATATATATATAAAGTTTATTAATATAATAGATATAATGAATTAATATAATATATATAATATATTATATAATATTTATTCTACATATAATGTAAAATATAATATAATATAATATAATATTTATAATATATAATTATATATATTTACAGATATATATTTATTTATATATTATATATTTTTATTTAGTTAGTTTCAAATTTATTTATATATTTTATATATAAAATATATAAACATATATTATAAAGCATATAATACATTATATATATTACATATATTTTATATATTATATCTATTCCTATTTATATTTTATTATATTTTTATATTATTTCTATATTTATTATTATATTTTATGTAACACATATATTCTAATGTATTTTATATATTATGTATCTAATATATAATATATATTTTTTATATAACTTATATGGTTAGGGTTTGGGTCAGGTTTAAGTTTAGGGTTAGGGTGTTAGGGTTATATATCTATGTCTATATATATACTTTTATATATATATATATGTATGTATATATATACTTTAATATATACACATATATATGCATATATATATATATATATATATATATATATACACATACTTATATATATACAATAACTATTAACTGCAATGCTTGCAATATTTAATCTCTGCTGTCCCACAAGAACTTTCTCACTAACTTCCACCTTCCATTTTTAAATATGATCCCAAATTCTCTCATGATTAATAACAACCTGACTGGGAATATCCCAGAGCTTGAACAGGCTCATCCTGAATATTTAAATTTTATGAAAGAGGTCTGCTCTGCTGTGCCACTTTGGGCAGAACTGAGATATTTTAAAAATAGGCCCAGGATTTATTTTTCACCATGTAAACAGGGTGAAATAGCACAATTTTAGTTCCATGTGGAAGCACAGCCATGTGTTCAGTAAACAACAATTCCTTGGTTCTCTGCCAGAGCCTGGAAACAGAGAAAAACCAGGTACTTGTGTAAACACACATCACATTAATTCCCTCTACAAATCTCTGTATAATAACTTATTTCACATGAATCCATTTGCAGTTTTCCCTCCTTTCCACCACAGCCCTGCAAGTTACTTGTTTTGTTACAAAACATGTCAGTCCTCATAAGAACTCAGTGGTTTAGATATAAAAAGCAAATACAGAATCTCAAAAAGTCTAATAAAATCTGACAAGTTGTTAAAAGCATAAGAGTTCTGCTAACTCTGGTTTTCCTGTGCACATGGAGGCTTTGCCATTAAAGGGTTTTAACAGGACAGAAAATTTAAGCTATTCCGGCAATCAGTTGCCCTGGGGTAGGTGATGACACTCATATCCAATTAGAAGAGCAGCAATTATATAATTTCTGGAATTTCAAGGAAAAAAATACTGATATTCATGTGTAGTGGTTTAAATTATGCCAGTGTGAAGACCTTTTTTATGCTGTGGAATATCAATTAAATATATCTATTGGGGAGATGCTATTAAAAAGCTGGAATGTTTACTTCAGTGACTAAGCATTTGTAGAAATAAAATGTTAAGTTGTGAAAATGCTGTTGTAACAAGGCCAGTAAATCATGTTGGGGCTTTTAATGAATGAGCAATATTCAGTTTCTGGGGTTGGTGCTTTGCTATCCCTGGTGTTTTGACACTTCTGGTGGGAGTATCCACCAGAACATTAAAAAATAATCCCACTGCACACAAAGCAAGAGTTTAACCAGAGGAGGTGAAATTATACAACAAATCATTAGGTAATTTCACAGATACTCAGCAATAAAGAGAGATTGCAAATACTGAGTCCCAAATTCTTTCACTGACTCAAGAAGTGACTCAGGGTCAGAATATGGGATCTGAAGGACATTTCCAGCCCCTCATTTCATCTCATTTCATGAGATCTGTCTTTCCTTTCCTTGGGAAAAGAGGGAGACAATGGGTGTTCCTTTGGGTGGTGTAGGGCATGATTTACAACCATAGTCCTTGTTAGAGGGATTGACTGATAAAATAAATACATTTTAATTGGGCAACTTCAGGATCTGCCTCCAGAAGCTGCTTAAAAATGATCATTTGTTATTAAATGAGCCTCTTGGCTCCAGCCAACAGAGAAAATTGCACTTTTCTTTACTGTGGCCCACACCCACTTCTCTCATAAACCTTGACCATTTGCCTGAGAACTTCTGAAACTGAGCCAAAGAGTAAAAAACTTTTCTTTTTTCCAGAAAGCAGGAGAAACACAACACAACGACCTTGCAACTTCCCCAGCCCCAGCCAGGCTAACCCTTGAAAAATGTAGCACTGAAGTGAGCAGAACAGCTTGTGGAAAAGGCTGACATGCCCCAGAGTTCCAGTTACACTCCTGTGCTCAGAACAGCCTCTGCAGCAGAAGGCTGGCCCAGATGACAGGGAAATAACAGCAAAAAACCAATAAACAACCACATTTATTTCACTTTGAACCTAAGAGCTCTTCCAGCAGCTGAACCTTGTCTCATTCACAGCACTCTATTTCTACATTATAACTTCCTCATTACAACAGGAGTTTGCCAGACCTTAAATAAGCACTTTTACTGAGAATATAAAGATTAATCCTTTTTGCTATTACTTTCAATATTCCTTGTTAAAGAGCCACCCATATATGACATTTATTAATGTGTGTGTACTGCATATTAATTCAAATTAAGTTCTACAGTGAATAATGCTAAGGCCCTCAAATTAAGTGATTTAATTCCTTTCCTCATCTAATTGCTGAGACTATTATTTAATGTCTCTTGTTTTTCTCTCTATTAATCTGTTTGCTTTATTAAATTGCATTCTGTTGTTCCACTCAGAACTTGTACAATTAAAAGTGGCAAAGAGAAGGTTTTAAACAAAGGAACAAAGCATTTGCATGGAAAGAGAAGGAAAAGCTGGTGCAGGGAACCATGCAGATCATGGGGAACCTGTCACAAGTTGTCTTCTGTAAGGGAGGGAAGAGCTGGAAAGGCTCAAATTGCAAGGATTATTAAATAATGGGAAGGAAGATAACCAGGGACCTGGAATGCACTGCTGGGGTTGGACTCCCCTGGGGCTGCACAGGAAAACAAGGGTGGAGTTCCTGAGTCCAGCCCAGGCTGGACTGAAGCTGACACAGACAAACTGCAAAAGCCAAAAAGACAAAACTCTGTGCTTAACATTTTCATTTTAAGCACAACTGTGTCACCAGGCTTTTCAGATGCTGTTGTAACTAATGGTTACAAGCCTGCACTGCTCTGAAAAGCTGCTCCCTCTCAGTGTTGCCTGCCCAGGAATTGTGAATTTTTCCTTGCTTTTAGCATTCAGAGGTTTTTTTATTATTATTTCATTTTTCCCTTCGTTTCTCTCCACCTGAAGGAAAGAAGCAGAGCAGGAGGGTTATGTGGGATAAAGGCACAGTTCCTGTTCATTTCTAAGACTTTCTAAGGATAGTTGCTATGAATATAAAATCACAATTTTTTTTTAAACACAGTTTAGCTAAGGATGAAATAACTCAAGAAATTAAGCCTTGTTTCACTGTAATACCTATGGCTGTAATGCAGTCTGTAATTGCAGGATTTCTCTAGGTCTGTTCACAAGGAACCTGCACATGTTTGAAGTTCACATTGTTCCTGTTGTGACTAAAATATTCTGTGCAATAAGGAGGTAAAATAATTGTATCATTTCTGCAAATGAGCCCTGTGTTCAGGAATGGGCTGTGCAGTGGCAGAGAGACCTGCACTCTTTTCTGCATTCACAGTCTCCCCTCACACTGGTAATTGGATGCAGAGCCATTTCCACACTATTTTTCCCACCTTATGTTTTGCCCCTGACATCAGCCAGGATGGACATGCAGTGGGAAGGGCAGCAGCAATAACATTGATCCCTGCTCTGAATTCCAAAAGGGATGTGTGCTCTGGGGGTATCTGACTTCCTGAGGAGAACCAGCACTGCCGAGCCAAAACACTGCACAGAGCAACTTCTTGTCCTTCAACGTCCTGCCAATTACTGTCATTGAAGTGAGGGGGGAAAAGTTACAAAAAAAAGTCTTGGTTTCAGTTCCTTTCCACAAGTTGTAAGTACATGTGACCGTGTTCACAGGGGTCCGAGGATGAGGGAAGAGATGAGGATCTGACTCCATGTTTCAGAAGGCTTGATTTATTATTTTATCATATATATTATATTAAAACTATATTAAAAGAATAGAAGAAAGGATTTCATCAGAAGGCTGGCTAAGAATAGGAAAAGAAAGAATGATAACAAAGGCTCTGTCTCAGACTCTCTGTCAGAGCCAGCTGGGCTGTGATTGGCCATTAATCAGAAACAACCACATGAGACCAATCCCAGATGCACCTGTTGCATTCCACGGCAGCAGATAACCATTGGTTACATTTTGTTCCTTAGGCCTCTCAGCTTCTCAGGAGAAAAAATCCTAAGGAAAGGATTTTTCATAAAATATCATGGCTACAAGCGCACAATGAGTATTTGATTGATTTATGTCAGTCTGCCATTTTAATCCACAGAAAACAGTAGTGTGGGAATGGCAGACAAGCTCTTTGCCACAACTGTTTTCTCTTCCATCCCACAAAACTTACCTGTGGACATTTTCTGAATATTGCACCTGCACAAGTTCATACAATCATGGAATGGTTTGCATTGGAATGGACATTAAATCTCACCTTGTTCCAAATCCCTGCCAAATGCAGGGACACCTTCCACTAGGTCAGGGTGCTCAGAGCCTAAATTAGCTTTAGGGAGCAGAGAAAGGAAGGAAAACATAAACTCCTTGTTTCTTTCCACTTTTTTGTCTTTGACCGGGGACAGGACCCAGGGAATGGCTGGAGCTGGGACAGGGCAGGTCAGGCTGGAGATCAGGGAAAGGTTCTTCCCCCAGAGGAAGGGGAAGAAGGGTTGGCACTGCCCAGGCTCTCCAGGGAATGGGCACAGCCCCAAGGCTGCCAGAGCTCCAGGAGGGTTTGGACAATGCTCCCAGGGGTGGGATTGTTGGCCTGCCTGGGCAAAACCAGGAGTTGGACTGGATGCTCATGTGGATCCCTTCCAGCTCAGGATATTCCATGTTTTTTGGATATTCTATTGTTTTTTTGCTGTATTTACCTTTCTGCCTTGAGCACAGCACAGGCTGCTAGAATCCTGTGGTCACCCTCTGTGTGCAGCTCTGATCATCAGGAGTTGCTGTTGAATGCAAATAGGTGGCATTTTTCCTGGCACCAAAAAGCCTCTCTGGGAATAAACAGTGTGGGCACTTTGGTCCCCTCCACCTGGTTCTGCCCTGGTGTCACACCTGTGCTCCCACACAGAGCCAGTGTCCCAGCCACCCTCTGCAGTGGAGTGTGTCCTATTGTGGCAGGGAAACACCCCAAGGCCACCCCTGCCAGAGGGCTCTCATCCCACCAACAAGGTCACAGGGACCTTCAAAGTCCAGCTCCTGGCTCTGCGCAGGGCAAACCCAACCATTCCTCTGCAGCTCCAAGCTCCTCTCCCGAGCAGCTGGGTGCCACACTGGCTTTCTCTCCCTGAGCATCACCCTGTCCACCCCAAAACACTCAGGTGTGGGGCAGTCCTGCTTTGCAAAGGGGTTAAAAACAGGGAGTGATGCTCTCTGTGGGCTGGGGACTGGGACACTGCAATCTGCTCCTCACAAGCCTCTGCAGACATCAGCTTTGCTCTAAGATGTGAACTGCTGGCTTCTCGTTTGAGCTGTGATCCTCTCTATCTTCTTCAGAGACTGTAGCTGTGTAGCTGTGGACTGATCTTGGCACCAAAATCAATCTTTTTTTGCAAGCAGAAGAGTATTTTTACATGTCAAAGCTTTTGTTTTAGGATCTCAGAGCTTTGCTCACTGAGGTCTAAAGAGTAACTCCTACTTTTAATTTTTTTCTTTTAACATTTGCAATTCACCTCATGAGTTTTCCTCTGGTGGATTCTCTGTTGTCCCTGATAAGATCCTCAAAAGCAACTCTGATGGTCCCTAATCTGAAAGAATAATTGTTTCTTAGATTTTTAGTTTGCTTAGTTCTTTTTTTTCCCCCTTCTCCTATAAATCTTTAGCTTGAATCAGTGTGATTATATAACAGACAAATCTGGCCCGCTGCAAACTAAAGTGTGCTGTGTTTGCAAACCAAAAGACTTCTGAAATAAAGCTGGAAACTGGTGGAATGTCTGTGAAGTGAAGCTGCACCCATTTCTTTAAATTCAGTAATTCATTTCAGCCCCTGTCTGGGTTTATCTGAGTGACAGAAAAGAGCTTTATTACTGTTGACTTCAGGTAAGAGAATGCACAATGAGATTCTTTAAATGACTTGGATGTGTTTGGACAGCTAATATCTCAAAAAGTCTATTATCTGTATTGACTACAACACTACAGAATGTTATAAAATTAATTATATTCTTCATAGCTTAACAATGATTGCCTCATTTAGAAATATAATTACCTATCACTGAGGTTTTCAGCCAGAAGGGGTTTTTTTAAACAGTGTATAATAGCTTGGTTTGTCAGACTTCATTGAAATCCTTTGCTGCTTTCTTCTCCTCCTTGTAAGAGTTTGATATTTTAGTTGACTTTTTCTTTTTTGATGCCAAAGTTTTACTCCAGGTATTTAGTGTTGTTATTCACAAAGGACAGACTGACACTAAAGGAGCAGCCTGCCACTAAAACAAGGAACCACCAAGTGACAGCATGTTATGGGATGTAATGGGATAATCTGAGAAGTGTCCTCCTCCCTAAGATTTAAAAAAAGGGAAAATTATTAATCAGGAACAAAAAGTGTGATCCATCTCTTGAAAGGGTCATTCAATAAGACAGAAGTAAGAAAATGAAAACCTGGCAATCTTTGCCAAGATTTTCCAAGAAAGCTCTTTCCAGGATATCTGTTCTGATTTGAAGTTATTTTTTTGAAGCACAACCATTATCCCCACAGCCACATCAAAGCCAAACCCACCTGATAGACCCCATAATTTCTATGTGCATTTAAAAAGCACAGAAAAGAGAAAATTAGTGCTGAACACTGTCAAAGTTGATGTCAGGTTATGCAAACCATGGCTCCCCTGCCATCCTGCTCCCAGCTCCATCTCTCTCCAGCCAATCAGGCAAGGAGGAGTTGAAAAATACTGAAGAAAGGCAGATAATGCACTTTGTTCCTATTATTTTTCCTGCAGACACAATTTTTCCCCCTCGATTGTATCAGAGCTCATCACTCTCCAGAGCCATTAATCTGGCATCTGTATCGACAGCGTGGGATTGTAAAAGATGTTATTTATTTCCTCTGCCTTCCAGCTCCAATAGGAGAGAAAGACTGAGCTGCCCCCAGCCTCAGGAACTAAGTAATAAGAGGAAAATGATGGAGTGTGATAATTTAAGCACAAAGAGATCAGATCCTGGCACTCAATACATTGGTTTTGCTTAAAAACTGCAGCAGTTTTGTTGTTTTTTATTTTTTTTTAAGGTTTAGCTGAAAATTAGAATTTAGATGTTTGGATTGAAGCTGATTTAGCAGCTGAGATGCTGCTTTGTTTTAAAATCTCTCCTTAATAAAAGACACCACTAAAATTAGGTGGATCAGTCAAATAAATAAAAGAGCAACACTTCTGGGGCTTTTCATTCCATGTCTCTGGTGGGGGTGATTATGGAAAATACATCTGTAAAACAAACACAGGCTGCTTCTTATGCAGGCACAGTGTGTCAAAACAAACAGCACCAATCTTTGGCTCAGATTTGGGCTTTTTAGCACAACCCCTTAAATCCAGCATCAAATCCAGCCCTGCATATAGATGTGGTATTATATATTGATGTCACAACCACATGAACTTACACTGAATGCTTTCTTACATGAGTGGACACCTCTAGAGCCCTTTACCTGAGCATTTGGGAAATTGTATTTGGTTCATATAAACTGAGCCCCTCAGCTTGCTAAGTGATCAGCAATATTCAGAAAACAAGCACTCATTAATTATATCCACACAGCAAAATACAGAGTAATTTAGAAATGTGTTAATGTCCAATATTTTAGAGATATTTTTGCTGTGAGGGTGGGGAGGCCCTGGCACAGGGTGCCCAGAGAAGCTGTGGCTGCTCCTAAAACTCTTCCAGATCAGATTGGAGCACCCTGGGCTAGTGGAAGGTGTCCCTGTCCATGGCAGGGGTGGCACTGGATGACCTCTAAAGGTCCTTTCCTGCTCATACACCACCCATCTTTCACACTCCAATTCCTCACTTGTCCACCTCAATCCTTGTTTTCAGCATTTCCTTTTTTTTTCCATACCCTCTCTATGTCAGCAAACACAAAATGCCTTCTCTAAACCATGAGAAATGTAAATATGGTGGAGGTTTTGGTTCATTTCAATTTATTTCAAGAATTTGGGGAATCCCTCTGATCCCCATGGGGAGAGTTTGGCTTTTCTTGGCCTTTTCTGTAGCCTTCTGTACAGTTCCTACCAAACCTCCAGTACCAGGCTCTCTGCAGCGATTTTGTCTCTCCAGGACTGTCCCTACACGGAGCCAAGGAGCTCTGGAATTGCTGTGAGCTGTGTTCCAGAAGGATTGGGACACACCTGCAGAAGAAACACAGGCAAGGATTCATTCTGCCTTCTGATGGATTGCAAATACCTGAGCAGGCATGAGTGTTGAGCCTTAACTTCTTTTTTGCCAGGGTCAGGATTAAATGAGTGAGACGATATTTCTTGTTTGGACTCAGATGTTTATTAGTTCTTATCTATGTTACAGTCTCACAAACCATGAGTTCTGCAGCACTTTAACAAACTAAAAACGGAGCCCTATTTCTCTCTCCACAAGGGCTTTTAAGGATAAACTGTCCAATTAAGAAATGACACCTAAATTATTTTTACTTTTAACCCAATAACCAACCACCTGTGCCCTGCAATGGGGACTTTTTTATCCACTTACACAAAACCACCCAAACCAATGGAGAAGAAGGTGAAGAAGAAGGTGGAGAAGAAGGACCAGCCTCTACCCTAAAACCTCCATCTTGCTTTATATATATTACTGTATTCTAAAACCTTAAACTCTAAGTTTTTATGGGATCTTACACACTTCTAGTCAAACTCCACACCCATAATCCCAGTTCTATCCAATTTTGGAAGCCTGCTCCATGGCCTCAGGTCAAATTCTCTTGGGGGTCAGCACAGAATGTCTAAAATTCTGAGTAACCAGGATTCCAACACATGAACACATTTAATCCTCACCCTTTTGCTTGCCAAAGTGCAGGGAACCTTGGGCCACAGCACTTTTGCCTAACAAGAAATAGAATATCTCCAGCATCACCACCCAGGGCATGGTACAGGACAGTTCTCTGAGCACAGACCATTTTCAAACAGATGACTCTGAGCTTTGGAAGTCTTCATTTCAAGGTTTTATGCTCTCTCAAAGTAACAAAACAGAGCAAACATCTTCTGAAGATCTCCACACAATGAAAGTGGAAAAGTTAATTTAATCTTGGATCAATATTTGCAAGTGGTAAGTGGAAATTGCCACTCAGTAAGGATTTTGGCTCACACAATTCCATTTCATTCTGATTTTGTGTGGTGCAAATCTGGGATAACATTCCCAGTGTTGGATTGTAGAGAGGGAAAAGAGGTACTTGCACTATTTATTTTCTGCTCTATATGAATATAGAACCTTTATGCATCATATACTATACATTATATGTGATACATCATCTATACCAATAAAATATATGGTAAATGTTGAATATATTGAGGTGCCAAACCATGGGTTCAGCTGTGCAATTGAGCAGGTCACAAGCTCAACTGGTACCCCACTTGTTTTGCCATTTAGTGAATATGAATTTCAATCTCATATATAAATATATACACTTATATTTAAACATACATAAAACAACATTATCTGTTAAATAAGTAGACATTTAAAAGAGTTTCGGGCTTGCTGTTGGGGTTTTTTGTGTGGTTTTTGTTGTTGTTTTGGTTTGTTTGGGTTTTTTTACTTCTTGTAGCTACAAAAATTAGGTAAATAAAAAGCAGACTAATGCCTGGTTTAACTCACTTCACCTCTGCCTTTCTTTGTCCCTTGGTCAGTACAAGATCGGTTTGTACAAGATTCAGTGAGAACAGGAAAAAATTCCAAGGGTGAAAGTGTAGGAAACTCACCTTGCAAAAGCCACAACATGTGGAGGTGTCACAGCTGTGCCAGCAGTGGAGGAATTTGCTTAATGAAAATTTTCCCCAGGCATCCCCTAATGTCACTGGTGGCTCCCAGTGCAGATTACCCATCAGTTAGCACAAATTTGCTTTTTAATTGGCCTGTATTGCACCTGCCACATCCTGGCTCCCCAGCCTCTGAGGCAGTGGCAAAAGGAGGAAGGTGGAGATCTGGGGGGATTTCACTTAATGCATTCCAGGAAGGGCCTGCACAGCAACAATTAATGTTTAAAAGACAAGAATAATGTGCACCAGCACGAAGTGATGAGGACAAGGCAAGGGGAGCTGGGGAGTAACTAATGAACAAGATTAATTAGCCACAGCAGAAAGATCTAAAGCTCCCTGGCTTCATGGGGAAGCTTTAATTCTGTTGACTTTTGGGGGTCCTGGGAACAGCCCAAGAAGTCCAGGAGTAGGAGATTCATCAGCAAGGCTTTGTTTATCCAGGTTTATTTTAAAATGATGCCAAAACCATGTGTTCTGCAGGTAAACTGTGAACAGCCAGGCAAAGGAACCACAGGCAGTGGATTACCATATCCTAAAACCTTAAACTCTACGTTTTCCACCATGTGATATTACACACTTCTGGCAAGACCCAGGAATGGGGGTGCAGCTCTCCCTCCCAGGTACAGGATGCTCCAGGACCCCTCTTCCCATTTCCCAAGAGTAAGAAAATTGAACTTCAGTTGTGAAAGTTGGTTAGAGACTTCTCAGTTTTGTTCAGATCTCCCAAGTATTTATTTTTCTCCCTTTCTTCCGGAATGGCTGGGTTCTCCTTGCTCAGATTGCTATGGAAGTCTCAGGGAATGGATGTTTTTATATAGAGAATTGATGTGTAATTCCTTGCAGTGAATTCCTGGTGAATTCCAGTCCCAAACCATGCAGCTCCCTGGCAGCAGTGCCAGCAGAAGGAGCAATGTGGCTCCACAGCTCCCAGATGTTGTGATTCCAGAGAAATATTATCCTGCAGAAAGCACAGGCAGCTGGGATGCTAATTCCCAATGTTTGCATCTCATCAGGGCCTCTGGGAGCTGCAGGAGTGGGAATGTAGTGAAGCTGCTCTGAGCTGGGTTTGTAAGGACAGCCTCAATTCAACATCAATCAATCAATAAATAATCTGCTTGGAAATTAGAAATATCAATTCTAGGAAATGTAGGCATTTGTTTTAAATTACTTAAATTGGCAAAACTTGAATTTCAAGTTTTGTTGGGGGGTTTTTCTACAACTGACGGCATTTCCTTACTGTGAGTTTCATTCACAACCAGTTTCTGCTGAAGGATTTATCTCCCTCTTCCCCCTCACACCACTCCCTTGTCTCTGTCACTTATTTCCTTGGGATTCTTAAGATGACAACACAGAGATGTTCCATGAGTTGGCAAAAAGCATTTTTCCCTCCAGAGTTAAATTCCAATCAGGTCAGTGAACTGATCTGCCAAGGGTGGGACAGCAGTGGGAAGAGATGGAGAAGGGAGAAGGGAGGCAGGATTGCCCCAATTTCATGTGGTTTTACCCTGTTTTATGCCCATAGCATTCTTTCCTTATTATTTTACCCCTGCCATCCCCTTTCTCCAGGTGCCTGCACTATCTGTCTATAGTGGCTTATTGAGTTCTTCCTTTGCTTTCAGGAAAAACAAAGTTATTTAATAAAGATATCCAAAATAAAGATACTCAGCTAGCAGCTGCATAAGTACATATCTGAAATTTTATCTTGGCAGTGCTGGTGTGTGTTGCAATATCTGTGATATATTGCTCTTCCCTTTGCCTTATAACAGACTCCCTATTATAGAGGCACAATTTAATAAGGCCATGTACATTAACATTATGGCATAATTTCCTGGCTGCCAGACAGGAGAGATTTTGAATGTTAAACTGTGTTTGATATGTTAATATAGGATGTAAGTGCCAAATTGGGCTCTATTAACAACACTTGCTTAAAATATTTTCCAATTTTCCTGTTAAACTGGGATGTGGAGGAAAAGGCACTTGGTTGGAAGGGAAGGAACTGGGAGTTATTTGATATCATTTAACTGCAGCCCAGTTGGTGGAGCTGGGAGCTGTCTGTGGGAAAATCCAGCAAGCAGGAGAACACATCTTGCTAATGGCACGAGGATGAGCAGTGAGGAGTCCGTGAGCAGCAGAATCCTGGAATATAAATGGAATAGAATTGTCATCATGCACTTCCTCAGCTGCCAGAGATGTTTAGAAATAGATGGGCTCCACTAGGACAGTGTTCCAGCTCACCTCCTGAATTTCCAGATATATAACCTGCCAGGAGTGTGGAGGTGGGCAGGTCGGGCTCTGCTCCCAGGAACAGGGACAGGAGGAGAGGGAATGGCCTCAGGCTGGGCCAGGGCAGGCTCAGGGTGGACACCAGGAGGAATTTCTGCATGGAAAGGGTGGCCCGGCCTTGGCAGGGGCTGCCCAGGGAGGTGTTGGAGTCCCCATCCCTGCAGGTGACCCAGGAACACCTGGATGTGGCACACAGTGCTCTGGGCTGGGGACAAGGTTAGACTTAGACTTGATGATCTTGGATATTTTTCCAAACTTAATGATCCTGGGATTCTGAATCTCCATATTTCCTCTTAATGCAAGGTGCCCAAGGGGAACTGTAAAAGAGGTAGGAAAATTGAGAAGCCCTACAGCTGCATAGATCAACATCTCTAGAAACAAATTACCCCTCTTCCAGGGACTTTCATTTTTACTCAGGGCAAATTGCTTCTCTTTTTCATTTTATACCATCTATTTTGTTTCTACAGCACTTTTAAACCCTTTTGGTTAGGTACCTCATATTGTGGGTTGGTAAAATCTACATGGTACCACCAGAGATGTAATACTAATACTAATTAAGTGTAAATGGAACTGCTTCTATAAGCACAGAAAATGTTTTTTCTGGATGAGATTAAAGCAGCCCCTTAATTTTTTGAAAGTCTAGAGGTTAAGCTGCTAAAGGGCAATTGTATCTGTCTTCTAGCTCAAAGAGCAAATACCATAATGCCTGAAAATACACTGAGGGAGCCTTTAAATCAGTCTTTGTTCTGCCTGAATGCTGAGGGCATTAATCTCTATTCTTCATATTGCTGTTTGTATGTGTCACAGAACCATGGGATCATGGAATGGTTTGGGTTGGAAGGGACCTCACAGCCCATCCAGTGCCACCCCTGCCATGGGCAGGGACACCTTCCGCTGTCCCAGGCTGCTCCAAGCCCCATCCAGCCTGGCCTTGGGCACTGCCAGGGGCAGCCACAGCTTCTCTGGGCACCCTGTGCCAGGGCCTGCCCACCCTCACAGGGAACAATTCCTTCCCAACAACCCATCTAACCCTGCCCTCAGGGAAGCCATTTCCCCTTGTCCTGTCACTCCATCTCCTGGAAATTGTCTCTCTCCATGGCTCCTGGCAGCTCCTTCAGGCACTGCAAGGCCCCGGTGAGCTCACCCCAAAGCGGCTCCAGGCTGCACAATCCCAGCTGTGCCAGCCTTTCCTCCCAGCAGAGCTGCTCCATCCCTCTGCCCATGCTGGTGCCTCCCCTGGGCTCTCTGCAGCAGCTCCAGCTCCTGCCTGTGCTGGGGCAGCTCTGCAGGTGGGGTCTCACCTGAGCTCAGGGGCACAATCCCGATCCCTCCCCTGCTGCCCAGGCTGGGGCTCAGCCCAGGCCAGGGGTTCAGGGCTGGGGCAGCTCCAGCTCTCACCCCCAGCACGCCCAATCCTTCTCCCAGGGCTGCTCCAGCTGCTCCTCCCAGCCTGCACTGACCCCAGGGGTTGCCCTGAGCAGCCCTGGCTGAACCTCCTGGGGTTCCCAGGGCCACTCCTGGAGCTTGTCCAGGGCCCTCTGGATGTCCCCCTGTCCTTCAGGGCTCTCACTGCACCCTCAGCTTGGTGTCACAGCAAACCTGAGCGTGCCCTCCATCATCTGTGTCATTAATGCAGATATTAAACAACAATGAATTTATACTCTGTGTGTTTGCACGTTTAAATCAAAAATCTGCCTGTATGATAAAGGAATGGCACAATCCTGACCCAGCCTCTCCTCAGCAGGGCCAACACCCAGGATCTCAGCCTGTGCATGGGGCTGACACCAAGCTACAGCCAGCTGGAGGCTTGGCTTTGTCAATCACTTGTGACATTTAAAGCAGTTTCTCACCTTTGATAATGTCAGAAGCAGAGCACAGGATGCTGTCAAAAATCCAAAAGGCACCTGAATTTCCCTTCTCAGTAATTCCCTTTCTGCACTGGGAATCATTTAGAAATACCCTGAAAATGAAGGAAACCTTTAAATCTGTAGCTGCCTTAGTCACAGTAACAACATAATGACACTCAAATGCTGTCAAAATTGGTGAGCTAAAATCAGGGAGAAAACTTTATGAGTTGTTTTGTTGGGTTTTTTTTTTTCCTCAAAAGGGTTTTCTAAGGATCTCTTCAGGTTCTAGCTGCAATTTGAGGAAACACTTTTCAATCACTAGTCCTTGCCTGAAATTTAAAGCCAACAGAAGCACCAACAATTGCAAAGGGCAGTCAAATCTGCACTTTATTTTGGAAATACTTTGGGGATTTGCAGCTCCAGAGTCCTCAGCAATGGAACAACTCTCAGAGGACTTGGAATAATTCCTCCCTGCAAGTCACACATGATTTCTGTCAGTGTAACTCCCTAAAGAAGCTATTAAAATAATGACTGCTTTGTGATTTTTTTTAAATTTTCTTGGGGGCAGCCAGCGGATTGTCTTACAAATAATTTACTGTGTGGGAGTTGCAGCAAAACCCTGTCAATTCTTTTCTTATTGTTGAAACTCATCACACAGCATTAAATTAAAACCAGGCAACCGAGGGAAAAATGAGTCATGACAAAATTAGAGCCATTCTGAAAAAAAACCAAAAACCCTGACACTTCTGTATAGTGACACAGAGTTTGAAAACTTTTGGGGTTTTCTTTTTCTTCCACCACCAAATTTCTAAAATTTTCTGTCTGGGATTTGACTAATTTAGAGTAAACAGCCCCAAGATGTTGAAGCAATGATCATTCCAGCTTGGGAAGGAGAGTTGGAAATCTAACTTTCGTGCTCATATGAGGAGGTATCGTGGCAATGTCTGCAAACAGCTTTAAAACGCTTCCATCCTGACCTAAAATGCCTTGGTTATTTTTATCACTCCATCTGGAACTGCACATCTTGGTCAAAACACACCAAAAAAAATGGTCTAAGCTGTGAATCAAGATGAGAGATAAACAAAATGGATAATTCCAAAAGAAAACTATTCAGAGTAATGAACAAGAAGGAAAATTATTAGACTTAAAGAGGACATCTATATTAAACTTCTTCAGCATTGCTGAAACAATTCCTTGTGTTGGTCAAGTAAAATACTTGACCATAAACTACTGGATATTGCACCTCTCTGATTTATTTCACCTTAGATTTGGGAAATTAAGTAAATGATCTTGACTTCAATGAAGTATTGGGCACAATGTCACATTCCCAAATTATTGGTTAGGATGAAGATGGTTGGAAATGACACAACAGCCCTGGGACAGGTGTGGAAAGAGCCAAGCTTTGCCCTTAATGACAGAGCTGTAAAATGAGAACTGTAGGATTCCTGATGAGGTTTTTTGGGACAGCAGCTCCCAAGGCTGTCCCTTGCAGAGCCCTGCTGGTGAATTGGTGTCTGTGGCCAAGAGGTGTCCCAGGGTTCTTCTCCTGTCCCAGGCGCTGGGCAGGGATCCCCAGAGCCTGGGACATGTCCAGGCCACAGCCATGTCCTGGTGTCCCCTCTAGACAGGTGGTGGCTGATAACCCACCAGGGGCCACTATCCCACAGAATCAGGAAGGTTGGAGTGGGCCTCCAAGGTCCTCGAGTCCTCAGGAATGGATCTCACTTGGAACAGCCAGGGAGGATAACATCCCCAAAGCTCACCACTAATGTTTCCCAGTTTGTGGACATTGTGGATGTGAGTTTGGGGACTTTCTTTGCTGTTTATTTTTCTTTTTGCCTTCTCTTTCCTCCACCTGCAGGTGAGCATATCCAGCTCCATCCTCCTGGCTGTGATGGATGTGCTGCCCTCTTTCCTCAGCTCTGGTGTCAAGTCCAGGGAAAGCTCAGCCCCTGACCTGCCTCGGTGCTGCTCCCCAGCCCTGTCCCACATTTATCAGTGCAATAAAGCAGCTGCAAGCTGCCTCCACTGAGATTTGCTTGGTTGTTTGCTTGCTTTATAAACACACCAGGTGATTTATTTTGGAGTTTCCCTATCGGGTTCACCTGACAGAACATTGCTGAGATAATTTACAGTTTGTTTCCATTGATGTGTGCTTTTTAGCGCTTCCTGACAACAGAAGACCACTAATAAATAGGAGATGAATTATATTAATACCTTCTGTCACTTACAGAAATGTTTTCTTCCCCCTTCATATTTCAACTCAGTCATACCATTGTCTGCTGAGTTATTACAATGTGGGAAAACAAGGTTTTTTAGAAGTATTAGAGAGATCCTAGTTTTTCCTCACAGGAACACCAAACATCTGCCTTCAAAGATAATGGCAGTAACAATTATTTGCATCATAACCCGAGCTCATTTGATAGCTAGAAGCTGCTGTTCTTATCTCTGAGCCTCCCAACCTGTCCCCAGTGAGACAACCACAAATGAAATGCTCTGTCACTTCTCTCTGTGACACTGAACTTTGCGGAATGTGTGGGACCTGACACGGAAGAAAACCAGCCGCAAGGTCGCCTCTTGTGTTTGTTTTAGGTATGCAAATAAAAACAAAGATGTAAATGTTGTTCCTGGAGTGTAAACTCATAATCAGCTCCCCTAACAGACCATGAGCTGCTGCAGGCCCTGCCAGCAGAGGGGAGCTGGTAGCTCAGAGGAGCAGAGGTAATAATGAGTCAAGGCATTCTCACACATTGCAGTGATGGTGAACAGCTCGGGTGTGCTTCATCCAAATCACAATCCTGCTGCTTTTATTAATGCCTTCAAACACAATGAGAGCATTTCGATGAGATGCTGGGATGAAATCCTGCCCTGTGAGGGTGGGCAGGCCCTGGCACAGGGTGCCCAGAGAAGCTGTGGCTGTCCCACCCCTGCCCTGCTCCTCCTGCACTTTCTATGGAAAGGGGAGGCTGTCACACAGGTCAGAAAGCATCAAAAGGTCTGATTTTTCAAACAGCAGTTTGAGGAGTGCATTTGTATAATATATTCATCAAGAAAAGATTATATAGGCAGGGAATAGAAATTATAAGATCCAGATGGGACAAACAACTATTTTTAGTGTCGTGTCTTGACCTTTCCATTGCCTTCCTGAAAAATTTCAGTCCTGAATCAGCACTCTGTCAAACAGCTGGGAGAATGCTCAATCACTGTCAAACAGCTGGGAGAATGCACACCAAATGTAAGTTTTATGAGTCCACCATCCAAAGGCTGCTTGCCATCCTTTTATGAGACTGATGCTGGATATCCCTCCTTTAAATTCTGTTCCATCAGCAGGGCAATCCCATGCCCAGATTTGTGTCTGTGTGAGTGTACACTGTCTCCAAGTGGCATTTTTTAAACACAAGTGTCTTGAACTGGCTGACATGTGTTGTTTTGCTGTGTAAAAGGAGCAATTCGGCATGGACAAAAGCTGCATTTCCCCGTGCTGTTATCAACAATAAATGGTTTTCACATTGTCAGCTGTTCTAACACCAGTGTACATATCCAGAGCAGGCTTTCTGTCAGGTTTTTACTATAAATCTCTATGCTCGAGTCTATCTCAGCCCCATCTCTCAGCACTCCCTGATTTCTGATATAGATTTATCTCCATCTCCTTGGCACTGCTGTGTGCTCCCTTTTATGGCTGTGAAATATTTGCAGGGCAATCCCTAAATCACAAAGCACTGGGCAGGGAACAGCACCCTGTGTTCACAACATGCAAATCCACTTCCCCCTTTCCCATCCTTCCCAGCTTGGTGGATTTACTGTGCCCTGTTTGCCTCTCTCTGCCTCCTTGTGCTGGGTGGTGTTTCTCAGATTTAGAGCTTGGCAGGCTGAGAAATGTAATCCTGGTTCTAGCAGCAGACTGTGGAGCCTTGGCAGGGCTGCCTACACAGATGCAAATAGACTGGAAGTGCTCATTATCTGAGGAACCCTCAGCTCTTCAAAAGCAAACAAACCTCTTTTTTTTTTTTTTTCCTCCCCCTTTCTTCCCACTGTGCCACACTTCCATGTAAAAATAAGGCAAGAATATCACTTCAGAAATATCTTCCGTGCTTTACAAAAATACATCAAGCTCTAAGCCTTTTCCTAAACATCCCATAAATCTTATACAATCCCCCACATGCTCTTCCCCTGGGCAGAGATGTGATGTGACCTGGGCAGAGATATGAGGTGACCTGAGGTGACTCATGGCAGAAAGTGCCACCAGGATGGTCTCTCAGTACAGCCAGGTCAGAGACTGAGCTTTGGGGTTCCCCCCTTCCTTCCTTGCCCTGCCTTATGCCCCTGTGCTCCACAGAATATTTGGAAATCAGACTTTTATCCCAGGGTTGAAAACAACACCCAGGTTTGGACAGGTATTTTGAGCACATTGTCCTAAAAATGTTAACGAAGGGATTTGGCACTCTTCATTCCAGACAAATGCAGAGCCCTGTTTGGAATAAGAGAGATGAAAAAGACTTTCATTCACCAAGCAGAATATAAATAATATCAAGGCTGACTGGGGGTGAAAGGCCTGACAGCATGAGGGATGGCTGCTGCTGTTTGCATGGCCCCATGCTCTGCTAAAGAGAGAAAAGTACCCAGCCCTGAACCATGGAACAGGCAGAGCAGGAGCACACACCTGAGGAGGGAAAAAAACCCTGGGTGGGTCCCATTTTTACAGTATAATTCAGAGAGAAGACTGCAGTTAAAATGCTTCAGATATCAAATCAAATGGTGTGGAATTGGGTTCAAAGGATTCTGACTCAGCTGAGGAGGAATGAAGCTCAAAACTGGACCACACTCAAAATATGGCCTGCTCACCACTTCTGTCACAGCTGATGACATGACCTAAGCGTGTCTTAGTGACAACAGAGGCAATAAAACACACTGTGAATGTCATTACTGCTTTATTTTCTTATGGATCTCCATCCGAGATGATGAAACAGGGAAGGAAGCGCCAGTTAGGAAATAGAAATAGCACTAGGAATACCATAGAGAAGCTGTGGCTGCCTCATCCCTGGAAGAGCCAAGGCCAGGTTGGACAGGGCTGGGAGAAAGCTGGGCTAGTGGAAGGTGTCCCTGCCCATGGCAGGGGTGGCATGGATGAGCTTCGCTTCACTCCAACACAAACCATTCTGTGACTCTGTGATTATCCTTTCTCTCATATGACAGATTCTTGGGAGTAGGACTTCAGGTATTTAGCCAGATATTTCATTTCAAAGTATCTGGTATATGAAATGAACTTAGGAAAAGAAGTTCTTGAGAAAAATGAGATTCTGCATGGTAGTACTGTAGTGCATCCTGGTTCCCAAACAACTGGAGTCCAGGGATGATTCTCCCAGACTATGGAGGTGTCGCAGACATCCTTTCTGAAAAATCCTTTCCTTAGGATTTTTCCTCCTGAGAAGCTGAGAGGCCTCAGGAACAAAATGTAACCAATGGTTATCTGCTGCTGTGGAATGCAACAGGTGCATCTGGGATTGGGCTCATGTGGTTGTTTCTAATTAATGGCCAATCACAGCCCAGCTGGCTTGGACAGAGAGTCCGAGACAGAACCTTGTTTCATTCTTTCTCTTCTATTCTTAGCCAGCCTTCTGATGAAATCCTTTCTTCTATTGTTTTAGTACAGTTTTAATGTAATATATATCATAAAATAATAAATCAGCCTTCTGAAACATGGAGTCAGATCCTCATCTCTTCCTCAAACTGAGACCCCTGTGAACTCTGTCACAGACAGGCACAGAAATAAGTGTTTCCTTTAAGGAAAAAAGTGTTTATAATGAAGCAGAAGATTCTTGGAGCTTACCAGGAGACCTCCCTGAGTTAAACAATATTTTTCTGGCTCAAGGGTAGATTTGTAGGCACCAGATGCAGAAAAACAGTTCATGACCATTTTTTCCTGCAGGAGTTCCACAAAGCTGAACAGTCAGGACCAAACGGGGCCTCAGCACATGCAAACACAGAGCAATGGAGCATGAGATGATATTTCAAATAA